>NC_133328.1:604730062-605038276 GCF_042186555.1 Aquarana catesbeiana | reverse complement strand
GCAAGACCTCCTCTGTAACCCTAAACAGGTAGCCTGTAAAAAATGTTTTAAAGTGTTGCCTATGGAGATTTTCAAGTCCTGTAGTATGTCACCATTCCACGAGCGTGCGCAATTTTAAAGCGTGACATGTTAGGTATCTATTCACTCGGCGTAACATCATCTTTCACATCATACAAAACAATTGGGGTAAATATTGTGTTTTGTTTTTTTTTAATTCATGAAAGTGTATTTTTTCCAAAACAGTTGCCTTTGAAAGACTGCAGAGCAAATACTCTGTGACATAAAATATTACAAGGATTGACATTTTATTCCCTAGTGTCTCTGCTAAAAAATACCTGTATAATGTTTGGGGGTTTCAAGTAATTTTCTAGCAAAAAATACTGATTAAAACTTTTAAACAAAAGGTTTTGAGAAAAGCCCTGGTCAGCAAGTGGTGCAAACCCATCCTGTTTGCCGCCGCACATATGTGTTACCTTGGGGACAAGAGGTCAACAAATATTTTATACCGGTGGCAATACTTCTTTAAATCTTCTTACTCTTTTAGGAGTTGATTGAGAGAAGTTCAGGGGCAGAGTATTTTAACATTACGGCGTGTGTCCATAATATTCTGCAATCTTGTACGATATCAGTAATATCTTTCATGTTCGTAGCACAGTTCCTCTCCTGTCAGGGCCCTCACTCTGATCTATATCTTTCTTGTGTTCTGTGTTAAATTTCCACATGCGCACAAATTCAAAGCTGCTTCATAGGGGTCCCTTAAGTCTTCACAGGGGTCCTTCAGCTTCCAACATTCTAAAGCAAGCGGTATGGTTCACCTTGACTGCGTATGTGCTGAATATCTCAACATTTCCCCAAATTCGCAACATATGGGATAAAGAAACAAATTGCTTTCTTCTGTCCTGATGAAGAAAGTATATCATATAATAAAACAATGCTGTACAGCATTTTACATTGACTTTTATCTGTAGTAAAATGTGTTCTGCATTAGTTACACTTATGTGTACATGATTGACCTCAGCTTGTGCAAAGCATTCTTAGTATTGCTAGTTAGCTTTGGTCACAAAGCTGATTTGTAATTCTAGGAGAACCACAATTTTTCGTTTTGTCTTACAGTATGTACAGGCCCTGCTTTAAGCTGGAGTGTCTCTAGTCTAAATTTCGTGTTTGCAGCTAGACTGTAGCCAGCCTGAGCTTCTGGATGTGTTATGTTTCTCCTAAGCCCATAGGTGTGCTCAGCCTATTGCACCCCAAAGCTCAAATAGGTATTTATATTGCGGCAGTGTGGTACCCCACCAGGGTAATGATGCAGGATTCTCAACCCGGCAGGTTGAGGGGCTCCAGGGGATTTGCGTATTTGGGAGGAAACTGGATTTTCAGTTTCCTCATTTCTTAGAAAAGTCCACTTTGGGACCTGGAGCCCGGGGATTTCATAGAGATCCGGGTGGGATGAAACCCCTAGTCCCGGGTCCTGATTTTGTGATCCACCAGCACACTGACTGGTCAGGTGTGTGCTGGGCTATTTGTATACAACTTACCATGGTTCTGGGCTCCACTCTACTGAGGAGTCCAGGCTTGCAAGGGAGAAGCCAGAGAATGCATGTGTGCACTGGAGTAGTCAGAGACCCAGACCCGAGGGTCAGAGCAGCGAGGGGGCTGTTGTCTATATGGACGGACAAGGGAATGGTCTGCGGGAGACAGACCAGTGTCTAAAGTGGAAGGCCTGAGCAGCAATGTGTTGTGTGTTAGCCAGGAGGCTCTATTTTCCTACAAAATTGAGCCAGGAGGCTGGATATTTAATCTTTGTGTTAAGATTGAAAACCCCTGCGTGGGTAAGCCTGGATGAACATTTTCTTTTTATAAAAGTGGGCCAACAAGCCCTTAAACTGAACTAATACAGATCACACCCCCTAGGCACCATGTTTTGAAGAAGGGCGTGATCTGTATTAGCCCGAAACTGTTACGATGATGGCCTATATATTTTGGATGTTTTGATTACATTTTTTATTAAAACATTGTTGTGCAGCAATCCCTTTTTGTCGTTTCCTGTATATGTATGTATATATATGTAGCACTGGTAGATTTTTCAATCTACCGCAGTGGTTCTCAACTCCAGTCCTCAGGACCCACCAACAGGCCAGGTTTGCAAGATAGCTGAAATACATCACAGGTGATATCATTTGCTGCTCAGTGATTGCAGTATTCCAATCTGCAACTCCCCAAGGTAATACTTAAAATCTGGCCTGTTGGTGGGTCCCGAGGACTGGAGTTGAGAACCACTGATCTACCGCTTATAGGTAAATTTAGTGGGTCATCTGTTCTGTACATAGTTCAGATTTAGTTTATTGTCAGATTTAGCCTCTGTTCCAGTTTGGCTGTGTTGCGTGTAGTTTCACACTGTGCCTGTGGGTGTCGTTGTCACCATGGGTCGGTGTTGGAAAGGCAACATGCTGAAGTGTATGAGTGCTCTTCTGTCCCGGAGATAACTCGGCGGAGGTGGTCCTCCGAGTTGCATTCTGGGAGAGGGTATTTATGGGACAGAAGCCATGTTTCAGGGAGCTTTACCTTGTGGCCCTCCTGGCCTAGAGGTATGGGTTAGTGAGTTCTACCTCGCGGCCCTCCGGCCTGGAGGGTTGTGTTGCGGCAGCCGAGCGGGTGGACCCAGAAGCCTGTCTGGGGCCTGCTATTGCTGGGATGGTCCTGTGCTGTCTGTCCTGCGGGAAGAAGCCAGACAATCGGGAAGATCCAGGGGAGGACCCATCTTGGAAGGGACCATGCAAGGCTGGTCTTAAGAAGGGCCTGGTGACTCGATTGGAGGACGTATCCTAAACTACCCTACCGCACAAGTACTGCTGGGTAGGCTTTAAGGTTCTGGTACTGTGTTTGCTGTTCATCGAAAACCACTACATCCTACATCGTACGGGTTTTATTTCACTCAAGTCTGTGGCAGAGACTTTTTGTTCGTGCTGCGTACCGGCTGCTAGATTGGTGAGAGAGACCTATCCGGGCGGGCAAAGATTTAACCCTGAAAGGAAAGTATATTCATTCCTAAGATTTCAATTCCTTAGTGCTACACCAAGAAAAGGTATTTGAACTTCCCTGCAACTCTTCTTCTACCTATTTCCTGCTACTTCTTCCAGTTATCTACCATTAAAGTATTGGAAAAAAATACTCAAGTGACTGGTGCCTACACTGTCTGATAATAAGCTCAAAGAGACCCGGTACTGGTGAAATTACAGGTAAAAAAGGTGATGGTAACAGCCCGCTTTAAATCAGCTGCTCCACCGTGAGTTAGTGCTACATGTGGGGGCGTCGTCTGGGATTGTTTGCCATTACCCTAAGCAGCCCTGAGAAGTATTTCACCGAGAGTTTATACTAGAAGAGGTTTCTGGACTTTGTCACTTTTTTCAGGAAAAGAAGGGGTTAAATTGCAGGACTTTATTTCTGACTGCTAGGCTGCGGGTGAGAAGTAAAAGCCCAGGAGCTACGTGATCAGAGGAACAAGTGGGAGGAGCCACATCTACTTGTTGCCGTGTGGGACGCGGGTATGTGTGTCTTGGCGCCAAAGGAGAAGAGAGGCCTCATGATCGTGTTGAGAGGATCAGAGTGCAACCATGTCTTCTTTCCCATTGGTACTGTCAGCTATGGGGACCAAGATGTTCCCTACGAGTACCGCTGCGGATGCCATGCTGACCGGAACCCTGCTTACAGATACCGGCATTCGTTTGAATGGCGGTTCGTACTATACACTGTTGGAGATATCGAAGGGCTGGGCATGGTTTACCACAAGTGTGAAGGACTGGCCATACATCTCCGTCCATTTGTTCGATGTTTGCAGTGCGGAGAATATTTGTTCACAGTGGAGCAACCTACAATGTCGCCCCGTGCTTATCGTGTGGACTGGGCTACAGATATCGCCACAGTGGAAGCTGCTACCATTGCTGTTGGAGAGCAACAGGCTGTGGTCTCGCCTGCTACCGAGAGTGCTTCCGAGGGAGATGCCGCTGTCACCGCTTCATTAGCGGATATCACTTTCATTTCTACTTCTACCACACCTATCCCCATTGCACCTGTCGAAAGGAAGGTGGGATATGTGAAGGCTTCCCGCGGCCATGGTCGAGGCCTACCCCAGTGACTACCCGAACCGGAGCCAGAGAAATATATAGATCTGGAGAAGTCCACGTCAGGAACGGGTGAGAGATCAAAGGAGAACATATCTGGGACTCTTTGTAAATATTTGCCAGCGGAAGAGTTGAGAGACTCGGAAATAGATTCTATGTCAGATCTCTCCGGTGATGATGATTTGTTTGAGACAATGTCACAGGAACTATTGTGGGCCCAGGGTGAACATGTTGCTTCTGCCCTTACTTTCTCAGAATGGACAGCCCTGGATTCTGGGAAGACATCACCTTGTGTGGAGCCGCACAGTACTACCAAAGAGACATTGTCTAAAGTTGCTAGTTTGCTTGAGTTTGAGCCAACACCCATCGGATCTATGGTGTGCAAATCACAAAATTCTTGTGTGCCTCCTGGTTTGGGGTAAAATAGAACTTTGCCTAGACTTGCCCGTTTGCAGAGAGTGCTCACCAAACGAGTTGCCACAGAATATGGTCTGGAATTTCCCTATGTTACTCAGGAAATTATGCAGGAAATTGAGGCCAACCGGGAACAGTGGTACCGTGAAGCTGTTAGGGACTATTTGTCTGTGCCAAAACCTTTCCGGAAAGCTGGGTATTCTGTTGCCATGGATGAAGGCTTCAATGGATGTTTGCTGCATTGGAACTATGGTCGGCACATCTATGCTGACAAGGTGGTCATTTGCAGACGTGGAAAAGATGACATTGTGTACTTTATCACTACCGTGGATAAACTAGGGAAGAAACTGACTTTACCAGATCCCCGGATTTACTGGTGATTATGCAAAAGAACTGTTGTCTTCTATTCTCCTTCCTTAAAAAAAAAAAAAAAAGGAAAAGAACTTTGGGGTATATAGCCAGATGTCAGTGTTTAGAGATCTCCATGGTCAAGAGATTTTATTCATCTTTCAAATCCAAAGACTTTTTGCTAGCTGAATTTCCTTTATCGAAAGGATATAATTTGCCCAGAGATAGGGATGGACTGTTCAAGTTACTTTAGTTCATTTCCATGAACTGCTTCCCGACCGCCGGCCGTCAATTGACGGCCAGGCAGCGCAGCTCTCGTTGCGGGCGGACGTCATATGACGTCCTCGCTTTCCTAGGCCACCAGGGGGCGCGCGCGCGCTGCCGCCGGCGATCGCGTGCGCCCGCCTTGTCACTAGGCACCCGGTGCGCGTGCCCGGCGGCCGCGATGTCCGCCGGGCACCCGCGATTACCGGTAACACAGCAGGACCATGGATCTGTGTGTGTAAACACACAGATCCACGGTCCTGTCAGAGGAGAGGAGACCGATGATGTGTTCCCAGTACAGCGGAACACCGATCGGTCTCCTCCCCTAGTGAGTCCCCGCCCCCTACAGTTAGAATCACTCCCTAGCAACACAGTTAACTCCTCGATCACCACCTAGTGTTAACCCCTTCACTGCCTGTCACATTTATACAGTAATCAATGCATTTTTATAGCACGGATTGCTGTATAAATGTGAATGGTCCCAAATATGTGTCAAAAGTGTCCGATGTGTCCGCCGCAATATCGCAGTCACGATAAAAATCGCAGATCGCCGCCATTACCAGTAAAAAAATTTAAAAAAAATAAAAATGTTATAAAACTATCCCCTATTTTGTAGACGCTATAACTTTTGCGCAAACCAATCTATATATGCTTATTGCGATTTTTTTTTACCAAAAATATGTACAAGAATACATATCGGCCTAAACTGAGAAAAAATTTGTTTTAAAGAAAAAAAAATTGGATATTTATTATCGCAAAAGGTCAAAATTATTGTGTTTTTTTTTAAACTTGTCACTCTTCTTTTGTTTATAGCGCAAAAAATAAAAAACGCAGAGGTGATCAAATACCACTAAAAGAAAGCTGTATTTGTGGGGAAAAAACAATAACAATATCATTTGGGTACAGTGTTGTATGACCGCGCAATTGTCATTCAAAGTGCGACAGTGCTGAAAGCTGAAAAATGGCTTGGGCAGGAAGGGGGCGAAAATGCCCAGTATTGAGGTGGTTAAAAGGAAAATATGTGGGAAGAAAGTGTCATTCTTTTATTGGAATGAGGCTTTGCTCCTGAATTGTTTAGTGACACATAGTGACAGTAGTCACATATGCCAGAGGTAAACAGGATACAGGGTATATGCGTTTCACATGAACTCCTGTACCCTGTACTCTGTACGTGGTGCACCCCAGATACCTGGCCCTTTAAGGGCAACCATACTGCTGATGCGGCCCACGATAAAATTGAGATTGACACCCCTGCTCTAGGGAAAAAAGAACCCTCTAGTGGCCACACAAAGACAGGAGCCACTTAGCCCCTTCCTACGCCTCCTTCTACACACTGAGTTAAAGTGGTTGTAAACCCACAAAAAAAAAAAAAACTGCAAGACAAAGGCATAATGAGCTAGTATGCATAGCATACTAGCTCATTATGAAATACTCACCTTAGATCAAAGCCCCCGCAGCGGTCCCAGTGCACAGCTCCAGCTGGCAACATTGCTCCCAGAGTTACTTCTGGGTATCGCGGGCTCCGGCGCTGTGATTGGCCGGAGCCGCGATGACGTCACTACCGCGCATGCACGTGGGAGCCGCCGGTGATGGCACACTAGCTGAACGAACGGCATGAATGTGTCATTGCTTCAGTGCGCATGGGCCGATGACGTCATAACATGTTGAAACAGGGGATATCTCCTAAACCGTTTAGGAGATATCTGGAGTAGCTACAGGTAAGCCTTATTATGGGCTTACCTGTAGTAAAAAGTGGATTGTAAGGGTTTACAACCACTTCAAAGAAAATGTAAAATGTAAGAAATATATGGTCTGCTATTGCTGACATCCGTCTGAAAATGCTTCTTGTCTGTGGCTTTAATACTTTTTGAGTTACTTACAAGTAAGCACATCTGGAAAATGGGAGAAGAATCAGAATCCCTTATCTGCATACTTGTTCAAAGTTAGTAAGTATAAGTACGATAGGCAGGTAATTAGTATAGTTGCATGGCTAGCATACTGTATGCTCATATCTGGAAAGGCAGGCAAATGCCTAACATGTTCTAGGGCTGCTAAAAACTGAAATGATTGGATATTGTAAAATGTGAACTGAGTAATCACAATGTCTAGGTGTGACCTCCAAAACAACACAAGACAGTTGGACCCGCTGCCAGCTGCCAAGTCACTCTCACAGTATAAACTGGGGCAACTTGCCAACTCCTAGGGACCTTGTAGGAATATATGGCAGTACAGATTATCCTTTTATCCTTTACAACGTCAACCTTGTTGCCGCCTATTTAAAAGTCACGGGTTGTCGTGGTGACCAGTTATTAACAATAAATACTGTGTATTTGATTTCACAGACCCTGAGGTTTTACAATCCTGACTTTATAATGCTTCCACTTTGTATGTCCTGCCCACTTGCCATTTCGCAGTGTGTTGCTCTCTACAGAAACAGCTGCTGCAATCCCCTGGGTAGAAACTTAAAGCCAAGCAGATGTTCACTGGGTTTCTTCCTAAGACTTTCTTGTGGTTCCTCTTTTGTAGCACTTTAGCAATTTTCTACATTGTACTTTCCTGATCTTTGAAGACAGCAAAAGGTTAACCCAGAGCAAGCGATGTAAGACTTAAGGAGGAGGCTTATACAGAGTTTTTTTTAGGTTGGTCCAAGCTTGGACATCTCACTGAGATTTAGACAAATGTATCCACACTTGTGTGGAGCTATCTCTATGGAGCAGAAATTTGCTAATTTTTTTTTTAAAGTGGAACTCCAAGGAAAACCTTTTCTGGTAGAATTATGGTTTTATCTCTGGATTAAACACCCTTTTTAATGCATGCTAATATTCTGCCGGTCCTGCATTCTGCACACTATTGCTGAATCTGTGCTCTTCTTGGACCCACAGATCATTTTCCATCCTTAGTTCCCCCAGAGGTTCTCCCCTTAGCGAGTAACTTGCATTTATATTTTTAGCTCCCAAGTGAATTACTGTATTTATTGGCGTATAACACGCACCCTGGGTGCAAATAGTGTGTGCATGTTATACGCCGACACTGCAATTTGGGCTGCCTAGGAGGGAACAGGGAGGGGGGCATGGCAAGAGCCGTCAGATTACATACAGCGAGAATCTCCTGTTCACTCAGCGGCCTCTGTAATAGGAAGTCCCATCTCCTGGGCCGGCATTGGATCAGTGTTCTGTATATCATAGAAGACGGTCCAGGAGGCAGGACTTTGTATTAAAGAGGCCGCCGCGTAAAACAGGAGATTCTGGCTGTATATAAACTGACGGCGCTTGTCCCGCCCCCCTCCCTGCCCCCTCCAAGGCAGCAGTAATCTGAGGTGAGGTTGCAGAGGGGCATTGATCAGGCTGCATTCATGGCAATGGTGAGGCTGCAAATGGGCATTGATCAAGCTGCATTGATGGGCAATTGTGAAGCTGCAGATGGGCATTGATCAGGCTGCATTGATGGGCAAATTTGAGGCTGCAGATGGGCATTGATCAAGCTGCATTGATGGGCAATTTTGAGGCTGCAGATGGACATTGATTAGGCTGCAGATAGGCAATGGTGAGGCTGCAGATGGGCAATGGTGAGGCTGCAGATGGGCAATGGTGAGGCTGCATTGATGGGCACGACCCTTTTTTTTCTTCAAAGTTCTTTATTTAAAATTTAAGTTTTTCTTCCTGAAACTTCCCTCCTTAAATGAAGGTGCGTGTTATACGCCTGTGCGTGTTATATGCCGATAAATACGGTACTTTACATTCTTCAATATTAAACCTTATCTGCCATAAAGCTGCCCATCACTCTTTTTTTTTGGAAGTCTTCTTGTAAAGTTGTTGTATCTTGTTTTGACGTTATAGCCTGGCCTAGCTTTGTATAACCAGCAAACACAGAGATTAAACTATTTACTCCAACTTCTATATCATTTATGAACAAGTTAAACAGAATTGATCCCAGGAGGACGTAGCTCTGGGGCACTCCACTCACAACATATTCCATTAATTAGCAACCTTTGGATCCCGCAACCAGTTTTCTGTCCCAGGTACATACAAGATGATCAAAGCAAAAAGACATTAACTTGTAAATGAATCATGTATGGGGTACTGTATCAAATGTTAGCAAAATTTAGATACACTACGTCCACAGACCTTCGTCTATCTAAATTACAGCTCACCTCCTTATATAGAGTGTCAAAAGGAAGGTCTGAAGTTGAGGATGTTTAGATGATTGTCCAAGCTGCTTGTTCAGTTCTAATAACTGCCAGGAGCATATCCTCATATTTAACTACTTGCTGTCCAACGATCCGTATTACTTTTTTCAGCCAGCGATTCTAAAGCTGGTAAAAGTAATCCAAGTGGCTAAAGAGCTGCTGGATTACTTTTATAGGCGGTGGAAAGGCCCACTGCCACCACATTTACCAGGCTCCCCAAGGCAATCAGGGAGCTCTGCAAAGATGCTATTGGTGGCATCCGTTTCCTGAGACACAGAGACACAGTGAGAGTCATTCCTCCCACTTTGTGACAGAAACCGGAAGCAGCCAGGATTTTGGTCTCATGTAGATAAGCTATTACCATCTTGTACAAGCGTCAGATCAAACCAATATTGATTTGATCTGATGCTTCGGAGGGCAGAGGAGAGATCTGGGGTCTAATAGACAAAGAATTCTCTGAATAGTGCCTCTGTTGGGTGGGCCACCTCCTGCATTGAGTAAGCACGAGTGAAGCCACTCGGACTTGGAAGCTAGTGGAGATCATTGGAGTAGTAGTGCCTATTTCAGTGATTTCCAGCTTTCAGGGGCATCCGCCAGGTATGGTATATACATAGTTACAATTGTTCATGCTTGGAATTATTCTTTAAAGTGTCACAGCTACATGGTTACATAGTCAGGCTGACAAAATATACAAGTCCATCTATTTCAACCAATTTGGAAAAAACAAACAAAAAACAAATAGAAAACATCCACGTTTCGGAGGCAGGCCACGCCTCCTTCATCAGCCTTGCCTCCGAAATGCGTTCCTATTACTATAGCAGGCGGAACCAGGCTTTGACAGTTCTCCTTTGCTCCGTCACAGAGCTTTCCAGCAGGCGTTTCCGCGATCTCACTCCGGCAACAGTGGAGACTGATACATGTGGCGTCTGCCGCCGGTTCTACCGGTCCTTAGATGTGACACTCTGGCCTCATTGGAGACTTTCCTATGCTGTACCTGCCGCTGGTTCCATGGGTTCCTTCGGATTCACACTGTCACCCTGACAAGCCTGCTGATTTTTACACAATGTGAGTGTATTTTATGCTTGTTTATTTGATTGTTTTATAAATTAAATGTTACTGCACCAGAGGTGGCTTGGCGCTTCACTCTTTCCCTCCCCTTGCATTTTGTTTTCACACTTATCGGGCCCCCAGCCTTCCAATGAAGCAGCCTACCAGGAGCAATTGTGATTGAACTCTTTATGTGTATACACGTAACCCCGGGTTATAATATTGGGACTATTTTTTGGACTGATCTCATCCTTAATTAGTTAGGATCTGATGTATACTCTGCTTAAGGCTGGCAGATTGCAGTGCGTGTGTGTTTTTTCTCTTTTCTTTTGCTCATATACACAATCTTATACCTACAGTTGATCCATATGAAGGCAAAAACAAAAAGAAAATGGAAAAATAAAGTTTGATCCAATTTGCTCCAGAGCGAAAAAACAAAATTCCTTCTTGATCCCCCAGGAGGCAATTGGATATTCCCTGGATCAACTACCCATGGTGTTATTACCTATAAACTTCACATTTGTTGGGAAAAAAAATAATCCCCTCTAGGTGAACTATATTGACTGCAAGGATTTTTAACAAAAATTGATGCAGATTCCTACCTTTTTCTGCTCTGAAGAACTAGCTGTTTGTTTCACCATGTCCTTTGCATACTGATTCTGAATGGGAGGGACTGGTTCATTATTATTACTACCTGGTGCTTTCTCAGTGTTCTGAAAAGCTGCAGGGTCTGCATCCCTTTAGAGGTATTCAACGCTTGTAGAGTATCTAATCAGAACTGAAATTCCTATTACAAGGGGTGCCTAAAATTTGAATTTTTTTGCAGACTTCTGGGAAAATCAATGAACCAATAACACAAGCAGGAAATTACATTTCTAGGTGCGTTCTATACACAAATGGTGTACAGAACACCTCCAGGTTGCTATATTGGATTGAATTTTACAGAAAATTACAGCGGCTACGGGATGAAAAGTAAAGGTAATGTTTAATAACATTAAAGCATAACTAAAAGGAAAACTTGTTTTGTTTTGTTTTTTTGTTTTTGTTTTTGGATAGAGTGGAGAGGGATTAAAACACCTGTCAGTTTTTTTGGTGTCTGTGCCCCCATTGGGGAGATTCACCCTCTTGTTTTGTCCGGTTTACCATTGTCATTGAAGATGAAAGTGAAAGATGTTCACAAATTTTGGGTTGTGTTACAAATTCTGTATATATTGCCCAACAGAACAGACAGTGTGCAGTCCACACGGGGTGTGTTGCTGCTTAACTGCAGACAGGAAACATGAAATGTTATTATAAAGAGAACACATAGAGTTTAACCATAGATGCAGCTAAAAACGAATAAATACTTCCATCTACTAGGTGATGTAGTTGCAAAAAATACATGAACAATGTATTCCAACAGCCCCACTCAACAACTACTCCTTATATTACTCCCATTTCGGATCTCAATTTTATATATCTGTTTCTTGAAAGCGGTTTTGTCAAAGCATCTGATCCACTTTTGTTTATTATGAGTTGGAAGTCTTTGCATCTCATCCCATGAACCTGGCTCTGGTTTGCTCTACTACGCCAGCAACATAGGACAGAAGTTTGGCTGGGATGCCTTTATTGCTTCTAGTGGATTTCCTGATTGAAGCCTCTTGTGGCCTGGTTTATTCTTTTATATTATTTGGATAATATGCATTAATTTCCATTTCTCTGTCGCCTTGTTGCTTATCTTCATGTGACACTGATGTGGAATTTCCCTCAGTTTGAAGTGTTTGTGTTAGTTTATGAAATTTTGAACACACTGAAATTTTATCGACAATTATACTTCTACTGATGGTTACCTTGTTTGTGTCTTGGTGTAGAATTCTGTATCCCTTTTGGCATTCACTGTACCCCACAAGTACAGCTTCCATTGCGCAAGCATCCCATTTTGTAGATTTGGGGGGGGGGGGGGGGGTGCACATAGGCCTTGCTTCCAAAAAATTTAGGATGGTTCAAATTCAGGGTTTATATGGAGTTTTTCCTGGTAGTCGATTTTAAAGAGAGCGTGCGGTCATAATTGTCTCCCCCCCAGTATGTGCTTGGCATATCTACATCAAACAAAATGGTTCTTCCACTCTCATATATAGTATGGTTCATTCTTTCTGCAACCCTATTTTGTTCTGTTGCTGTATCTTGCACTTATCCACTGTAGCTGGCTATGACTGGGCTCTCAGATTTTCCTTGTGTGAGTACCTGGGCTATGCCTGGGGCCATAACCTGTTAAAAATTCTGTAAATAGCCCTACAGAACAGACAGTGCACAGTCCATGCGGGCTTTGATGCTACTTAACTGCAGACAGGAAACATGAATTTTTATTACAGCAAAAAGACATAGAGTTTAACCTTAGATGCAGCTAAAAAAATTATAAACACTGCCATCTACTGGCTGATGTAGTTGTTGCACAAAATACATGAACAATGTATTCCAACAGGTTGTCCCTAGAAAAGTAATAGAGGTGAAATCTTTCATTGGGGACGCTAATTCTGGTGACTTGGGGGTTCCCAAGGGATTCACCTAATTTGCAGGGATTTCAGCTTACTTCATGTTTGAGCTATGGGACAGGAAGTAAAGGGAAATCTTCCCAATCGGAAACAGATGGCAAAAAATAAACTGACAGGGGTCATGACATCACCCCCCTTACGCTATCCAAAATGAAAAAAAAAAAGTTTTGCCTAGAATTCTACTTTAAATTACAATATGGCTTGTGTAGCAATTGCACATGCTATATTATTTTATTTTTATTTTGTTTGTATTCTTTAGTATTTGCTGTTTTTTTCCCATGAAAGTTGTGTTATCATTTAATCTTTAAACCCTGAATGATGAATATATTTTTTTTACAATCAGAATCAAATTTTGAAACCTGTCACATATCCTCCAGGGAAAACATACCACCATTACGTAGCACTGGCCAAAGTTTGGTCTACCTAAAATATGGTAATATATATTTTAATTGAATATATACTGTATATACTTTTTATTCTTTTTATGATCAGTACCTGAGAACTTGACCGCAACTTGTAGCGCTAATATTGTGGTGAGCCTTGGTATTCATTTACCTTTCAATGCTTCATAGTGGACCAAGGCGTACCTTGGTAGAGTTTGTTTTTTCAGCTGAAAGTAGTTTGCAGGCTGTACGAGTGCTCTTTAGAACTAACAGACAATGACAACACCACATTATAGGATAAGTAGACAGCTGTTGTTATACAAAGCTGAGATCCCATTTCAAGCAGCATCCTGACTTCTCAAAGAGTCTTTATCCACCTCCACACCTCTCAGTGTAGTTGTAGCTCTGATGGCTTGTCAGCACCGTAATCAGCTCAATCTAATTCGGTTTCTTCTTTCCTGTTTGATGTGATATAAACTTGGCATGACATCTTCCTTCCACTTGCCTAAGAAAGCAATAAAGGCTCATTTACTACAATACACATAGACCAGTCTAATGGGTGCAGTAATGGAGAGCTACTGGAATGAATGCCAAAGATCCATGGAGGGCAGCCAGTCTAACAAGGGCTTAAAAGAAACTCTGCCGCTGCATATAGAAGTGCATATAGCTTGTTAGAAAAGCTGTAAAGTTATATTAAACCCTTTATTTAAAGTGGAACTATATTCACCCCCACTCTAGCGATGCAGTGACCATGTGCACCCTCGCTAGCCACTGACGTGTTTGGCCAGTCTTCGGGTTTCCGATCTTGGGCCATTTTGGCTGGCTTGGCAGGGATGACATAACTCCTGCACATGCGTGGGAGTTCATTCGTCTTGTGCGTATGTACATCACAAAACAAGCAGGTGAGAATACTGTAATAACAAATGCAGAAGAGACACTTGGAGGTGTATTTACTAAAGGCAAATAGACTGTACACTTTGCAAGAGCAGTTGCACTCATTTCCCCCAGAGCTTAGAAAATGTGGTAAAGCTCTGCTGATTTCCATCCTCCAAAAATGCAAACATGCTTTTTTTTATTTTCCTTGCACCCGATTGGGCATTCTTTACAAAGTCAAGCTTTACCACATTACATTTGCTAAGGAAAATTTGTGTAACTGGAAGCTCAGCAGATGCGATAGGTCAGACTCAGTCTTAAAGTTTTTTGTTACAGGCGGGCTTATATAAAACTTAATCTACTATTTAAGGGTCATTCTAGCTTAACGGAAATTACCTTTGTAACTCAGGCTTCGTACTTTATCTATGGGTGCACCTGTCCTCTGCCCCTTTGTCCTTCTTTCCACTATTTCCCCCCCACCCCCTTTTGACTAAAGGTCACAATCCATGAAGAAGCCATTCACCTTATGTGCGCCAATGGCTTACTTGCTCTTAGACCCGTGGCTGCTCCAGTTTGTCTAAGCATAAACCTCCCAGCCATGTCTTCTCCTCTGGTCACACTGGACACTCAAACATACTGGTCTTTTTCTGGTGACAGGAATAATTTGATGCACACACACAGGAAAGGAGTTAAACATGAACCTCATCACTGGCAATTCCCCCATTCAGTGAAGTAGCAGAGCAGGCTGAAATGTCTGTTGTCTCCTAGTGCTTTTTCTCCACTTCATATACTGCAACCTGAAGCCATCTTCTATGGCTTGAACTGGTCTACAGCAATAAAAGTAACACCAAGACTTACGTCTGATGTGTGAGACATGACTTCATAATCAGTAGGGTATTTTTGTTGCCTAAATCTTAAAGTTTAGTAAACAACCACATTACTCTGCTGTTCTCAGCCAAGCTCAGTTAAAACTGAGTTTCACATATGGTTTGTATTGCATAGCTATATTGGTCTAACTTTGACCAATGTAAATTTGCATTATCTGGATCCCTGTAGAAGCTGGAAATCAGTAGTCTATGTTAGTACAATGAATGCCACTATTATCTGGGTTCATTCACAGAACACCTTGAATTTTTGATTGTCCAATCAGCAGACTGGAGGGTGGAGTGTTCTTGACCAAGCACTGCTGTCTACCTGCGCTTGAGGTCAGGGAGATGGCTATGCTGTCCAGCAGAGGTGTTTGAAGAGCATTAAAGCAGGCTTCTTCTTTAACAATCCTTAACACGCTTGGTTCTTCAAGCTGGACACGAATGTTAGCACCCACAATTTAGCTTGGCACAGACCAGAACACTTGTACATCCAGACCTTTTCAATTCTGCCAACATATTTTTTCAGAGATAGAATGAAGATACCGTAATTTTATCAAGCTATCAAGTTTTACAGAGAAGTACAAAAACACTGCGCTCTACTAAATAAACCTAAATATATATAAAACAGCTGCTGCATACATTGTGACAAACAATAAATGACATGTGGAAGGAAAATGCAGCGCTAAAAAAAATTTAAAGTGTTTGGTGTAGCCAAACCTTATAAAAGGAACATGTGTTCAAAAATCCATATAAAGATGGTCGATCTCCCCTTCTTGACGCTGCCTTTGTTTGTTTTTATAGTGATCACTTTTATTTTGTATGGCGTTTTTAGAAATAAAAATCCCTGCACTGTGCGGAAGTTTTTATTTTCTTTTTGCATAATATCCCGATGAGCAAGACTGCATTCCATTAGCCACTTTCACCAGGAGGTTTGGATCTAGCTTGTCTTCACGTCTCTTCCGGATGATAATTTGATGTCAATCGGCTGAGACCTATTGGGTTGTTCCTAGTCCTCTGGATATCCCTTCACCGCTTCGGAGAAGTTGAGGAGTGTGGCAGAGGTTCCAGCTTTCCGGAGATCCTTTACAGCCTCGGTGGGGCTCAATGTTTTATTGACTCCATGTCATAAGACAGGGGAGTCCACGCCATCCGATAAGAGTACCCACCCTTCTTTACTCTTTGATGCTTTACACCTTGATGTCCTACACCTTGATGTTGGTTTTCAGTCACGGATTTACATTGTCCCCCATTGACTCTGTTTCTCCACCGGTGGATTTTTAGCATCCACACCTGCTCATGCAGGTTTTATTTAAATATGATCATTTGGATCTATTCCTCTGTTTAGTGTGGACTTATTAAACATTTGTTATATATTCTTTATATGGATTTTTGAACACATGTTCCTTTTATAAGGTTTGGCTACACCAAACACTTTAAATTTTTTTTTAGCGCTGCATTTTCCTTCCACATATCAAGTTTTACCAATGCAAGGCACCAATGTCCTATACCGTAATCCTAAAAACCACAGTTCTTTATTGTGAAATCCTGCCCTTACCGTTTTACCCAAATTTTGTCTTTATTTTTTCTTTTTGTACTACCCTGTTCAACAGAAAAAAAAACAAGCCAATCAGAATTCAATTACTTTAAAAAGCGATGCTAGTCTCATACCGGGTACACATTTTCAAGAAGGGAAAGCACAGGGATAACATTAGCATGATTCTGCTTCTTCATTGTCCTATCAGCAAGCTGGTGGCTTGCTCTTGACTAGGCTCTGCTGCTTAACTACACAGGAGGTCAGGGACCTGGTTAGGCTGTCTGGCAGAGGTGTTCGGATTACAAGACTGGAGAGAATTGGATATCTTTTAGCAGACAAAATTATTTGCATACGTGTATTTCAGCTGTGTTCAGTATAGTATACATCATGGTTTATCTTCCTGCATTGTACATGTCTACCTGTTTGGAAATTCCCAGCTGCTGGAATGTCTCCTGTCTTTTCCAGTCCAGTGGATGCCAGATACCTGTACCTTACTTCCGAACTTGTGAAACTTCCATTTACAATGACTCTGTGCAAACAACACTCAGACAGGTGTCCAAGTTACAATATGTGCTTACAGAGGAACATCTGTCCTGTCTAGACATGTTATATTTTTCCAGCTATCCCAGTTATCCTACTGTATGTAGCTAATTAGTTTAGTAATTTGCAATTATATTTTTGTTAACTGATTCCTTACTCCTGGCCTTGTGAATGTTGTCTTCTGGGTGTCGAAATAGTTACATAGTAGATGAGGTTGAAAAAAGACACAAGTCCATCAAGTCCAACCTATGTGTGTGATTATATGTCAGTATTACATTGTATATCCCTGTATGTTGTGGTCATTTAGGTGCCTATCTAATAGTTTTTTGAAATTATCGATGCTCCCTGCTGAAACCACCGCCTGTGGAAGAGAATTCCACATCTTTACTGCTCTTACAGTAAAGAACCCTCTATGCAGTTTAAGGTTAAACCACTTTTCTGCTAATTTTAGTGAATGGCCACGTGTCTTTTTAAATTCCCTTTCACAGAAAAGTTTTATCCCTATTGTGGGGTCACCAATACGATATTTGTACATTGAAATCATATCCTTTCTCAAGCGTCTCTTCTCCAGAGTGAATAAGTTCAGGGAATTAGTGAGTAAAGCGGCGATGTGGCAACCTTTTTTTGGCGGCATCAGATCAGCCCTGGGGGTGGGTGGCAGTGTCAGTTTCATTCTGGGACACTGTATTGTCCTAGAATGAAGGTGCCTGGGACAGACCTGCAAAATGCGGGACTGTCCTGGGCAATCCGGGACACGTGGTCACCCTAGTGGAAGGTATGACAGTGGGCTGTATGGAGAGGAGTGTGGGGGGTTTGACAGTGGGTAGTATGTACAGCAGAGGAGTGTGGAGGGTATGACAGTGGGTGGTATGTACAGGAGAGGAGTGTGGAAGGTATGACAGTGGGCAGTATGGAGAAGAGTGTGGGGGGGGGGTATGACAGTGGGTAGTATGTACAGGGGAGAGTGTGGGGTGGTGATTGGAGAACTGTATATATGGATTGTATATGGGGGGGGGGTTGGAGAACTGTATACAGTGGGGCAAAAAGTATTTAGTCAGCCACCAATTGTGCAAGTTCTCCCACTTAAAAAGATGAGAGAGGCCTGTAATTGTCATCATAGGTATACCTCAACTATGAGAGACAAAATGTGGAAACAAATCCAGACAATCACATTGTCTGATCTTTGAAAGAATTTATTTGCAAATTATGGTGCAAAATAAGTATTTGGTCACCTACAAACAAGCAAGATTTCTGGCTCTTGCAGACCTGTATCTTTTTCTTTAAGAGGCTCCTCTGTCCTCCACTCATTACCTGTATTAATGGCACCTGTTTGAACTTGTTATCAGTATAAAAGACACCTGTCCACAACCTCAAACAGTCACACTCCAAACTCCACTATGGTGAAGACCAAAGAGCTGTTGAAGGACACCAGAAACAAAACTGTAGACCTGCACCAGGCTGGGAAGACTGAATCTGCAATAGGCAAGCAGCTTGGTGTGAAGAAATCAACTGTGGGAGCAATAATTAGAAAATGGAAGACATACAAGACCACTGATAATCTCCCTCGATCTGGGGCTCCATGCAAGATCTCACCCCGTGGAGTCAAAATGATCACAAGAACGGTGAGCAAAAATCCCAGAATCACACGGGAGGACCTAGTGAATGACCTGCAGAGAGTTGGGACCAACGTAACAAAGGCTACCATCAGTAACACACTACGCCGCCAGAGACTCAGATCCTGCAGTGCAAGACGTGTCCCCCTGCTTAAGCCAGTACATGTCCAGGCCCGTCTGAGGTTTGCTAGAGAGCATTTGGATGATCCAGAAGAGGATTGGAAGAATGTCATATGGTCAGATGAAACCAAAGTAGAACTGTTTGGTAGAAACACAACTCGTCGTGTTTGAAGGAGAGAGAATGCTGAGTTGCAACCAAAGAACACCATACCTGTGAAGCATGGGGGTGGCAACATCATGCTTTGGGGCTGTTTCTCTGCAAAGGGAACAGGACGACTGATCCATGTACATGAAAGAATGAATGGGGCCATGTATCGTGAGATTTTGAGTGCAAACCCCCTCCCATCAGTAAGGGCATTGTAGATGAAACGTGGCTGGGTCTTTCAGCATGACAATGATCCCAAACACACTGCCTGGGCAACGGAGCGGCTTCGTAAGAAGCATTTCAAGGTCCTGGAGTGGCCTAGAGAGTCTTTAGATCTCAACCCCATAGAAAACCTTTGGAGGGAGTTGAAAGTCCGTGTTCCCCAGCAACAGCCCCAAAACATCACTGCTCTAGAGGAGATCTGCATGGAGGAATGGGCCAACATACCAGCAACAGTGTGTGACAACCTTGTGAAGACGTTTGACCTCTGTCATTGCCAACAAAGGATATATAACAAAGTATTGAGATGAACTTTTGATATTGACCAAATACTTATTTTCCACCATAATTTGCAAATAAATTCTTTCAAAAATCAGACAATGTGATTGTCTGGATTTGTTTCCACATTTTGTCTCTCATAGTTGAGGTATACCTATGATGACAATTACAGGCCTCTCTCATCTTTTTAAGTGGGAGAACTTGCACAATTGGTGGCTGACTAAATACTTTTTTGCCCCACTGTATATGGATGGTATATGGGGGGAGGGGGGGGGTTGGAGAACTGTTTATATGGATGGTAATTTGGGTGTGGAAAATTGTATATGTGGATGGTATATGGATGGGGGAGAACTGTATATCTGTGTAGCCAAGGTTTGCTACTATAGTTATTATAGTTGAATAGTTTGTTGTTGTTTCAAATGAGTTTGGCTCCCTCTAGTGGCTGCTGGGCTCTGTTAGGGTTTTTTCCTATTCTTTGAGAAGGAATGCAGCAAAGTATTGTGGGATATGTAGTTTGGAGGAGGAAGTGACTCTGTTAGCTGGATCAGCCCTGAACTACATGACAGACAATGCAAAGCGCACAGCACTGCCTGTTGGGAGGAGTGATAAAAGGAGAGGCGCGGCCTGTTTTCAGCCTTCCTGGATGCCATTCAACACTTGCCAGCAGGAGGTCCATGTGTGTGACCAGGAGTGAGAGACTTTGGCCCTTCACAGCAGAGAGCCGGATCGCCTGCCTCTGAGGGATCTCGTAAGTACAGCCTTGCCATCCTAGCAAGCGGACTGGCCTGCGCTTCAGAGCAACTGGAAGCCCCTGCACTTCAGCTCATCAGGAGTTGCGGCAGGGCGCCATTTTCACTGGACGGAGACACCAGGAGGGGATTCGGGACGGAGCCTCACAACCATTGGAGTCCATTGTGCTGAGAGGGCACCTGCCCATTTCAGTAGAGAGTGCAGCATTACTAAATGAGTTCTTTTACAGACTGCTGGTGAGACTTGTAGTTCCACGGAGGTGAATCTACTTCTTCACAGGCATCATACAGCTGAACTGTGGGGCCTTGCCTTTTCCCCTGCACTGTATTGCACTCACATGTAATGAGGAATCTACAGGTGGTGATATTTCTTCAGTGACGCAGTTATCAGCAAATCTTTTGTTCTACAGTCATTTCTTGTCCTTTGTCTTTGTGGATTAGAGAAAATTGAGTACTGTCCGTGATACTTTTTTTATTTGCACTAACATACAATTTTTCAGGACAAGCTTTCGGGGTATGTCCCCTTCTTCAAGGTCCAAGCTGGACCTTGAAGAAGGGGACATACCCCGAAAGCTTGTCCTGAAAAATTGTATGTTAGTGCAAATAAAAAAAGTATCACGGACAGTACTCAATTTTCTCTGTCGCAATTGCACTAATACGGCTACAATCAAATCAAGTCTTTGTGGATTACAAATACTGCAGTTTAACCACTTCAATACAGGGCACTTATACACCTTTCTGCCCAGACCAATTTTCAGCTTTTAGTGCTGTCGCAGTTTAAATGACAATTGCGCGGTCATGCTACACTGTACCCAAACTAAATTTTTATCATTTTGTTCCCACAAATAGAGCTTTCTTTTGGTGGTATTTGATCACCTCTGTGGTTTTTATTTTTTGCTAAACAAATAAAAAAAGACAGAAAATGTTGAAAAAAATAAAAGTTTTGCTTTTGTTTCTGTTATAAAATTTTGTAAATAAGTAAGTTTTCTCTTTCACTGATGAGCACTGATAAGGCGGCACTGACAGGCACTGATAAGGCGGCACCGATGAGGTGGCACTAATGAGCGGGCACTGACGATAGGCACTGATATGCGGCACTGATGGGCACTGGTAGGCGGCACTGATGGGTGGCACTGATATGCAGCACTGATGGGCATTGATAGGCAGCACTGATGGGCACTCATGGGTGGCACTGGGTGGCACTGATGGGCACTGATAGGCGACACTGAAAGGCTGCAAAGATGGGTTCTTATGGGTGGCACTGATGGGCACTGATAGGCGGCACTGCTGGGCACTGATAGGTGGCACTGCTGGGCACTGATGGGCACTGATACGCTGCACTGATATGAGGCACTGATAGGCATCCCTGGTGGCACTGGCAGTGGTAGGCATTGGAGTGGGCACTGATTGGCAGCTGCCTGGGCATTAATTGGCAGCTGCCTGGGCACAAACTAGTATTTCCCTGGGGGTCTAGGGGGGGCATACCTGGTGGTCCAGTGTGGATGGCCATCCTGGTGGTCGTGGGTGTCATGATGGTGGTCCTGGGTGGGATCCGAGGGGGGGGCTGTGCTGATAAACATTCAGCACAGTCCCCCCCGTCAGGAGAGCAGCCGATCGGCTCTCCTCTACTCGCATCTGTCAGACGCGATTGAGGAAAAGCCGATCACCGGCTCTTCCTATTTACATCGTGATCAGCCGTGATTGGACACGGCTGATCATGTGGTAAAGAGTCTCCGTCGGAGACTCTTTACCTAGATCGGAGTTGCGGTGTGTCAAACTGACACACCGCAACAACGATCGCCGCGATGCGCGCCCCCGGGGGCGCGCAGCGACTTAATATCCTGAGGGCATCATATGACGCCCAGTCAGGATATTGAAACCATTTTGCCGCCGTCATTCTGCTATATGGCGGGCGGCAAGTGGTTAAACACCAGGCTAGCTGAAGATATCCGGAGTTAAAATAACTTTTATCATCTTCCTCTTTTACCAAGCATTGCTGCTCTACTTATAAGTTGAACTCTGAATTACAGCCTAGGGTGAGCCATTGAGTATATGTTAGACTTTACACTGTGTTATTGACTGTAAAGAATATTATACTGCAATTTGGTCTGTGTGTTGAGGCCTCAGTGGGAAGGTATTTAATATATGTCTTGAAGATATTGAGTACTTATCCCTCTGTACACCTGTTCACATATACCCCTAAAAGTGAATATAAGGTTATACGTTCTGTATATCTGCGTTAGGTGATACCAATTGTCAATGACAACTTGTGTTTATCCATGCTTTTCATTGTGTTCCATTATTTACTTTAGAAAACTTTTCTGAGTGGTTCAGTGACATTGTGTGAGTTTCTCGTTGCTAACATCATATTGCAGAATGGAATCCAAGTAGGGTTGCCACCTGTCCAGGATTTACCCAGACAATTCAGGTTTGGAATCATGCGTTCGGGTTTCAGACCGCCTGAAACCCGGACACATTATTCAGACCAGACTATGGCATCCCAGCAGGGTTGCTGGCTGCAGTTGTGTAAGCTGAGAGTGTCTGTTCCACTCTCTTTCACACTGCCCAAAGTGTAAAGTATGGGGGGGGACTGTATATATGGATGGTATATGTGGGGGGAGGGGAGGACTGTATATATGGATGGTACATGGATGGTGTATGGGGGGGGGCTGGATATATGGATGGTATATGGGGGGGACTGTATATATGGATGGTATATGGGGGGGGGGACTGTATATATATGGATGGTATATGGGGGCAGGGGAGGACTGTCTATATGAATGGTATATGGGGGGGGGGGACTGTATATATGGATGGTGTATAGGGGGAGAGGGAAGGAATGTATATATGGATGGTGTATGGGGGGGGGGGGGGGACTGTATATATGGATGGTATATGGGGGGGACTGTATATATGGATGGTATATGTGGGGGGAGGGGAGGACTGTATATGTGGATGGTACATGTATGGTGGGGGAGAGTGGTGAGGACTGTATGTATGTATGTATGGTGTATGGGGGGGGGTGAGAAGAACCCTTTAAAATCCTGACATACTAAGATCACAAAAACTTACTTTACAAGCTTGTCTCACTTTTCAAAAGAGCAGCGGGGAACACGGGCTCTGCCTTCAACCTCACCTCCGTGTCCCTTCTTCAGCCAGCCAGAGGAGAGCACCCGGCAGCATGGAGGCTCCTCCTCTGCCTCTGTGTCCCATCTGCAGTACACAGAGCGGATGGAGGCGCGGTGTGCGCCGCTGACACTGACAGTGCAGGGGGTAGATAGGGAGGCAGCAGGAGCAGATACCATTGCAGACCCGAACTCAGGACACGGCTGTGGTGACACAGCTTAAGCACAGAGAGCCACCGGCGGATCTGAGTGAACAATGTGCCCGGGTCTCAGGCGGGCAGAGACCCGGACACATGTTTCAAAACCCGTACTGTCCAGGTGAATCCCGGACAGTACGGACAAAGGCGGACAAACTCCATCCTCTATATGACAAAGCAGCTTGTCTGCTCCACAGAGAACAGACATACGACCTCAACCAAAACCCAGCATTTTAAGGCACATTACAGATTGGTGTACTTAATGCACCTAATCCATGTGAGTACCCTGTATTGGGGCTTTTTTTTGTACTGTAGCGATGTAGTTGCCGCTAATAACAAACAATCCACCAATTCACCCTGCTGCCAGACTTCCTACATCACTTGCAGAGACAATAAACGGTCTTTTGCTGGTTTTGTTTTGGTTGTTTTATTAGGGGTACAACTTGGATGGGGGAAAGGGGATATGGGATGCCATATTTTAAGATTAAGCACAATAGCACATAGCTAGAGCCAGAAGATTTGATATGCATTTTTACAGAGTATGAATCTCCTCCTGCATCCCTATGCATACTGTTGCTCCTCCTCTGCTTAAGTCCCGCAGACTATTCCTTCCAAGAATTCCCCATCCATCACCGTGTGAAGGATGAAGACATCACCTTTGACCGTGTAAAAGTGATGATCTCAGAACTTCTTCTCCTCCTGCACTTGTTTCCTCCTGTACAAACTTATTTCCTCCTGCACAAACTTGTTTCCTCCTGCACAAACTTAGGATTACCAAGGTAAAGTAATGTCACATCTTCTTCCTTTGAGCAATAAGGACCCACTCTGAATAAGCCCCTAAGCAGGCTCTGGTTGCTCGCTGCTACTGGGCCTAAAGCCTTCAGCACCTCTCCCTGGAGGCCCAGTAGTTTAAATGCTTTCTCATGGACGGTGGACTACTGTTCCCAGCCAGCCCAACTTGCAAATCCTGTGCCCTCGGGCCACATCGACTTGGCACAGATCCCCACTGTCTCGCCTCTGATCCAGGACTCCCCATCATCCACCGTGTAAATGATGAAGACTTTGCTACTGACCGTGTAGAAGCAAAGTTCCCTCACAGACTTCCCGGCACCTCCAGACATCCACTGTGGTAACACTCACCGACCTTTCAATTTCCTGAGTCCTTGATGAGGAACTTGACCGAACTATGCGTTCCGACAGTTTCACCTGCCCCTCTGCTCCAGGAGTTCTTTATCACCGACCGTGTGGTGACAAAGAGAATGCCAATGACCGTGTAGAGGCAAAGTTCCTTCACAGATTCTCCCTGGGCCTCCTCCTGCAATTGGCGCACCCCCCCCCCCCTCCCAGATGGGGTGCCCTCCTGCTGCTGCCTAGTATTCCATTCCTACTTCACTCAGCCAACTTCTCCCCCTCAGTGGCATGTTACCTTAGCTTATATAGGAGGCCCGCCCCCTGCCAATTCCAGTTGGGGATTGGTCAGGTCTCCCACACATGCTGCCTGCCACTCCAGTTCTAGGCCCTGCCCCTCTTCCAGAACATTCTCCTTGGAAGCAGGGGAGGCGCCTCAGAACTAGAGCACAGGTGGTCACGCCCACTGCTACTCTGACCACTCCCAGCCCCCCAGATCAAAACAGACAGGCCTAGCTTGCAGCATAGGCCTGCTTAAATTTGCCTGTGCTGACAGTACCTAGTAAAAAAAACATTACTAGCACCTACCTATTGGTAGAGGGTGCTACAGTACAATAAAATTGTGTTAAACGGTATCACGCTATGGAGTCTCTTTCTACTGTTTATATATGAGGATACAGCATCAGTGAGCAGTCAAGATCCATACAGCTAACTTAGAATCCCTGAGGTGATTCACATGCGTGTTTAATTGCGAGGTCACACGCTCTAATGTGAGCGGCCATTGCCTGAGGGTGTGGACACCGCAACACGTTATTTCCACGTTTTTATGAAGTCACCATTATACATTTAATAAGGACTATATACTGATTATGTTGGACTGATCTGCGTTTGATTAGAATGTCACTTTTATATGCACTATAGCACTTTATGATACACGTTTGTGGCACCATATATTTAACTTTTATTAGTTTGCTTATTATTTTTATTTTGTCTGTGGAATATGACACTTAACACAAAATGTATCATCACAGCAATCAAAAAACTCTATATACAGTTTTGGAATATATTATAATTTTTGTTAGTTTATCAAGGTTTTTTATTATTATTATTATTTTTTTTTCTCATCATTGTAAAGTAGGCACTTTAAAAGTATTTGTTGGAACTAATGTTAGGAGATAGCGCAGCATAGTCATTTTCTATTTATATTGTTTTCACACGACTTTATGAGACGTGATCAGTGCTAGCAGCTGTCGATCATTATCACTCGTCTAGTATGTTTTGTTTTTTGTATATTTTGTCACTTTTAAAATAGGTAGCTCGCAAGATCCTCACGGTTTGGGTGAATCCCGGACAAGGTGGCAACCCTAATCGGATCTCATTTCGGCCAATCAGGTGACGGGTCTCAGGGCCCACTTCCTGGTTGACCGGCAAGAGAATCAATGTGACAAAGCGAATATTAATTCGCTATTGTCACACAACTGGGTGGGCTTCGGGTGCAGTGCTCTGCGCCCCAAACCCACCCTTTTTTGAAGCCTATTAGAGCCTCTGGCTCTAATCACGTGCTTAAAAAAAACTGAAAAGAATCCATGCATCCGGTGCTCCACATGTAGGTTAGGGGGCTGGATGCATGGATAGGGGGGTGCGCCACTAATGGACAGGCCGCCACTGAGTATAATGTACAACACAGTGAATGCCATGCAGGGGTCAGGAGTATATTGTACAACAAAGTGAATGCATAACGGGGGTCAGGAGTATAATGTACAACACAGTGAATGCAGTACAGAGGTAAGCAGTATAATGTACAGCACAGTGAATGCAGAACAGGGGTCAGGAGTATAATGTACAGCACAGTGAATGCAGTAGAGGGGTCAGGGGTATAATGTACAACACAGTAAATGCAGTGGAAGGACCAGGAGTATAATGTACAACACAGTGAATGCAGTGTAGGGGTCAGGAGTATAATGTACAGCACAGTGAATGCAGTAGAGGGGTCAGGGGTATAATGTACAGCACAATGAATGCAGTAGAGGGATCAGGAGTATAATGTACAGCATAGTGAATGCAGTGCAGGGGTCAGGAATATAATGTACAACACAGTTAATGCAGTGCAGGGGTATAATTAGTGGCGGCTGTTTTTTTTATTTTCGGGGGGGGGGGGGGGGGGTCGTGTCATGGGCGGCTCTTCCTGGGTTGATCAGTTATTTAGGGGGCCCCGCACTTACCCCATCTCGCGGGCAGTGTTCCGGGCAGCGACTTCGTTTCAGGCGGCGGCTTCCTCCTGGGAAGAAAAGGCAGCTTCCCCTATGTCTCCTCCCTCCTCCTCCTGGCGGCCAATAGGATCGGATCTCCTTTCAGCCAATCAGGTGACGGATCTCAGGACCAACTTCCTGATTGGCGGGGAGGAGAATCAGTGTGACAATAGCGAAGATTCTTTCGCTATTGTCACACAACTGGGTGGGCTTCGGGCGCAGTGCTCTGCGCTCCGAGCCCACCCTTTTTTGAAGCCTATTAGAACCTCTGGCTCTAATCACGTGCTTAAAAAAAAACCTGAATAGAATCCATGCATCCGGTGCCGCACATGTAGGTTAGAGGGGTGGACGCATGGATAGGGGGTAGAGCCTGTGTGCCATTAGTGGACAGGCCGCAACTGAGTATAATGTACAGCGCAGTGAATGCAGTGCAGGGGTCAGGAGTATATTGTACAACACAGTGAATGCAGTACAGAGATAAGCAGTATAATGTACAACACAGTGAATGCAGTGCAGGGGTCAGGAGTATAATGTACAACACAGTGAATGCAGTGCAGGGGTCAGGAGTATAATGTACATTGTACAACACAGTGAATGCAGTGCAGGGGTCAGGAGTTTAATGTACATAGTGAATGCAGAGTAAAGCACACCTTGTATTAAAATTCAAGGTCCATATAATTGATATATTTTTCATTTGCATTATTGTTTGGGATGGGGGAAGCTAGGCATTAAGTGAAAATATATATCTGATGGTAGGGCTACTAGGGGTTCAGACAGAGACTCTGCAGCATCCTGACAAATCCCAGAACCTATAGAAAAATGCTGCTATGAGGATTCAGTTATTGTGTGATATATTGAAACTTGCTCAGTCTTGAATGAACTTTCCCTAGATCCCTTACAGCTCTGCCTATTCTTACATGGCATATTTCACATAATATGACCCTGGCCCATGACAACTTTCAGCAGTGCACAGAGTGCTGCGTTATATCTCAGTTTACAATCTACCTCTCCAATCTCTTCCAATCCATATTTCTTGCTGTCAGCAGCCCACAGAATCCAAGTATTGTGAAGAGGGTAAAAGTCAGGAGTAGGCTGGCAAATGTTTGCTTTTAAGTTCCTCAAAACCCAGACTACATCTGGTGCCTGAATCTGAACCAATATCTGAAGATAGGTGAGTGGCTGTCTTGGAAGTTGGGCGGCCCGTCCATTAAGGGCGCCGCCCCATCTGTCACGCCATTCCCTATATGACAAATGGATAGATTCATGCATTGCATTTTATTGCATGAATCTATCCATAGCCGCCGCTGCCACCCCCTTAACGGACGCCGGGCGCCTGAATTCCAGCGGCGGGGGTGTTTTTTTTAAGCACCTGATTAGAGCCATAGGCTCTAATAGGCTTCAAATAAGGTTAACTTGGAGCGCAGAGCATTGCACTCACAGTCCACCCAGGCGTGTTAGAAAAGCAAATAACTATTTGCTTTTCTAAAACTGAACCGCCTCTCTGCCAATAGGGAGGCACGGGTCTAATACTGGTCACTTGATTGGCTGAAGCCATAGGCGATCCCATTGGCCAGCTAGCAGAAGCGAAGAAAAGATGCACGGAGGACACAGGAGCCATTGCCTGACCTGCGCTACCCGTCCCAAAACTCGCCGCCTGACCCGCCAGCAAGATGGGGTAAGTGCCAGTCAGACAGCGAGCGGGCAGGAGGGCGGACACAGTGCCTGCATATAATGCGCACAGAGGCTGCAATTGATGGGGCACAGAGGCTGCATTTCATGGGCACAGAGGCTGCAATTGATGGGCACGGAGGCTGCAATTGATGGGGCACAGAGGCTGCATTTCATGGGCACAGAGGCTGCAATTGATGGGGCACAGAGGCTCCATTTCATGGGCACAGAGGCTGCATTTCATGGGCACAGAGGCTGCAATTGATGGGCACGAAGGCTGCAATTGATGGGGCACAGAGGCTGCATTTTATGGGCACAGAGGCTGCATTTTTTGGGCACAGAGGCTGCAATTGATGGGCACAGTGGTTGCAATTGATGGGCACAGTGGTTGCAATTGATGGGCACAGAGGTTGCATTTCATGGGCACAGAGGCTGCATATGATGGGCACAGTGGCTGCATTTCATGGGCACAGTGGTTGCATTTGATGGGCACAGTGGCTGCATTTGATAGACACAGTGGCTGCATATGATGGGCACATAGGGGCGGGGGGTCACAGTGCCTGCTTATGATGGGCACAGAGGCTGCAATTGATCAGGCACAGAGGCAGCATTTCATGGGCACAGAGGCTGCAATTGATGGGCACGAAGGCTGCAATTGATGGGGCACAGAGACTGCATTTCATGGGCACAGAGGCTGCATTTTATGGGCACAGAGGCTGCAATTGATGGGCACAGTGGTTCCAATTGATGGGCAGGGTGGTTGCAATTGATGGGCACAGAGACTGCATTTCATGGGCACAGAGGCTGCATATGATGGCACAGTGGCTGCATTTTATGGGCACAGTGGTTGCATTTGATGAGCACAGTGGCTGCATATGATGGGCACAGAGGGGTGAGGGGTCACAGTGCCTGCATATGGTGGGCACAGAGGCTGCTATTGATCAGGCACAGAGGCTGCATTTCATGGGCACAGAGGCTGCATATGATGGGCACAGAGTCTGCAATTTATGGGGCACAGAGGCTGCATTTCATGGGCACAGTAGCTGCAATTGATGGGCACAGTGGTTGCAATTGATGGGCACAGAGGCTGCATTTCATGGTTTCATGGGCACAATGGTTGCATTTGATGGGCACAGTGGCTGCATTTGATGGGCACAGTGGCTGCAATTGATGGTTTTTGTTTCAGTATATTTTAGAATTTTTCAGTTTGTTTGCGCCCCCCCAAAAAATTTTGAGCACCAGCCAGCACTGCTTGGACCCATAAATGCAATCACTCTACAGAACCCATGAGCATACCTTCCAACTTTTTGAGATGGGAACGAGGGACACCTATTAGCAAAAGTATGTAGGCATAGGACACACCCCCTGTCACACCCCTTAAGGCTGGGTTCACACTGTGTGCAGAGTGGCTCGCAACAGGGGGTTCGGTGAGTCCCTGTTCACCGTCTCAGGTCCGAATTCGGTCAGAATTTTTGGCTGAATACAGAGCAGAAACAGACCAGAAGACACACAGGACTCTTCTGCAAACCACTCCGTAGCCGTCCCGGAGCTGTGTGAACCGGCTCCATTGAGAGCCGGTCACAGTCTCCTGACATGCGAATTGGATACAGTGAAAACCACATCCAATTCGCAATAATGTGAACCCCGCTTAAAAGGAGAATTATACAGTTAGTTAGTTAAACCCACAAGTGCTTTATTTTACCACTACTATTCCTTTATACTGACTTTTGAAATTTACAAATGCAGCAAAAAGGTTTAGCGCTAGGAAACATTTTTTTAAAAGATAGAAAGTGCATTTTATATACATCTATATAGATCAGACCAAAATGAGGGACAAATGAGGAGGAAAGAGGGACAGGGGGACATTATTCCAAATCAGGGACAGTCCCTCGAAATCAGGGACAGTTGGGAGCTATGTGTGTAACAATATATTGATGAGTAAGCACAATGTAGTTGGGTGAAACGCGTCGACCTCTGTTCCGGCCACTGCACTTGTGGTGTGTCTCATGTATTTTTTTTGATTATTCAATAAATGGACTTCTGCTACGTCAGTGTGCAGCCACTTTCTTTGATTCAGTATTCCACAGCAGGCGAGCCGGAGTTTGCACTCGATGAAGAGTCCCATCCAATCCAATTGATTTAATCTAGACCTACTCACCTGGAACGGCGGTTCTTTTTGTTGTTTCCTTCTGTGTAACAATATATATTTATATGTTTGGCAGGCTCTAATTCATCCCAAAGGTGTTCTATCAGGTTGAGGTCAGGACTCTGTGCAGGCCAGTCAAGTTCCTTCACCCCAAACTCACTCATCCATGTCTTTATGGACCTTGCAGAGTCCTGATCTCAACCCGATATAACACACTTTTGGGATGAATTAGAGCGGAGACTGTGAGCCAGGCCTTCTCGTCCAACATCAGTGCCTGACCTCACAAATGCGCTTCTGGAAGAATGGTCAAACACTCCCATAGACACACTCCTAAACCTTGTGGACGGCCTTCCCAGATGAGTTGAAGCTGTTATAGCTGCAAAGGGTGGGCCAACTCAATATTGAACACTATGGACGAAGACTGGGATGCCATTAACCAATTAAGGACCAGCTGCCGCAGTTGTACGAATCACCGCACATGTATGGCGGCTAGTAATGGTGGCGATCAGCGATTTTTAGCGGGACTGCGACATGTGGACAAATCTGACACTGAGTGACACTTTGTGGGAACCAGTGACACCAATACAGTGATCAGTGCTAAAAAAAAATGCACTGTCACTGTACTAATGACACTTGCAGGGAAGGGGTTAACATCAGGGGCGATCAAAGGGTTAAATGTATTGAAAATACATTCCTTGATGATATTATCCCTCATCCCCATCCACTTCTCTATGCTTCTGTAATGGTCAGACCAAAGTCTATTTCCCTTTGACCTTGTTTATACACCACCCCATGTTTTTATTTTTTTTATTTTTTTCATGTTTTATTCCACAAAAATTTTATTTTAATTATATTTTATATACTTAATTTCCACAAAATACTCAGCTTTTGACATTCTGAGATTGTCATTCTTCAGCACAGAGCTACTTTTAACCATTGGTCTACTATCTTAAGGTTAAAGCGGGGGGTCCACCTATCTATCGTTTTTTTTTTTTTTTGGAGTTCATTCACAAACTTTTCTTCTCATGATTATCTACTCACATGTTCTGTGTAATAAGTCCGCCTGTGTCCAATTTCGTTGTAAAGAATAACTTATAAAATTCACTGAAGGCGGTTTCCATCTTCATTGTGGGCATTTGAAGCCCACAAGCATGTATTTCCTGGATGAGGTGAATGCTGTGCTCCCAGCATTCACCGAGATGTTGTGATGACGCTGTTGCACAATGCATGCTGGGAAGCCTGAGACTAGCTCCCAGGGGACTGTGGGAGGTCTGGGAGAGGCTAGAAACACGCCTACTCCCATGGGAGGAAAACCAGGAAGTGCTAAGAAGATTAGAAAAAAAAAGGTAGTTACGGCGATTTAAATTTTTTTACACAGCATGTCAGCATCTAGGCAAGGAAGAGAATACATAGAGATAATGTTCAAAATTTGGGTGGAACCTAACTTTTACAACTCCTTGGTTTTATAGGTAACCCAATGATTGTTAACTATCCATGTATTTGTGCCTTAGGAGATTACATTCACTTACAATGTACTGCTGAATGTATATTTTTATACTTTTGTACTACTTGTACCCTATGTTGTAATATGGACAATTTCAATAAAAAACAATTAAAAAAATACATTAAAAAAAGTGGTTAAATGTGTTCCCTGGTCGTGCTTGCTGTGTGGTGGATTGTTGCATTGTAGGAAGACAGAGATCCGTGTTCCTGCTTAGCAGAAGCCCAAGATCTCCATCTTCCTTACTAGCAGAACGGTAATCTACTTTGTTTACATAGGCAGACTGTCGTTCTGCCTCTCTCCGTACGATCGTCGGACCCGCTGATTGGATCCCGATGTGTCCAATCACAGCGGTAACGGGGCTCCGGTGGCACGCGTGCGCACCCCCAGAACAACTGGAAAGGCATCACAAACACCCTATGGCAGGGGTCTTCAAACTACGGCCCTCCAGTTGTTCAGAAACTACAATTCCCATCATGCCTTGTCATGTCTGTGAATGTCAGAGTTTTACAATGCCTCATTGGACGCGTAGTTCCGCAACAGCTGGAGGGCCGTAGTTTGAGGATCCCTGCCCTATGGCATTTACAGCGCATTTGAGATATGTTAAGAAAGTATTACTAGCCAAGATAACACAAAAATCCATACAATAGCACCATTGGCGCATCTTAACACATTAGGTGCGTTAACCACTTGCCGACCAGCCCCCTTAGTTAAGAATGGCACGGCTGGGCAAAACGACGTTATGTAACATCGCTTCGCCCTGTGGTCATTAGGGGGCGCGTGCACGGCCCCTGTTCGCCCCCCGAGCCGATGCGAGTGCCCTGCGGTCACGATCACCGCCGGGCTCTCGCAATCACCGCTGAAACACGGAGAACCGGGATCTGTGTGTGTAAATAAGCAGTTTCCGGTTCTCTGAGGGGAGAAGAGACAGATCGTGTGTTCATACAGAGTATGAACAGCGATCTGTCATCTCCCCTAGACAGTCCCATCCCCCCTTCAGTTAGAACACACACTAGGGAACACAGTTAACCCCTTGATCGCCTTGATCCCCTTCCCTGCCAGTGACATTTTTACAGTAATCAATGCATTTTTATAGCACTGATCGCTGTATTATTGCCAATGGTCCCAAAAATGTGTCAAAATTGTCCGATGTGTCCGCCATAATGTCGCAGTCCCAATAAAAATCGCAGATCGCCGCCATTACTAGTAAAAACAAATAAAAAATTAAAATGCCATAAAACTATCCCCTATTTTGTAGACGCTATAACTTTTGCGCAAACCAATCAATATACGCTTATTGCGATTTTTTTTTACCAAAACTATGTAGAAGAATACGTATCGGCCTAAACTGGGGAAAAAATTTGTTTTTTTATATATTTTTGGGGGATATTTATTATAGTAAAAAATATTGTGTTTTATTCAAAATTGTCGCTATTTTTTTGTTTATAGCGCAAAAAATAAAAACCGCAGAGGTGATCAAATACCACCAAAAGAAAGCTCTATTTGTGGGAAAAAAAAGGGCATCAATTTTGTTTGGGTGCAACGTCGCACGACCGCGCAATTGTCAGTTAAAGCGACGCGGTGCCGAATCGCAAAAAAGTGCTCTGGTCAGGAAGGGGGTAAAATCTTCCGGGGCTGAAGCGGTTAATGGGCGGTCAAATTTCATTGCACAAAATGAGCCCTTAATGTGTTGAGGTCATCTCAAGCATTTCATGGATCCATTGATACTAAAAGTACAGTTCTATGCAAAAATGGAAGAATTCCTCCATTCCTCCTGTATTAAACCAGATATATTATGTTACAGAGAGAATTCTTATTCTACAATGAGAATATAAATGAAATGAAAAAGTTTCCTACCAGAATACAAGTAAATAAAATTGTATTTTCAAGAAAATGCACAGACCCCTCTGCGGCCCCTGGTGTGAACGCATGGACATGGGGAAAAAGCGTGTAAAGCACACTCACGGGTAGAAAATGAGGTGTGAGTCGTATCAATCAGAATGGAGGAAACAAGACCACACACTCAGGATGACATCAGAATAAGTCATAATTTCATTTCATATAATTAGAGCTCCAACAAATGTGTATAATATACAAACCACATTCATGTTCCGTGACTTCAGGGACCGGAGTGTGGAGCCTCGGGCCTCTCTAGGTGTTCTCACATCCATTTTATAGGACTTGGGTTTAAAGTGGAATTTGCTTACTGACAAGGCTGCCAGATTCTGCAGTACTCTATAGTGTATGTGGACCACTGACATCGATGACTGTCCCCGAAGGAGCTTACAATCTACAGAGGCACACACTGTGGGAGTAATGTTGGGTGGGGGAAGCTGACCTAACTCTATGAGGAAACTGAAACACAGGAAGAGCTGCATGCGACATATAATATATTACCAAAAGTATTGGGACGCCTGCCTTTACACGCACATGAACTTTAATGGCATCCCAGTCTTAGTCCGTAGGGTTCAATGTTGAGTTGGCCCACCCTTTGCATCTATAACAGCTTCCACGCTTCTGGGAAGGCCGTCCACAAGGTTTAGGAGTGTGTCTATGGGAATGTTTGATGCGCATATGTGAGGTTAGGCACTGGTGTTGGAAGAGAAGGCCTGGCTCGCAGTCTTCGCTTGAATTCATCCCAAAAATGTCTATCAGGTTGAGGTCAGGCCAGTCAAGTTCCTCCACCCCAAACTCACTCATCCATGTCTTTATGGACTTTGCTTTGTGCACTGGTCCAAATCATTTGGTGGAGGGGGGATTATGATGTGGGGTTGCTTTTCAGGGGTTGGGCTTGGCCCCTTAGTTCCAGTGAAGGGAACTCTTAAGGCGTCAGCATACCAAGACATTTTGGACAATTTCATGCTCCCAACTTTGTGGGAACAGTTTGGGGATGGCCCCTCCCTCTTCCAACATGACTGTGCACCAGGGCACAAAGCAAGGTCCATAAAGACATGGATGAGCAAATTTGGGGTTGATGCACTTGACTGGCCTGCACAGAGTCCTGACTTCAACCAGCCAGGCCTTCTCGTGCAACATCAGTGCCTGACCTCACAAATGCGCTTCTGGAAGAATGGTCAAACATTCCCATAGACACACTCCTAAACCTTGTGGACGGCCTTCCCAGAAGAGTTGAAGCTGTTATAACTGCAAAGGGTGGGCCAACTCAATATTGAACCCTACGGACCAAGACTGGGATGTCATTAAAGTTCATGTGCGTGTAAAGTCAAGTGTCCCAATACTTTTGGTAATATAGTGTAGTTACATAGTAGTTAAGGCAGGAAAAAGACACAGGTCCATCCAGTCCAACCTATGTGTGTGTAAGTGATGTTCCTGGTGGTAAATTAGCTCAAGAATCCGGCACAGCAAGGCAAGAGTACTAATCACTAAGCGATTGTTAACACCTGCTTTCCTCTCGGAAGAGCAATCTACGTTCAGATTGCTCTTCAGAGGGTATTTGACAGGCAGTGAGGAAACGTGTACTACCTCCTCACCACCTTGTTTAAACCCACGTGTTGTGCACAGTTGCGGGGCAATTGCCGCATGGCTTCAATCATGCTCAGTAGGCAGTATTTCCCAACAAGCACGACAGGGGGTATCATTTCTGCTGCAGCCAGAAGGCAAAGCATCATGACTGCGGCATGTGTACACAACTGCCTCTGTAGCAAAAGGGGGAGTGGTTGAGGGGTGGTAAAACCTGGGGGGGTATTCTGCCCCCATTAATCGCAAGTGTAAATGAGTCCTAAGTCAATATGCAATTTAAAAAGAACTGACGACTGAACTTATATAAGAATGGGAATAATCAACCGAAAGCTGGCCATACATGGATTGGTTGGTACTCACTTTTGTTGCCAGCGGTTTAGACATTAATGGCTGTGTGTTGAGTTATTTTGAGGGGACAGCAAATTTACACTGTTATACAAGCTGTACACTCACTACTTTATATTGTAACAAAGTGTCATTTCTTCAGTGTTGTCACATGAAAAGATAGAATAAAATATTTACAAAAATTTAAGGGGTGTACTTACTTTTGTGAGATACTGTGTGTGCGCTTTGGTTGTACAGAATTTGATCTACTGATCAGCTTTTGTACAGCGGCTCTGTTGGGTTTTCCCCCCTCGATCAGTAGGGAAGATTCCCCGCTATCAGAGTACAATAGCTCAGCAAGGAATTCCCTGATCCACCTCGAATGTGTGGATGAGGGAACCGGGTCAGTTTTTCTCATTCAAACCACTGGTTGAACAAAAAAAAAATGGACTCATGTATGGGCTGCCTTAAGCCTCGTACACACCATCGGATTTTTGGCCAACAGAGCGTCAGATTTTTGTCTGAAGGACATGTACCAGGATCTGGTCTTGCATACTAAAGGTACACAATTGTCAGACAACAAACACGAACATAGTGACGTACTACGAGGAATTTCAGCTCTTGAGCGCCACCCTTTGGGCACCTTCTGCTAATTTCGTGTACTTTGGACTTTTGTGTGACAGACTTGTGTACTGACCATACGAAAATCTGACAACAGACCGTTGTCCCCCGAAAATTTACCAGCCTGCCATCCAACATTTGTAAGCGGAAAGTTGGACAACAATTGTCTGAAGGAGCGTACTAACGGTCGGATTTTAGGCAAACAGTCTGTCATCACACAATTCCCTGCCGAAAATCCGATCGTGTGTACAAGGCTTTAGGATCTTTTCACATGAGCGATTGATCTGCATTTTTCTGCCCCCATCTAAAAGTGGACATGGTGCCATTCGAAGCAGAATACATTGCTGCAGCTCCGATGCTTGGAGAAACATTGGTGTATTATTATTATTATGCCGCGTACACACGGTCGGACTTTTCGTCTACAAAAGTCCAACGGACGCTGACGGACTAAAGCTGGCTGGTAATCCGATCGTGTGTGGGCTTCTCCGGACTTTCAACGGACTTTTTTAGCCTCAAATCCGACGGACTTTAGATTTGAAGCATGCTTCAAATCTTTACGTCGTAACTACGACGGACCCCGAAGTCCGCTCGTCTGTGTGCTAGTCCGACGGACAAAAAACGACGCATGCTCATAAGCAAAAACTAAACGGAAGCACTCGGTCTAGTAAAACTAGTGTTCGTATTGTAGGTAGCACATTCATCACGCTGCAAAATCTGTGATCGTTGAATGCAGCGCATTTTATTTCTTCTTTACGAAGGCTCTAAAGAACGAAGGTGTTTTGCTGTTCATAATCAGAGTTCTCCCAAACTGATTTCTGGATTCTTTTTCTCTTTGATCTCATGAATGATATAGTATGCATTTTAAAAACAATGTTTCCATACTAATAATACTTTTTCCCCTTTTTTTTTTTTTTTTTTTTAGGTTTGTAAAGTTACCACAAAGAACCCATTATTCTGATTTTTTTTATAGTGATTATTTTTTAGTTTTTAGATAAAGTTAACCCAAAGCACCGTTTTTGGTTATGTAAATTTTTTTATTTTCAAGACTTACCACTTGAACATTATTTAACATTAGTAATGTATTTTTGGTGTGTTTTTTCCAAACTCAATGAGATTGTTGTCCCTTGTTAATTTAACATTGTGTGTAAAATCAATGATTTAAAAGAAAACACATAGTCTTTTGCTAAACTCAAAAAAGATCCATTTATTCATGGTCAAAATAAAATAAAGAGGAAGTCAACGCTGGAAAAAGTAGGTGTACCAGAAAATTGGGATCTTGCGGAGTCCATATAAGAGGGAGCACAATCTGGTCCAAGAATCCCAGAGATCAACAGCACCAGCAGATGATCTAGATGTCCCCAGACTGTGGTCCTACAACAGCCTGCGTCTTCTGTCAGACCAGACTGAACCCAGGTCATCACTTTCTTCTCTTCCCTGCAGCCTTTCCTCCATGCTGCCCTGCAGCCTTCCCTGTAGCCTTCTTTTGAGGCTGTGGCTCTGGTGTTTCAGTTGTGGCAGGAGGAGGAGGAGGAGGAGGAGGAGTGATGGCTTGCCTCATGCAGGTATCCTGCCTGCTGATATAGGGGGTCAGCAAAGCCAACAAACGGTCAAAAACGGGGTCCGTCATCCGGAGAAAGTTCCTGAAATCCTCAGGATTATTCTCACGGATCTCACGGAGCAAAGGCATGTGACAGAACTGGTCACGCTGAAGCAACCAATTCTTGGTCCATGAACTCCTCCTCGCCCTGTTCATGGACTGGTCTTGGGCTGAAGAATAAACTACAGCACCAAGCACATACAATGCACGAGCTCTACGACGAGTACGTACAGGTAACATGGCTTCAAAACGGTCGGCTGGTCAGAACGCACTAAACAGAACGCACTGAAGAACAGCAAGGCCTGTGAAGAACGACCTGAAAATCAGGAACGAGCGGCCAATAAAACAAAGATTTCTCAATGCCAACTGACCAAACGCACTGAAAAGCAGATACAAACCTCACAAGCACAGACTGAACAACAGTTAAAACGAACTGAAAAATACGAGTCTCACAAGCGCGAATCGTCTCTCACCAAACTTCTACTAACACGAGATAAACACGAGATTAGCAGAAAGAGCCCAAAGGGTGTCGTACGGGCTATTGAACTTCCGTTTTATAGTCTCGTCGGACTTGGTGTACGTCACCGCGTACTAGGCTGTCGTACTTTTGTGTGGTCGTGTGTGTGCAAGTCCGTTCGTAAGAAAGTCTGCCGCAAGTCCGCCGAAGGTACGTCGGAAGTATGTCGGACAGGCTGTCGGACTTTTGTAGACGAAAAGTCCGACCGTGTGTACGCGGCATTAGTGTACTTTTGCACATTTTTTGTATCATTATTGCATTGTGACCTCATTAAAATTGTCTATGGATCTATTGTTGGCTTTTTCTCTCTTTTTTGGTTACTTTGTCGTTTTACCAATAGCTGTGCACTCCTGATAGCAAGAAAATGGAAACAAGGGTTTTGGTGCTGGATGGATTTATTATAAGTTGGACTGCAAATATGTCTACCTTTGTCCATCTCTTTTTCATTGGGGGGGGATTAGTAGTTTACAGAAGGAAGATAAGGCCTCTTTTGCTTTCTATTCGCCTCACAGGAAGTCAAAAGGACAAAGTATTTCTGGCAGGATCAGTAAGTACTTTCTAAACTTGCCTGAAGAATTAAAACTAACACAGCCACCACATCTAAGAACTGGTAAACCGCAATATATCACATTTATGTTCTTGCGTTTAGTTACAGTATCTTTTATACTGTCACAATGTTGATTTGTCCATTGACTCCCTTAGGAAAAACTCAGCAAATGCAAAATCGAAAAGTGAAACGGGCCAAACCATTGATGTGTTACTCCACCCAGGGCTGGATTTTCCACTAGGCACAATCCAATCCAGTGGCCCTCCATCCTCCTGCCTGTCAGGTGGAAGTATTTGAGTTGCTGCGGTGCTACCCGATTGCTTCCACACACTCCTGGTACCAGCAACCCCTTGCGCGCACCCCCCGCCATGTATTTTGGGCTTTGCTTGCCCATCTGCAGACCTGGGACCGACATGGTGGGTCCCGGCGGGTGGAGGGGAGGGTCGAACAGCAGACACACGTCACGCGTGTGACGTCACTTCCGGGTCACCCTGTCACTTTCCCTGGCCAGTGTAGCTGAGAAGCAATGTTTTGCAATTCGATCTGCATTGCAAAACATTCAGTGGAGCCCAGGAGAGACTTGAGGGGTCTTTTAGACCCTGCATGTCTCATTAAAGAGAGCCGGTTACCCAAAAATCAGCACTTCGGGGACTTTTTGTCCCCTCTTTGATGAAAAAAAAAAGTTAAGCTGGGTGTAACTTTTTTTTTTTACAAAAAAAAAGTTATACCCAGGCACATAAAACCACACCACTCCCCCCCCAAAAAAAATTTGATACGCCCCCCCCCCCACATATACAAACAAAAACGCATGCGTCAGGGCACCTACACGTGAAAATGTTATTTGCAATACACATATTAGATTTCGCCGCGCACACCAGAGTGAGAGCAATAATTCTAGCACAAAACCTCCTCTGTAACACTAAATTGAGGACCTATAGAAAATATAGGGTACTGAAGTTTGTCACCATTTCACAGGCGCACACAAATTTAAGGTTTGACATGTTGGGTATCTATTTAATCGGTACAACCTCATCTTTTATACCTTAACAAAAATGTGGGTGGTTTATTGTGATCATTTGCCCTAAAATTGACTTTAGTCTTTTCTTTACTGAAATTTTGCGGTACTTTATCAAGACAAAACAAATTTGGTCAAAGGGCTAGTTTACACTTGCTTCAAAACATGGCTTAGGACACGGTTTGTTAAAGCTCTCTGAACGCCACTCAAAGCTCCACCTTGCTTTTGCTTGGTGCTTCGATGAGGCTTTGATGGGGCTTCGGTGGGGCTTTGATGAGGCTTTGGTGGAGCTTCGATAGGGCTTCGATGGGCCTTTGGTGGGGCTTTGATGAGGCTTTGGTGGGGCTTCGACGGGGCTTTGTTTGGCCTTTGGTGGGGCTTCGATGAGGCTTTGGTGGGGCTTCAATGAGGCTATGGTGGAGTTTTGATGGGGCTTCGATGGGCCTTTGGTGGGGCTTCGATGAGGCTTTGGTGGGGCTTCGACGGGGCTTCGTTTGGCCTTTGGTGGGGCTTCGATGAGGCTTTGGTGGGGCTTCGATGAGGCTTTGGTGGGGCTTCGATGGGGCTTCGATGGGCCTTTGGTGGGGCTTCGATGAGGCTTCCTGGGGCTTCAGTCGGACTTTGGTGGAGCATTGGTGAGGCTTCGTGAAGCTTCGATGGGGCTTTGGTGGGGCTTCCGTGAGGCTTCGGTGGGGCTTCAGTGGGGCTTCAAGCGAGCTTTGCCGTAGACTTCTATGGAGGCTTTGAAGACGCTTTGAAGCCCCACTACAGCAACATGGGGTATAATTGCTTTGCTTTGCTGAAGCAAAGCAAAGCAAAAGCAAGATGTCAACAGGACTGTAAGATAACCATTTTATTTAGTGACACTAGCTTTGACTAGCGTTCAGAGAGCTTTAACAAAGTCTGTCTGAAGCCTTGTTTTGAAGCAAGTGTAAACTAGCCGTTAATGTGTGTTGAAGCTGAAGCAAGTGTAAATGAGCCCTTACTGTCGTTTGTTTTTTTTGGGGGGGGCGTGGAGCTTCAGAATTCTCTGCCCATGGGCTCCTGAGACATAAATCTGGCCCTGACTCCATCACTGCTTCCATGCAAGGTCTTTACACACAAAGGAACATAGCCATAGGTAGAGATGAGTGGTCTCTGTAGTGGTGGTTGCCTGTTGTTGGCGAATTGCTACCAACTGTTTTTTTATCTCATGGGTTCAATATTTTTTTTTGTCATTTGCCAAAGATCTGAATTCTCCATTCTTCAGTAAAAAGATCCAACAACTAAGCCTAAAATCCTCATTTGCGCTCCACTCTGAAATTTTCAAAGTTACCAAATGTTTTCCCTTTTACCAAAGCGGGCATGTGGTCAGTCGCGCTTTCCACGAGTCACTTTACAAGTAGTATATCTTGCAATGAGTGATGGCCCCTCTTTAGTTATTCTGCAGAAATGTGGTTACATTTACTATATACAGAGAGCCTTACAGGGCCTGAATGCGAGGTTTCTTTGTGTACTCCACCAGGAAGGAACATAAAGGATGAAAGGCTTATTCTCCGAGGCACTGTGACCTTAGTTTCATCTTGCAAATTGTATACTCAGCCCAGCTGGAAGCAATAATGTGGAATCAAGGCTTTATGATGACACAGTCACCTTTTGTCAAATGTCATAATCCATAAGTGGGCCTTATTTTATAATATGTATACACCTGTATGAAATCAATTTCCAGAGCCATATTTCTTACCGAGCACATAACAAACACAGAGAATTACCGGCCTACAGTTCCAGCTTTGGCTACTATTTCACCAATAAATAAATAAATGTTTCCACCAGTAAAATTGAAAAAAATGTTGTTTTTATATTTGATAGTATTCCCAATTTCTGTTCCTAAAAATTACATTCTGTGTCAGAACTCTACCTTGAAGCGTATCTTAAGTGCCGGTTCACACAGGGGCGACTTGTCAGGCGACCTAGCCGCCTGACAAGTCGCCTCCCGTTCTGTACAATGGAACCGTTCTAATAGGAGCAACGCAAGTCGCTCCGACTTAGAAAAAGGTTCCTGTACTACTTTGGGGGCGACTTGAGGCGACTTGCATTGACTTCTATACAGAAGTCGTTTTGCAAGTCGCCGCCCCTGTCATGTCCAGGTCGCCTGAGTCAATCGCGCTGCAAGTCGCGCTGCCTCAGTGTGAACCGGGGCTAACCCAAAACAAAAAAATATATATATTGCAGCTTAGCAATCTGTAGATGTGGTGGCTGCATTATTTTCCTTTTTTTTGTGATTATTATTATTATTATTATTATTATTATACAGGATTTATATAGCGCCAACAGTTTGCGCAGTATTTTACAACATGAGGGCAGACAGTACACTTACAATACAATTCAATACAGGAGGAATCAGAGGGCCCTGCTTGTTAGAGCTTACAATCTAGAAAGGTTAAGAGAAACAAAAGGTAATAGATGTGGGGGATAAGCTGATGGAGGAAATTAAAATACAGTTGTTAGGTGTGGGATAGGATAGGAAAAGGAGGGTTTTCAGGGATCGTCTAAAAGCTAATAGAGTAGGAGATAATCGGACAGATTGGGGTAAGGAGTTCCATAGGATTGGAGAGGCTCAGGAGAAGTCCTGGAGGCGAGCATGCGAGGAGTAGGGATGGGCGAACAGTTTGGCCCGAGTATAAGTTCAGGCCGAACTTTGGTTGTTTGGCCGTTCAGCGAACAACAAACAATATGCGGTGTTCGGGGCAAATTCGAAAGCCGCGCAGCACCGTTAAAGTCTATAGGACACTAACATGAAAAACCAAAAGTGCTCATTTTAAAGGCTTATATGCAAGTTATTGTCATAAAAAAGTGTTTGGGGACCCGGGTCCTGCCCCAGGGGACATGTATGTATAAAAATTGTCACTATCGGCCACTAACGACCGTTTTTTCGGGAGCAGTGATTTTTTTAATGCTTGAAGTGAAACAATAAAAATGTAGTGTAAAAATTACTAAAGCGCTGATGTGAATGATTATATCAAATTGTGAACCAAAAATTATGATAAAGATGAACAAATGATAGCGACTGCTATTATTGTGTTATGTGCTGAGATCACAAAAAAGTAAATATATAAAAAGTTAATAAAGCGCTACCATCAACCTTAATATAGCACAGTGATCCAATAAATAATGTGATCCAATAAAGGATGAGATTCTATAAACAATAAATAAACTAATCACATATAAGTGTTCAGTAAACCACACTAGATATAAATTACCGTATTTATCGGCGTATAACACGCACTTTTTTTCCCCTTAAAATCAGGGGAAAATCGTGGGTGCGTGTTATACGCCGATCCCCCGCCGATCTCCGCTGATTGTGAGCGGAGCGATCGCGCCGAGATACACATAGCCGAGTGTACTCGGCTCTTCTCGGCTCCGCTCACAGTCACGCCCAGTCCCGCCATTGGACCTGTGTTATGTTCATCATAGGGCGGGACTGGGCAGGACTGTGAGCGGAGCCGAGAAGAGCCGAGTACACTCAGCTATGTGTATCTCGGCTCCGCCCAGTCCCTGCAATCTCGGCGGCGCTCGCTCTGCTCCGCCGAGTCCCTCCGTGGCGCCATATTTAAATCTGCGCAGGGCTGAAATGGACACTGGGGAAGGCTGCAAGGCTGCACTGGGGCAAGGCTACAATGGACACTGGGGAAGGCTGCACTAACAAGGCTGCACGGACATGGCTGCAAGGCTGCACTGAGAAGGCTTCAATGACATTGACAAGGCTGCAGATGAACACTGATAAGGCTGCATTGAGGGGAATTTAAATGTAAGTTTTTTTTCCTTAAACTTTCCTCCTAAAAGTTTTTTTCCCTAAAATTCCCTCCTAAACTTGGGGTGCGTGTGATACGCCGATAAATACGGTAATTACTGTTCTGCCAAAATGCTTATAGATTTCTGGAGATACTGGGAAAAAAGTCATATACCACTCATTTGTAAGATAAAACACAAAAGGACAACGATACCCAAATGATCACGTACCAGTGATGAAACGCGTAGGAGGAGCCAGTAACCCCAGTGCTGTGTGAGTAGGAAAAAGCTAAGACTAAATATATGCAACAAACCTTCTTAAATGCGATCTTATTGCGGGGCATGTGTGAGTGCAATTGTGTTTTATTACCCACATGTCGTTTTTAGTTTATTTACTTGAGCAATGAGGTATATCCTTTCTCTCATTTGAGCGATATCGATCTATGAAGTATTGAAAGCGATGAAGGTATGAAAGCAATCCACCACATGTGAACATCATCAGAGACTACACACCTGATCATGGTCCTTTTGTGTTTTATCTTACAAATGAGTGGTATTTGAGTTTTTTCCCAGTATCTCCAGAAATCTACAAGCATTTTGGAAGAACAGTAATTAATTTATATCTAGTGTGGTTTATTGGAAACTTATATATGTTTAGTTTATTTATTCTTTATAAGATCACATTATTTATTGGATCACTGTGCTATATTAAGGTTGATGGTAGCGCTTTATTAACTTTTTATATAATAAAAATGAAATATTGCTTTTAAATATCATGCCTGGGGGTGTCTATAGTATGCCTGTAAAGTGGCGCATTTTTCCTGTGTTTAGAACAGTACTGCAGCAAAATGACAATTCTAAAGGAAAAATTGTCATTTAAAACTGATCGCTGCTGTAATGAATTGTCGGGTCTCGGCAATATAGATAAAACTCTATGAAAAAAAACGGCATGGGTCCCCCCCCCCCAGTCCATTACCAGCCCCCTTGGGTCTGCTATGAATATTAACCACCTCAATACTGGGCACTTTCACCCCCTTCCTGCCCAGGCCATTTTTCAGCTATCAGCACTGTCGCACTTTGAATGACAATTGCGCGGTCATGCAACACTGCACCTCAATGAAATTTTTATAATTTTTTTCCCCATAAATAGAGATTTCTTTTGGTGGTATTTGATCACCTCTGTGGTTATTATTTATTGCGCTATATAACAAAAGAAGAGGGACAAGTTTGAAAAAACACAATATTTTTTATTTTTGTTATAATAAATATCCATTTTTTTTTTTTTTTTTAACAAATTTTTTTCTCAGTTTAGGCCGATATGTATTCTTCTACATATTTTTGGTAAAAAAAATCGCAATAAGTGTGTATTGTTTGGTTTGCGCAAAAGTTATAGCGTCTACAAAATAAGGGATAGATTTATAGCATTTTTATTATTTTTTTTATTTATTTACTAGTCATGGCAGCGATCTGCGAGTTTTATTGTGACTGCGATATTGCGGCAGGCATATCGGACACTTTTGACACATTTTTGGGACCATACACATTTATACAGCGATCCGTGCTAATAAAATGCATTGATTACTGTGTAAATGTGACTGGCAGGGAAGGGGTTAACACTAGGGGGTGATCGAGGGGTTAAATGTGTGTCCTAGGGAGGTGATTCTAACTGTGGAGGGAGGGGACTGACTGGGGGAGGTGACCGATCGGTGTCCCTATGTACAAGGGACACTTCATCGGTCTCCTCTCCTCTGACAGGACGTGGATCTGTGTGTTTACATACACAGATCCACGGTCCTGCTCTGTTATCCGGCAATTGCGGGTGCCCAGCGGACATCATGGCCGCCGGGCAAGCGCACCGGGACCCCAGTGACACGGCGCGCGCGACCCCTAGTGGCTCGGGAAGGCGATCACGTCATATGACGTCCACCCAGAACGAAAGCTGCCTCGTCCCACCGTCATATGACAGTGGGCGGGAAGCTAGTGGTTAAGGGGATCTCCGAACCAAAAATTTAAAAAAAAAATGCGTGGGGGTCCCCCCAAAATCCATACCAGGCCCTTCAGGCCTGGTATGGAAATTAAAGGGAACCCTGCGGCAAATTTAAAAAAAATGGCTTAGGGGTCCCCCCCAAAATCCATACCAGACCCTTCAGGTCTGGAATGGATTTTAAGGGGAACCCTGCACCAAAATTAAAAAAAAATTGCGTAGGGCTCCCCCCGAACATCCATACCAGACCCTTATCTGAGCACGCAACCTGGCAGGTTGCAGGAAAAGACGGAGGGATGAGAGAGCACCCCCCCTCCTGAACACCAGGCCACATGCCCTCAACATGGGGAGTGCTTTGGGGTCCTGTCCCCATGTTGATGGAGACAAGGGCCACATCCCCACAACCCGGTGGTTGTGGCGGTATGCGGGCAGGGGGCTTATCAGAATCTGGACCCCCAGATCCTGCTCCCCCCCCTATTTTTTAATAAAGGACTTGTCCCAAGCTGTCTCTTGTCTCTTTTTTACCATTTTTGACTCTTTTTTTGTGAAATGGTAGGGGTACAATGTACCCCGTTACTAATTCACATGGGGGGCTGGGATCTGGGGTTCCCCTTGTTAAAGGGGGCTTCCAGATTCCGATAAGCCCCCCGCCCACATACCCCCACAACCACCAAGCAAGGGTTGTGGGGATGAGGCCCTTGTCCCCATCAACATGGGGACAAGGTTCTTTGGGGTCAGACCCCAAAGCACCCTTCCCATGTTGAGGGCATGTGGCTTGGTATGGTTCAGAAGGGGGGGTGCTCTCTCATCCCCCCTCTTTTCCTGGCATGGATTTTGGGGGGGGTCTGGTATGGACTTCGAGGGGACCCCTACACCGTTTTTTTTTTAATTTTGATGCAGAGTTCTCCTTAAAATACAGGTCCATTTTTTTTTATTTGTCACAGGGTTCCCCTTAATTTCCATACCAGACCCAAAGGGCCTGGTAATGGACTGGGGCGGGGGGGATCCATCCCGTTTTATTGCAGTTTCTGTTGTGATTATAATTTAAAAAATGATAACACAGTTGATTGATAATAAATGGCTTCAGCCAAACACTAACCATGAGTGAAAGAAAAGTTTTTGTGTTATCATTCATATTCTCTGATAAATTCTGCCAGGGTATGTAAACTTATGAGCACAACTGTGATATATATATATATATATATATATATATATATATATATATATATATATATATATATATATATATATATATATATATATATATATATATATATATATATATATATATATATATATATATACACACATACATACAGTGGATATAAAAAGTTTACACACCCCTCACCCCTGTTAAAATGTCAGGTTTCTGTGATGTAAAAAATGAGACAAAGATAAATAATTTCAGAACTTTTTCCACCTTTAATGTAACCTATAAACTGCACAACTCAATTGAAAAACAAACTGAAATCTTTTAGGAGGGTAGGAGTAAAAATAAAAAAACTAAAATAATGTGGTTGCATAAGTGTGCACACCCTCTTATAACTGGGGATGTAGTTGTGTTCAGACTCATGTTAATCACATTCAAACACATGTTAATAGGAGTCAGTCCATCATTTAAAGTGACTCTGATTAACCCCAAATAATGGGAAGGTGAAGAGGTTAACAAATACCACCATACACAAAAGGATCATGATATCAGATCAGCAAGCACGATTCTGTCACTATTGCGGTCCTCCTCGGAAACCAATACAACATATGGTCCACCTCAGGATATCCCATACAGTGACATTCCCCGAAAAGAAAATATAAAACTCGCCACAGTGTAAAAAACGTATGGAACTTTAATCAAGGATAAAAGATTGCACTACAGTAGAACAGCATAAAACCGCATGTAAGAGAAGTTGCCCATCCTTCCGGGATCACAGTAGCATGGTGACGTCACAATCTGTCGCTCCACCCAATACATTTTGCCACAATCTGACGTCGTCCTGGAATTTAGAACGTCAGATTGTGAAGAAACGCATTTGTGTGGCATATGTGCAGCATGTGGGTGTTAAAGCCCACCCTTTTGTTGCTGCACATATTTGTTACGTGGGCAGCATGCAGTACTTAAAGGACAAATACACTTGCTCCTCTCACGCAGAGGCTACTCTCTCTTTTAAGCAGCCTTAGGTAATATCTGCCAACCATCGGTCAGGCCAGGCTGCAGGTTACAGCAGGGCTGTATTTCATTTGTCTTATACTTGGAGCTCCTGCTTCATAGAAAGCATCAAGTCTGTTTCATAGACTTCTAAGGAAAGCCTGGCCTGTAAATTAATGGCTATACACCAGCAGTTTTGGAAGCCCAGATGGCTTAAAGTAGCAAAACGAATTGGCATGACTCCATCCACTTTCCCAAATTCCTATAAACAGAGAATGAGCTCATTGTTTTGGGTTTTTTGCCGAAAGTGAGAACATGTAAATAGCTTCTGTTATAAGAAGCTCTAATACTGTTGGTTCCCCTTTTGGCTGGTCACAGACAGAGGTGTAACCACAATTGACACTGTGAGGCAATACCAGAATAATAGTGCAGGCTAACTATAATAAATATGTCTGTTTAACCACTGGCCAGGAGAAGATTAACTCAGTCCTGTTGGAGGTGGGTCCTTTTCGTCACAGTGGAGCGCTCTTTCCCCAATGGGAGAAATAGTAATCCACTGCATAAAAAAGCAAGTCCCCTCTTGGCAGAATTCTTTGCAGATAGTGACAATGGCAGTAGTAGCACACTTTGGTGGCCAGCAGGTCCCACACCAAACCAGAACTGTGATGAAATCCTCTTGTTTGATGTCTAGTCCTAGGTCACTCTCTCACTCGGGATGGCTGTGGAGTACAGCAAATTGCTGCCTCTGAGTGGATGCAGTCAACAGAATACAGGAGCAGCAAGAAAAAGGAATTTCAGGACACTGGAACAGTAGCACTACTCACAGCTCACAGTAGCACATGGCTCTCTTTCCTCTGCATTCTCAAAAGTCTGATTTCCAGCCTGAGTTATCACAGCTGCTACACCGTTATTGCTAGAGAGCTCTGACATATGCACAGGAACTATTTAGCTGGGTATATACTGATAGGATTTCGAACGATAATTTGTATGAAAATTCTTAGAAAATTTTTATGAAAATTTTCAGTACAAATCCCATTCGAAAGTAGTTCAAGGTTTCATTTCCCTTTAATATAAAATTTTAGGAATCAATAGAATTTACAGAACGAAAACCACATTCACTAGTGGAAATTTATACATTTGAGAAAAAATTTCCATCTTGCTCCTTTGAGTTTTCCCATCTGTGCAGCTGAAAGCAAGCATCAATTTGACCAGTGGCGGCCGCAGGAATTTTTTTGGGGGGGGCGGCAAACAGTATGCCACCCACCCCGGTTGGTCGGTAGCACTTACCCTATCGTCGGCGGCTTCCCCTGCTCGGCGGCCTTCCGTTCTCCTGTTCTCCCCAGATCATCACAGTGACGGCAGCGGTGGCGGCTTCCGTTTCCTCCCTCCTGCTCTGCGGCCAAACAGGTGTCTTCTCTTTACGGCCAATCGGAAAATGGGTCTCACACCTGCTTCTGATTGGCAGGATTTAGGATTGGCTCTAATCAGGTGCTTAAAAAAAACCCTGTCGCTGTAATTCATGCGCCCCATGCCCTGAAAGGGGCCAGACGCATGAACTGGGGGTGGCCATGGAGGCCATTTACAGATGCAAAAACTAATTTCAGGGAGGTGGCAAACTCATTTCAGGGAGGTGGTGCTCCTCGCCCGTATTTTATTTTTTTACACTTACATTTTTTTGAATTTTTTTTTACAGTGATTTTTTAAAAGTTTTTTGGCGGGCTTTGGTGAGATATCAGGGGTCTAAACAGACCCCTGACATCTCTCCTTTGAGACAGAGAAAGGGACTGAGGACACAGATTCCCCAGTCCCTTTCTCAGCATTGAAGATGAATGAACAGGAGACAGAGACTCCTGTTCATTCATAAACTGAGCAGAGTAAACAGTTTACTCTGCTCAGTAATCACAGGACACAGGAGCGATCCTGTGGGGTTTGGAGAAATATCAGGGGTCTAAACCAGCGGACTCCAAACTGTGGCCCGGGGGCTAGATGCCCTTTGCTTGCCTTTACCCGGCCCTTGGGGCACTATTTCATCCACTGACACCAACAATGGGGCATAATTCCTGTAACTGACACCAAGGATGGGGCTCAATTTCTCCCACTGACACGAACAATGGGGCATCATTCCTTCCACTAACACCAACAAAAGAGCACAATTCCTTCCATTGACATCAATGATGAGGCATAATTCCTTTCACTAATACCAGCGATGGGCCTCTATTCTTCCCACAGACACCAGCAATGGGGCACTATTCCTCCTACTGACATTAACCAAAGGGCACAATTCCTTCCATCGACAGCAATGATGAGGCATAATTCCTTTCATTAATACCAACGACATGCCACCATTCTTCCCACTGATACCAAGATGTGCCACTATTCCTCAAACTGACATCAATGAAAGGGCACAATTCCTCCCACTGACACCAACAATGGGGCAGAATTCCTTCCATTAATGGCAACACTGGGACACTATTCCTCTAATGGGGCACTATGCTTTCCACTGACACCAATGATGGGGCACTAGTCCTCCCACTGAAACCAAAGATGGGGCATTGTTTACTCCTACTGGATATCTTCTATTCTCACTGGCCCTCCTAAAGTCTGAAGCACAGTAAACTGGCCCTTTGTTTATAAACTTTGGAGACCGTTGGTCTAACAACATCTCACTTTTGAGACAGAGAAAGAAATTGAGGACACAGATTTCTCAATCCTTTCTCTGCCGTCTCAGCTGCACCACCGTTATAGTACTTGCTGACTCTCTACCTTCGTCCATATATCCCATGCACAGGAAGCACTCTGTACAGAGACTCCCTGTTTATTCACAAACTGAAGCATTGTAAAAAACAGGGAGGGCCACAGAGGGATTGATTCCAGTAATTGTCCCCCACTCCTGCTGCTCTGGGCCCCCCGTTGAAATTATGGGGCCTGAACCCTGTACAGGAGGGCAGATGCTACCCCCTTATGAGAGGCCCTTATCCCCCTTATCATGACGTCATTTATTGAGCAGCGAGCAGACACTTGGACAGGATGGAGGCTTGGAGCAAGGAAAAAACCCCATATGCTAACATAAACAACAAAACTCCAGAGAGGACAGAATAACTCAGGGAAATGGAAAAGTATAACACATACAGAATTCTATACGAAACAGACGCCCAAAACAAAAACGCATACATGACAGGTGAAGAACATCTGCAAATAGTATACGGCGTTCTGTTAAAGTTCCTTCACCTTTGTTAGCAGTCTTAATGCTGCCATCCATGTGACCCTTGCCATATAATTTTCCACAATTTTACAGCAATTATGAGCCTGCCAAACCACACATTGGCTTAACACTACGGAGTGATAATATCTTTTCATTAATTGAAATTCCAGGTCCTAGATTCAAGCACCGTCTAGGAATTTTATTGTTCCATAAATTTCTTTTAAGAGACACTTAGAAAGAAATCAGCAATGTTAATGTCCGCATGTAGAAGAAGTGGGGTGTGGTGAACGTCTTTAAAGCAGTCTCCTAACCGATCCAGAACACGGTACAAGTAGTACATACTACAACTGCAGATTTGAAGTTTAAAGCTGAACTCTAGGCAGATATAACATACACACAGTAATGCAGCTCTGTAATACAGAAATACATTTATATTTTAAATGCAAGCAATCAGAGCGTTTATTCTGCAGGAACGCCGGGGAACGCAGTTCCGGCACCTCCAGCACTGACTGTATGTAATGGTAAAGGGTGCTGGGGTGTGCTGCAGGGTCTATTGATGCTGGTTGCTGGGGGATCTATTCTAGATGGAGGGGATCTATTTTTGTAGGGGGGACTATTGTTGCTGGTTGGGACCTATTGTTGCTGAGATCTACTGTTGAGGGATGGGTCTATTGATGCTGGCTGTGGGGAGATCTGTTGTTGCTGCTGGGGGGATTCTGTTTCGGGTGGTCCATTGTTGTTGGGGGGGGGGGGGGTCTAGTGTTGCTGGAGGGGGCTCTATTGTTACTCGCTACAGTGGACCTATTTTACTGCTTTTTCTGTATCAGCACAAAATACTTGGTTCTGTATTTTCTAAAAGGGCAGTATGGGAGGTGGGTAGGGGGTGGAACCAAGAAACGGTGCTCGGAGGTGGGTAGGTGTGGAGAAAAGGAGGAGTTCCTGCACCTTTTCTCTGAGAAAAAAAGCCCTGCCAGCAATGCATGCACTGCAAGCACCTGAAATTGACTTTATGACTTCCTCTTGCAGTCCCTGTACAGCAGGGCTGGAGTATGAGCGTAAGAAACAGCACAAGAAGCCAATCAGCATGCTGATAGCAGTAATGAGCAGAGCGACAGAGAGATTAGTTCATCACTGTGTTGCTTATGCAAAGATGGAGGAGTATGCCTCGAAAGTTATAACTCCAAAAAAGAGAAGAAATGAAGCGGTCCTTTGACCGAGAAACATGTAGAGGACCACATGTCACATGAGGACCTTCTATACTTTTGACTCCATCCCTGGAGCATTCAAGTATCCACATAACTGTATCAACATTTCTTGTTTTTATTTTTTTATTCAAATATGTTTTTATTGTTTTCTCAGGTAAAAAACATACAGTTAAACCTTACATCTTGCATTTTTCCCCCCCTGGTATTACATTCAACTTTACTTACATATCATCCCAACCTCTTGTCCCGCCACCCTCCCCGTGGAGATTTATACCGATGTCTGTCATCTTTTGTAATTCTGGCATATCTACCTACATTTACGTTTACGCATGCCTCATACACACGGTTGGATTTTCCGACGGGAAATGTTCGATGTGAGCTTGTTGTTGGAAATTCCGACCGTGTGTAGGCTCCATCGGACATTTGCTGTCGGAATTTCCGACAACAAATGTTTGAGAGCAGGTTCTCAAATTTTCCGACAACAAACTTTGTTGTCGGAAATCCCGAACGTGTGTACACAATTCCGACGCACAAAAGTCCACGCATGCTCGGAATCAAGCAGAAGAGCCACACTGGCTATTGAACTTCATTTTTCTCGGCTCGTCGTACATGTTGTACATCACTGCGTTCTTGCCGATCGGAATTTCCGACAAGATTTGTGTGACCGTGTGTATGCAAGACAAGTTTAAGCCAACATCCGTCGAAAAAAAAAATTCATGGTTTTGTTGTCGGAATCGTGTGTATGAGACATTAGGCTCCCTTCCCAGTCTCTCAAGGGGGATAATCCATCTTTCACAACCAGGGCTTCCACATCTTTACGAACTTATTGAAGTTGCCACGTCTAGTAAATGTCACTTTTTCCTTCCATACGGTGATGTTTATGGCCTTAACCCACTCTTCAGGAGACGGAGGTCTCAATCAATCATTGCCAATTTTGTGCAATCAGTTTTCTTGCTTGGTATAAGCACCTCAGAACCACGGTTATAGTACTTGCTGACTCTCTACCTTCGTCCATATATCCCAACACACACACACCTGGGGCACTTAGCGTCTGGTCTCCGGCCAAACATAAACAGTTTCTTAGGGGTGTAATAGGCTCTATGCAACAGAAACAGATGTGATACTTTTTGTGACGGGGAAACTGACACCAATGGCCCCAGTTCCAAAATCCTCCTCCACTCCGGGGTTATTACCACTACATCCTCTTCCCATCTTTCCTTATTCTAATGCCCTGTACACACGAGCGCAATGTCCCACAGAAAAAGTCAGACAGAAGCTTTTCATCGTATACACCAATCGTGTGTGTGTCTTTTCGGACTTTTTTTTTTCAAAAAATCTGACGGACCTAGAAATGGAACATGTTCTAAATATTTCCGACGCACCCAATTCCTATCGGTGAAAAGGGATCGTCTGTATGCTGGTCCGACGGACCAAAAATGAGGCATGCTCTGAAGTACGAGACGGAAGATATTGGCTACTGGCAATCGAACTTCCTTTTTCTAGTCCTGTCGTAAGTGTTGTACGTCATCGAGTTCTGGACGGTTGGACTTTGGGTTGACCGTGTGTAGGCAAGACTGCTTGAATGGAATTCCGTCGGAGTTCCGTCGGAGAAACCGTCGGAGTTTATTCCCACGGCTAAACTGGTTGTGTGTACAGGGCAAAAGAAGACACTACCTCAATGTAGCGCTGGTTGATTTGTGATCTACCATCTGATAGGTAAATTTAGTAACTTGTTCGTTAGGAAGGTTAGATTTGCCTCTGTTCCAGCTTGGCTGATGTTGTGTGTGTTTCCATACTGAGCCGTAGGTGTCGCTGTTGCCGCTGGCTGGTGTTGGAAAGGCAGCGTGTCTAAGTGTATGTATGCTCTTCTGTCCCGGAGACAACTCGGTGGAGGTGGTCCTCCGAGTTGCATTCTGGGCGAGGGTATTTATGGGACAGACGCCATATTTTGGGGTTAGTTTTACAGCCACCTGCTGGCCCTCCTGGCCGACAGGTATGCATTAGAGAGCTATCTCGTGGTCCTCCGATCTGGAGGCCCACGTTGCTCCGGCGCAGGGGTGGGCCCAGAAGCATGTCTGGGGCCTACCACAGCGGCCGAGGAATGTCCTGAGCTGTCTATCCAGAGTGAAGAAGCTGGACAACCGAGGAGATCCCAGGGGAGGACCCGTCATGGAAGGATCACGCAGCGTGCTGGTCTGGAGAGGGGCCTGGTGACTCGGTTGGAGGACGTATCCTAAAGTAATTATACAGCATAGTGTCGCCGGGTTTGGCTTAAAGGTTCAAGCACTGTGACTGACATTCATCGTAGAAAGAACCAATACATCCTGTGGCAGAGGACCGTACGGGTTCATCCCAAACAAGTCTGTGGCAGAGACTTTTGCTTGTGCTACGTACTGGCTGCTAGGCAAGTGAGAGAGGCCTATCCAGGCATGCAAGGAGTGTGTCCCACCAAGGGAGTGCATTCTACTAAAATATCCAACCCCAAAGGACATTTGTCAAGAACCTTACTAAGAAGGTATTTGAGTTTTCCCCTGCAGTTCTCCTTCTACCTCTTTCCTGCTATTTCCTTCGTTGATGGTTTAATAAAGCATTGAAAACGTACTCAAGTGTTGGTGCGTGTGTCGTCCAGAGGTAAACTCAACGGAACCCTAGACCCGGTGTCGGTGAAACAGAGGGAAGGAGAGTGAAGGTAACAAGCCCGCTTAAACCAGCAGCTCCACCGAGAGTTAGTGCTACATCAATAATTGTTCTCCTAATTATCTGTGCGTATACCTCTGAAATGTGTCCTTTGGAAATACCTGACTTAATTATCCTTTGGAGAAGGGGGATCTTACTCCATTTCACTGTTTGACTATTGAACTGGGTACTCCGGGCGTGCCTGATCTGTAAATAACTGTAAAATGAATGATTTGGTATCCCATACTCTATCCTCAATTCTGAAAATGATTTTCGGGTGTTTCCCTCGTACAGTTGAATCAGTCGGCTTATACCCTGCTTTTCCCATTCCTTAATCTTCCCCACAACCAACAGTTCTTGCAAATATTTGTTGTGCCAAAGGGTGGAATATTCTGTTACCCCCTTATACCCCGTCAGTCTCTTAACTGACTGCCATACTTTAGTAATCATCTTTAATGTTGGATTCCCAAGAGAACATTTCTTGTTTTTATATTGTTTTGTATTGATCATTGGAAATCATGTTCAGTCTTTTTATATGTAAAATAAAATGCGATTTTTTTTATCTTAAAACTGTATATTGCTTACCGCTACTGTAAATTTTCCCCCCTCCCTTTTTTAGTGGAGATCAGCCTTGGGAGCTGGCTCGTCTTCCCATTTTGCACTGTGTTGCTTATCTTTTCTCTGTTCATCCACAGGCTGGGGCGGGTCTAGTACAACCTGGGTTCAGAGGAAGTGGACTGAATAATTCTGGCCATCAGACTGGGGACATTTAGCAGGCGAAAAAAAAAGTACTGCAGGGGGAAATTTCTGGATTTCTGTACTATTTATCTTTATTTTGTAATTTTCAATAAAGACAAATTTTTTCTGGTTTTGCGAAATTATTACTCCTGTCAGTTTTTTTTACTGCTTTCCAGGACACCATTAAAGCAGTTTCTTCTTCCTACCTGTCCTGCTGACATCGGATTTTTTGTTTTTTTGTTTTTGGAGGTCCAGGGGACATGTGTGCATAAATATTTTTCTAATTTATGTATACATTCTTTATTGAGTCACTTTAAAAAAAATAAAAATATATATTTTTTGCACTCTATGGTTAACCGCTTCCGGACCGCCCACTGTAAATGTATGGCTACAGGGTGGTCCAGGTGTGCTGGATCACATGAATGTATTTTTATTCATTTTTTTTTTACTAGTAATAGCGGCAATCAGAGACTTATAGTGGGACTGCGATATTGTGGCGGACAATCAGACACTAACTGACACTTTTGACACTTTTTGGGGACCAGTGATACTAATACAGTGATCAGTGCTAAAAATATGCACTGTCACTGTACTAATGACACTGGCTGAGAAGGGGTTAACATCAGGGGCAATCAAAGGATTACCTGTGTGTCTAGCCTGTGGTTTATTACAATGGGGGAGGTGCATTTACTAGGGGAAGACATGGATTCTTGTCCCTGCTTTGCAAAGACACAGGATCCATGCCTTCCCTCCTGTCAGAACGGTGATCTGCCTTGTTTGCACTGTCTGCAGGGTGATCAGTGATTGCCTGACAGACATTGAGTCTGCGGTACCCACCGATCAGCTCCCGCTGTGTATAATCACAGTGGGAGCTAGCTGCCGGCGCCTGCTACCCTGAAGTGCAGGATCATGTATATATACGTGACCCTGCACACAGTTGCCATCTTGTAGCAGTAAAACGGCTTTAGGGCGGTCAGCAAGTGGTTACTAACATAAACAAAATGAAAATTATGTAAGAAAGTCCCCTGATGAAGTCATGTGGGCGTGATGTAACGCGTAGGTCATCCCAGACAGTGATGTGCTGGAGATCTTTTTATGCTGAGTATATGATACCAAAGGTATTTTTACTGCTTTTCTGATGTAAGAGTTACTCCTTTAATAAAACGTTTTTTACCGACAATATTACACTATGGGAGGTCACTTTATTTTTACCCTAACATTTGGATGAAAGCATGTGAGGGACCAACACCAGAGGATATCCAAATCAACAGAAAAGGACTACAAGGTGGTGAACATTGATGGAGGAGGATTTCTATTTGTAATCAAATGTGTATATTATGAGTAAAGTATGAATATTTTGTATTTTAATTAATGTTAAACTTAATAAAATTTCAATAGAAAAAAAATTGTGTATTTGATTATTTATTGAGGTGAGAATACTGGGAGCACTGAGCAGTCGTGGCCTGTCTATAGGGGTTGCAGGGGCGCCGCCCCCTAATCCATGTGCCCGGCCCCTAATCTACATGCAGGGCGCTGGACGCGTGGATCCCAATGGGTCTTTTTTTCAGAAGCACGTGATTAGAGCCTGAGGCTCTAATTGGCTTAAAAAAAGGGTGGGCTTTGGGCACAGGGTGAAGCCGCTGCCTGCCATAAAGGAAGTGCTGCCCGTGACCTAGATGGGTTAAATGCAGGGCTGGTGACCCCCCCCCAAGAAAATATACCACCAGCCGCCACTGGCACTGAGGTGTCACAATCGGGTGGAAGTACACCATTTGTTTATATGTTGTCACACTGAAGCTGCATGCACAGAAGAAAGAATTTTTAGCACACGTGCACTTTATTTTATTTTTTTTTTTTAAGTTTTATTTATCAATTTTTGCACTGACAAATATACAAACATGAACAACAAAGGTCCAAAATGCATTCTGTGTCCATGCACACAAAAGCTGGACTCGGGAGCACGCCCACAAGGTAACCCCCTGGGAGAACGCTTCTCCTAGGGGGTTTACCAATTCGAGGAGGAGCCGCGAGTGCCGTTGGGGGACCCCAGAAGAGGCGGATCAGGGCCACACTGTGCAAAACGAACTGCACAGTGGAGGTAAGTATGACATGCTTGTTATTTTTAAAAAAAGGCCTAGACTCTGAAGCTGCTGAGAGCTGATTGAGGGGCTTTCTGCTGAAGATCTGGTCTGGTATCAATGGAGGAAAGTGTCGCTTGGAAATTGGAAGGAGGCAATCAGCTTTCCCTGGACATTATGTGAGTACAGACTGCTGAGAGGTATTAGAGACTTTTGAGCTGCTGTCACCCCTCTTGTGCTAGAGAGCCAGCTGTGTGTTTGCTAAAGGGGACATCGGCTGGTGTCCTGAAGAGCTTAGTTTATCTAATTCCTTGTGAAGGGACTCTGCTCTTAGTCTGTTTTTAACTGCAGCCATTACAAGCCAAGTCCACAGTTCTTCTGCTTCAGCTCTACATTTTAACTGTTTCACTATAAAGCCAAGTCCACAGTTTGCTATATGCAAGAACTATGTCATTTACTGGCCCCTTCCTTTTCTAAATGAACACAATGAGTGATCAGCACCCATCATTCACTGTGTTTATTCTTAACTGAAGCATAGTAAACTAGGTTTACTATGCTTCAGTTTGTGAATGAACAGGAAGCCGCTCAGCACAGAGCACTTCCCATTTATTCACTGTCCAGTGCAACTCAGGCTGCAGAGAAAGTGTGTTGCTTTTGATATAAATATATATATATATATATATTATTTTAATTTTTTCATCAGACTTGTTTTTTTGTTTTTTTTTAAACAAATCTGTTTAGATAGAAAGAGAAATCAGGTTACTTTTAAGTTTGTTTGAGGATACTTGGCAAACAAAACAAATGCCTTGTTAACAATTACACAGACTGTCCTCAAACAATGGGAACTTCGATTTCACTGTTGCGTTTCAGTTGTCAGTTGGGGCAGTCTGTTGTTCTGTAACTACGGTAAACAAGTTTGTAACCGTGGTCGACAATAGCTTGACAACCTGAAACCTCCCAATGAAAGGTCATCAGGCATAAGCTGACAGGAGGACTCCATGATTCCTAACACCATCGAAGGTCTGTACCAGAAGTTATACCTGAAGACACTTTCCCCTGATCTCCAGCAACTGCTTAAAAGCCTGGGTCCTTATTGTCTACAGAGATCTTGACCACACAGTAACCGGAGTTAAGTAACTTTTAAGTGTATTTCTACGGTTTACAGATCATAGTGTGCTTATTTGCTAGGAAGTACAGTGGGGACGGAAAGTATTCAGACCCCCTTAAATTTTTCACTCTTTGATATAGTGCAGCCATTTGCTAAAATCATTTAAGTTCATTTTTTTCCTCATTAATATACACACAACACCCCATATGGACAGAAAAACACAGAATTGTTGACATTTTTGCAGATTTATTAAAAAAAGAAAAACTGAAATATCACATGGTCCAAAGTATTCAGACCCTTTGCTCAGTATTTAGTAGACAGGTAATGAGCAGTGAATGGGTTTTCTCCACACATACCACTTAGAATTAAGGCCAAAAAGTTCTATCTTGGTCTCATCAGACCAAAGAATCTTATTTCTCACCATCTTGGAGTCCTTCAGGTGGAGGACTCCAAGATGGTAAGAGAGGCTAAGCGGTATTTGTGGAGAAAACCAGGCACTGCTCATCACCTGTCCAATACAGTCCCAACAGTGAAGCATGGCGGTGGCAGCATCATGCTGTGGGGGCGTTTTTCAGCTGCAGGGACAGGACGACTGGTTGCAATCGAGGGAAAGATGAATGCGGCCAAGTACAGGGACATCCTGGATGAAAACCTTCTCCAGAGTGCTAAGGACCTCAGACTGGGCCAAAGGTTTACCTTCCAACAAGACAATGACCCTAAGCACACAGCTAAAATAACGAAGGAGTGGCTTTACAACAACTCCGTGACTGTTCTTGAATGGCCCAGCCAGAGCCCTGACTTAAACCCAATTGAGCATCTCTGGAGAGACCTAAAAATGGCTGTCCACCAACGTTTACCATCCAACCTGACAGAACTGGAGAGGATCTGCAAGGAGGAATGGCAGAGGATCCCCAAATCCAGGTGTGAAAAACTTGTTGCATCTTTCCCAAAAAGACTCAGGGCTGTATTAGATCAAAAGGGTGCTTCTACTAAATACTGAGCAAAGGGTCTGAATACTTAGGACCATGTGATATTTCAGTTTTTCTTTTTTAATAAATCTGCAAAAATGTCAACAATTCTGTGCTTTTCTGTCAATATGGGGTGCTGTGTGTACATTAATGAGGAAAAAAATTAACTTAAATGATTTTAGCAAATGGCTGCAATATAACAAAGAGTGAAAAATTTAAGGGGGTCTGAATACTTTCCGTCCCCCACTGTAGGTGGCATCCTGTTTGTTATAGGTATATCTGTCAGTCTTGTATTGTATTCCTAATATTGTAATAGTTTTGTATGTAAAGCATTTTTGTTTAGTAAAAGCACATTTATGCACTGCAAACCTTACTAGATAGAACGAAGCAAAACAGAAAGGGTCTGGGGAATCTCTGTCCTCAGTCCCTTTTTTTGTCTCAAAAGTGAGACATCAGGGGTCTGTTTAGACCCCTGATATTTTACTAATCCCCCAACAGGGCTCCTAAAAAACTGAAAGAAATAATAATGTAAAAAACAAAATGTAAAAAAAATAATGAAAAATAAAAATATAAAAATACTGACACCATCCACTGCCCTACCAACTGACACTGCCCACTGTCCTACTGACATCAACATCTGCCCTACTGACACCTCCACTGCTCTACTGACAAAATCCTCTGTCCTACTGACAAAGTCCACTGCTCTACTAACTGACACCATCCACTGTCCTACTGACACATCCACTGCTCTACTGACAAAATCCTCTGTCCTACTGAAGTCCACTGCTCTACTAACTGACACCATCCACTGTCCTACTGACACATCCACTGCTCTACTTACTGTCCACTGCCCTACTGACACGTCCACTGTGCATGTTTAAATACATTTTAAAATGTTTATCACATTTATATTTGGGGTGCACACCCTAATGCAATAGGCTGCACACACTTATGGTGGTACCATAACTATTAGGAAGAAAGGGGAAGGAAAGAAGGAAACAAAGGGGGCCGTGAAGGGTTTTAGGACTGGGGTGTTGGGAGGAATGTGTTGTAGGGTAATAAATGGCTAAGTAATGGGTAGGGGGGTGAGGGTGATATAGGGGGTAAAAGGGACTGGAAATCAAAAGAGAAGGGGTTACTGAGTCAAGTTAGAGAAGTGAGGAGAGATGTGAAAGGGAAGGAACCAAATGGGGCAGGTGATGAAAAAACTGCTTAAAGGCTGACAATGATTTCACAAGACAGGATGTAAGACTAAATCTGCAACAGGAACACAGACAGAAATATACATCTGATGGGGATCTAGCCTTCCCTCACTCTATTTAAAGTGGAACTTCTCCTTCTGAATCAACACTGACTATTTTAATCCCTTTGCTACTAGAATTAGTACATTGATAGGAAAGTATATCACATCAATATCATATCAGTAGTGTCAACTCTTGATATTACTTAGAAAGTCTACAAAGTTTAACATTAGATATCAGAATGTGGGAAATCCACCTAAAAAAAAAAAAAACCTTTTAAGGCACACATAGGGCATAATCAAACTTATAACTGATAAGAAAACTGTTTTGCTTTGGTCCTAAGTTTACCGGATGTTGTGTTTTGCTTCATGAGAGCATATAACTTTCTCAGTGAACTGACAAAGTGGTCCAAAATACCATTCACCAATGGGAAATCCATTGTAAGGTCACAAGAGGAGAAGAATTTTCACTCCCAGTGACAAAAGTGACCCAATAATGGATCAGTACACTTATGCCGCGTACACACGATCGGAAATTCAGCCAGCAAAAGACCGATGAGAGCTTGTGGTCGGAAAGTGCGACCGTGTGTATGCTCCATCGGACTTTTGCTGGCCAAATTACAGCCAGCAAAAGATTGAGAGCATGTTCTCAATTTTTCGGTCGGAAAAAGTTCCTATCCGAAAATACGATCGTCTGTATGCAATTCCGATGCGCAAAATTCCTACGCATGCTCGGAAACAATGCGACGCATGCTCGGAAGCATTGCACTTTATTTTCTCGGCTCGTTGTAGTGTTGTACGTCACCGCGTTCTTGTCGGTGAAAAGTTCCGCAAACTTTTGTGTGACCGTGTGTATGCAAGGCAAGCTTGAGCGGAAACCTGTCGGAAAAGCTATCATATCTTTTTCCTGACCAAAATCCAGATTGTGTGTACGCGGCATAACTCTTTCACCATACCAACCGCTCAGTGTCTGCCACCCCCAATTCCTCTACTGTCTTCTGATTGTCCAACGAATACAATTAAAAATATTAATAGCACTTTAAAGCGGAACTTCAGTCATTTTTTCATCTTTCCATCTATTAAATCTTCTGCTCTTGTTGTTTTAACTTTGGATAGTAAAACATTTTCTTTTCTGCCAGTAAATACCTTATACAGCCCAATTCCTGTTTCTTATCTGAAAAAAAAGCCTAGGCTTGTGACATCATCAGCTCTCTCTGTAACTCTTGTGCCAGGATAGGAGGGGGGGGGATGAGTCATAAGAGGTGCCGGAGGTGTGCCTCTGTGTGTCTGTGTAAATCCAGGAAGTGAACAGGCAGCAGCTTCAGCTGCCCACAGTTAAAATGGTTGCAGCCAGACTCAGTGGAGAGAGATTTGGCAAGTACAGAATCACAGTATATATAAAATATTATGCACAGTGGTTGAAAGGAAGCTTCAGAATGGCAAAGAAGTTTTTATTACAAATTATGTGAGCAGACTGCAGTCCCTCTTTAAGAAACCATCCTCGACTCTTCTCCTAGCTATAGCACCAATCTAGACTCAAATTATCAACCAAACCACCTTCTTCACTCCTCCCAAGACCTTCTACTCTCTAGCTCCCTCATTACCTTCTCCCATACTCATGTCCAAGACTTCTTCAGAGTCTCTTCCATCCTCTGGAACTCCATATCCCATTCCCAACCTGTCCGGCTGTCTACTACTCTGTCTGCCTTTAGGCGATCCCTGAAAACTCATGTACAGGGAAGCCTATCCCACCTTTACCTAACAACTTAATTTTACTTTCTTGAACAACTTTTCCCCCCACTCAAATTATCTTTTACATCACTTGCCCTTCCCTTTAGATTGTAAGCTCTCACAAGTAGGGACCTCCTAACCCTCTTGTATTGAATTGCATTGTAACTGTGTTAAAAGATTGTGTATATGTAGGGGTGGGTGGCGCTGCCCATCACCTGAAGAGTGATCCTCTACAGGGAGTCACTCCTCCCAGGTGAATATGCAATAGATGGGTGATGATTACTTCAGGTGGCGCTTCCCCGTCACCTGAAGAGTGATCCTCTACTGTGGGTCACTCCTCCCAGGTAAATATGCAATAGATGGGTGATAGCTACTCCCGTCACCTGAAGGGTGATTCACCTATAGGTCACTCTTCTCAGATGGATGGTGAGTAATTTCCCAATATATGAGGTAGATATCATAAAAAGGTGTTCTCACCCTGTGACCTATATCAAATAGTGTATTAATGGTGCTCTATGAATTGTGCTGTTTACAACCATATCAAAGTAAAACTCATCAAATCTACAAAGGCAATCAAATTTTATCCTAAATAATTCATCCCAAACAATATGTAGTAAATGTGCAAAATAATATGTGATAAAAAATATGTGATAAAAAATTAATTATCATAGAAATAAATAAGGTTAAAGTCCAGTGAAAAAAATATAAAAGATGAAAAAAGTAAATCAATTGTAAAGTTCAATCTCAAGTAGTGCAAAATGGCAAAATTTCAAGTGACTTGCGCTTGTCCAAAGTGACTCGTGCCTAGTTTTCGCCCTTTCAGTTCCCCACTCACCAGATTCTTGCACCCCTACAGGGGTAAACCGCATGTAGTCAGTGTACTGGCTGTACTCAAAGCAGACACCTCCTTCTTGGCTTACCAGACACTGGGGTATCCGGATCCTTCTGCCCCTCCGGGGGTGAATCACTTCCACTAGATGAGATTACAGTAATCACCTCTTCCATATCGAACTGTAGGGTATCCTCATGAACGAAAGAGACAGGCACTCATAGTGTGAATCCGAATGGTTTGTTTTATTAAAATAAGTAAAAAAAAAAAACAGAACTTGACACAGTCAAGTATGATAGCTAGCACGCCCTGGTTGCAGACCATGAGCTCCGGATCGGCGTGCGTTCCACAGACCGGAACTCTGCAACCGGAAGTGACGTGAGTGCGTTTCGTCAACGGACGTCGTCTGAGTGCCCTTGCCACTTGTGAGCTGAACTAAAATCACAAACAAGGCTTCTCTTTCTTCCAAGCTATCTCCTGAAAACTTCAGATTCTCTTGCCCCAATGAAATGGAGCCAGAGAAAGTAAGGCATGTTTGTAGTCCTGATAACCATAGGGCGATAACCATGGCCTTTTCCATAGGCATTGAAGAGTGAGTGAGCAAGCTTAGCCACCTTAGGACAGAAAGTGTTTTTTTTTTGCAGGATTATAAGTTAAAAATAAAAAAATGAAAAAATCCTGAAAAAGAAAACGAATGCAGCCACCACATTCAAGGACTGGTAAGCTGTTATACATTCCATGTTTGTTTTGAATTTAAATATATGCTTTAAAAGTAGGAAAGTAGGATCCCCAATTTGATGCTGTGGCAGAGGTCACCCAAAGAGCAGGGAACTTGTGCTCCTGTGTTCAGGGGACCACTGCTACTGTGTTGAAATTACTTGGGTATTCTTGGGACCACTTTTATTGGTTCACTAATATGACCAATTATATTTTATTGACAATTATTATTTTATTATACAAGGTGTATATAGCACCAACAGTTTATGCAGTGTAGAGGGGGGGGGGGGGGGGGCAGTGCAATTGCAATACAGTTCAATAAAGAAGGAATAGAAGGGCCCTGCTCATGGAGCTTACAATCTAAAGGGAGAAGGACGTGATACAAATGGTAGTAGCTGCGGGGGATGATGTGGTGGAGGTGACTCGGGTACAGTTTTTAGGTGCAGGTTGGGTAGGCTTCCCTAAATAAGTTTTCAGGGATCACCTTAAGGTGGACAAGGTAGGGGCTGACCAGATATACTGGGACAGGGAGTTCCAGCGGATGCGAGAGGCTCTGGAGAAGTCCTGGAGGCGAGCATGGGAGGAGGTGACAAGTTAGCTAGAGAGCAGGAGGTCTTGGGAGGAGCGGAGAGCACGATTTGGGCGATATCTGCAGATGAGGTTGGTGATATAGCTGGGGGTGATGTTGTGGATGGCCTTGTATGTTATTGTTAGTATTTCAAATTTTATACGATGGGGTAGTGGAAGCCAGTGAAGGGATTGGCAGAGAGGAGCAGCAGTCACAGATTGGTTAGTAAGATTTATTAGTCTAGCAGCCAGTGGCAGCTGGTGCTCAAAATTTTTTTGGGGGGGGCGCAAACTGAAAAAAAAAAAAACATCAATTGCAGCCTCACTGTGCCCATCAAATGCAGCTACTGTGCCCATCAATTTTCGACACTGTACCCATCAAACGCAGCCACTGTGCCCATCAAACACAGCCACTGTGCCATAAAACGCAGCCACTGTGCCATCAAACGCAGCCACTGTACCGTCAAATGCAGCCACTGTACCCATAAATTGCCACCACTGTGCCCATCAAACGCAGTCACTGTGCAATCAAACGCAGCCACTGTGCCATCAAACGCGGCCACTGTACCCATAAATTGCCACCACTGTGCCCATTAAAGGCAGCCACTATGCCATCAAGCGCAGCCACTGTAACCATCAATTGCCGCCAGTGTGCCCCATCAATTGCCGCCAGTTTGCCCCATCAATTGCCGCCAGTTTGCCCCATCAATTGCCGCCAGTTTGCCCCATCAATTGCCGCCAGTTTGCCCCATCAATTGCCGCCAGTTTGCCCCATCAATTGCCGCCAGTTTGCCCCATCAATTGCCGCCAGTTTGCCCCATCAATTGCCACCAGTTTGCCCCATCAATTGCCACCAGTTTGCCCCATAAAATGCTGCCAGTGTCCCCCCCCCCCGCACAGCACTTACCTGTCTCGGGTCAGCGCATTCCTCCACGTTCCCTCCGAGTCCTCGATGTCTTCTCCCGTCCTCTTCTGCTATGATTGGAAGCCTGATAGGCATTCAATCACAGCGCCTGTCGCTTCAGCCAATCAGGTGACAGGTAACCAGACCCGGTGCACCTGATTGGCTGAGAGGCAGGTCAGTGTTAGGGAAGCGATTTATTTGATTCCCTAACTAAGCACTGTGTAAGCAGCAAACGCACAGCAGTGTGCCCACTGTATACCAATTTAGAAGCCTATTAGAGCCGACGGTTCTAATCAGGCACTTCCAAAAACACCCCCCGCCGCTGTAATTCAGATGCCCAGCGCCCGACAAGGGGCCGGACACCTGAATAGGGGGCAGCAGCGGCGACAATAGATAGATTCATGCAATGCATGAATCTATCTATTGAAGATTGACGGGTGCAGGAGAGAGGGGGCGGCGCTCCTGCGCTCTCTATGGACGCACCGCCACTACTAGCAGCAGCATTCATAATAGACTGAAGGGGGATAACCTGTGTAAAGGTAGGTCAGTGAGGAGCGAGTTTCAGTAGTCAAGAAGAGATGACCAAGGAGGGAATAAGTTGTTTTGTGGTGTCATTAGTCAGGAAGGCAACCAATGTAATCAAGCTATTCTGCACCTATGGCTCTAATGCCTTTGGGCGATTGCTTAAGAGAGGGGTAGAGAAGGAAGCGCCACCTGAGTGTAGTATTAACAAATGATGTTTAATGACACCAGGTAAAAACACACTTACTGGATAAAAACATATAAAAGGCTCATCTGTATGAGTATGTGGTCCTCAGTGTTCCCTCTGATCCTGTGGTGGTGACGCTGCAGGGATGCTGGGCTGCAGAAGGTGGATTACCAGCCGGGAGCTCCTTCTGTGGCCATCAGGAAGAGACTAGGGGCCGGCGTGGAGCGCACGTGAAGCGTGTGTGACGTCACAGGTCCTCCGTCTGCTTCTGGGTTCGGTATCCAGGGGAGGGATCGTCCAGGGAGGAGGGCTAGCAGAGAGGTTGAGAGAAGGCTACGCGCTCGGAGCCACTGCTCCTTCAATAGGCCTAATAGGGAGGTGTCTGCAATGTGCTTTTATATGGCAGTGCTGTGGGATAACAGGTCCCAGCGTCTATCACAAGAAAGCACAGTGCCACCTGTGGGCGGGAGGGGAACTACAAGGTAACAATGTACACAGAGAAAAAAACAGGAGGTTATATAATAGTCAGTGTCATGGAAACATATATATGAAGAAGTGCATGGTAGTAAACATGGAGACAATAATATTAACAATAGTAAAAATGGGAGTAACAATGGGGGCAAAAGATGGAGGTAAGTATAAGCCCGGTTTCACACATGTGCGGTGCGAATTGAGCTCAGGTTTCAGTGGGGAGATAAAAATCTCCTGTTCAAAGGAATCATTGCGTTTTAGCTCAGGATCAGTGAGCAGGGAGAGGGGGAGGGGGAGGGAGAGGGGGAGGGGGAGGGAGAGGGGGAGGTGTGGTGAGGAGAAGTAGAAAATCCTTGTTCAGAACGCAATGCATCTGCGAATCAGATGCGTTCCCATAGGAGATAATAGGCTTGCAGTTCGCACAGCAATCCCCAAAAAACGCACACGTCTCCTGTGCAATGCGCAGTGCGAATGCAACACACACAAGTGAACCAGATGCATTCATATGAATGTATTTTAAAATGTCCTGCGAATCAGATGCGGCACAAGTCGCATCCAATTCGCACAGGTGTGAACCCGGGCTAAAAGTATAAAAAAAAAAAAAAAAAAAATAATATATATACATGTGTAAACACATACATACACACATACATATACATATACACACACATACATACATAAATAAATAAAAAATAAAAAATAAATAAATAAGTAGAGAAAGGCAAAAAAATGTAAAAAAATGGTGAAAAAATTATGGTATAAGAAGTGGACATGGATAAAGCATGCGTACGGGGAAAACACAAGAAACAGGGAAGCACGTATCTGTGCAGGGTTCTTAAAGATATATATATTGTAGCAAGACTACATCTGTAGGGGTGGTCTCATGAGGAAACGGGGTGGCTTAAAGTAGTGTGTGCACCTCAATATCCTCGTTCAACCCCCCAGGTGCTAAAGTGCCCAAAGAGTAGATCCAGTAAGTTTCTTGCTGGCAAAGACGTTTATACCGCTCAGCGGCAGGGTATTTGGCCGGGATAGATTCAATGACCCACACACTGAGGCCAGCTGTAGATCGGCCGTGGTGAGTCAGGAAGTGTTTAGGGACGCTGTGGTGGTCACGGCCTTTTTCGATAAAGCGCCGGTGCTCCCCAAAGCGGGCCCTTAGGGCTCTGATGGTTCTGCCGACATATATTAGGCCACAGGGGCAGGTGAGGCAGTATATAACAAAGTCAGTTGAACAGTTGTATAAACGTCTTTGCCAGCAAGAAACTTACTGGATCTACTCTTTGGGCACTTTAGCACCTGGGGGGTTGAACGAGGATATTGAGGTGCACACACTACTTTAAGCCACCCCGTTTCCTCATGAGACCACCCCTACAGATGTAGTCTTGCTACAATATATATATCTTTAAGAACCCTGCACAGATACGTGCTTCCCTGTTTCTTGTGTTTTCCCCATACGCATGCTTTATCCATGTCCACTTCTTATACCATAATTTTTTCACCATTTTTTTACATTTTTTTGCCTTTCTCTACTTATTTATTTATTTTTTATTTTTTATTTATTTATGTATGTATGTGTGTGTATATGTATATGTATGTGTGTATGTATGTGTTTACACATGTATATATATATATTATTATTTTTTTTTTTTTTTTATACTTTTAGCCCGGGTTCACACCTGTGCGAATTGGATGCGACTTGTGCCGCATCTGATTCGCAGGACATTTTAAAATACATTCATATGAACGCATCTGGTTCACTTGTGTGCGTTGCATTCGCACTGCGCATTGCACAGGAGACGTGTGCGTTTTTTGGGGATTGCTGTGCGAACTGCAAGCCTATTATCTCCTATGGGAACGCATCTGATTCGCAGATGCATTGCGTTCTGAACAAGGATTTTCTACTTCTCCTCACCACACCTCCCCCTCTCCCTCCCCCTTCCCCCCCCTCTCCCTCCCCCTCTCCCTCCCCCTCTCCCTGCTCACTGATCCTGAGCTAAAACGCAATGATTCCTTTGAACAGGAGATTTTTATCTCCCCACTGAAACCTGAGCTCAATTCGCACCGCACATGTGTGAAACCGGGCTTATACTTACCTCCATCTTTTGCCCCCATTGTTACTCCCATTTTTACTATTGTTAATATTATTGTCTCCATGTTTACTACCATGCACTTCTTCATATATATGTTTCCATGACACTGACTATTATATAACCTCCTGTTTTTTTCTCTGTGTACATTGTTACCTTGTAGTTCCCCTCCCGCCCACAGGTGGCACTGTGCTTTCTTGTGATAGACGCTGGGACCTGTTATCCCACAGCACTGCCATATAAAAGCACATTGCAGACACCTCCCTATTAGGCCTATTGAAGGAGCAGTGGCTCCGAGCGCGTAGCCTTCTCTCAACCTCTCTGCTAGCCCTCCTCCCTGGACGATCCCTCCCCTGGATACCGAACCCAGAAGCAGACGGAGGACCTGTGACGTCACACACGCTTCACGTGCGCTCCACGCCGGCCCCTAGTCTCTTCCTGATGGCCACAGAAGGAGCTCCCGGCTGGTAATCCACCTTCTGCAGCCCAGCATCCCTGCAGCGTCACCACCACAGGATCAGAGGGAACACTGAGGACCACATACTCATACAGATGAGCCTTTTATATGTTTTTATCCAGTAAGTGTGTTTTTACCTGGTGTCATTAAACATCATTTGTTAATACTACACTCAGGTGGCGCTTCCTTCTCTACCCCTCTCTCATCCATCACAGAGCCAGCTCTCTGAGGAAACAGCAGCCGCCTAGCCTACCAGCCTACTTTAACCATTACATTACCGGTTACCACTTAACCCTTGAACTTCCAGCCTGTCCCCTATGGACTAAGTTGCCCAGCCCTTTATATCTCCTGTTATATATGGACTTGTGTGTTTGCGCTTACAGTTACCAATACTCTGTTTGGGCGATTGCTTGGCTAATGGTTGTGCCATGTCAAGACATCAAGTGATCACCCTATGTGTCACCTTGATAAGTGTTTCCCCCAAAACGTTATGCTGGTCTTTGTTTGGAACTCCAGTAAAGGTTTGCTAGCTTCACAGATATGGCCAGGCATGTTAGATATGAGCCCGGCGGAGTAAATAATCTAGTCCAGTATGCCCAGATGAATTTTAACACACATGACTAGGTATCTGCTTTGTAGTGCTGAGGCATGTAGTACCATTATACTACTAACAAGTTGACTTTAAACATGAAAGGTCTAGAAGAAAATTAGGTGAAACATTCATCTATGGCACCACAGATTGCAAAGAGCAGCAAAGGATTCTGGGGAGAGGCCACTGAACTGTCAAGCAAACAGAGCATGCTGTGCAAGTAGGCTGCTTGGGGACGTTTGATCCTTTGAAGCCATGTAACTGTCAACAACCATTATAGGTGTCATAATGGGACAATCTTCTAGGCTTCCTATTGTGCAAGAGCTTGTCTGTGCTTAATCAGCTGTCCTATAGCCTTTAAGGGAGACGGAATTGTTTCTTTCATCTTGTAAGTCGAAGAAGATCCTTTTAATTTCCCTCAACAGAGTTGCAAGGACTTCAAATATTGAAATAAATGGCCGGATTAGCATGTAAAGTAGGGCCACTGCTGTTTTTAATACTCCAGAGTCAGCGACACAGTCAGACATACTAGTTTAAGGCTCACGTTCACATTTACTTTAACACATGGCTTTATGATTCTAAGCAGAAAGTCAATTAGGACCTGAGCGCTTAGAGTTTTAATGGCCAAATGGTGTGGAAGTACCTTTAGCTCTCAAAGTGACTCCTAATAGCAAGTCAACACTAGCTAAGTGTCATGGACTGTGTGTTAAATGCCATTTACACAAGGACTATAAACAGCACTTATTTTGTTTAGTTAAATTCTAAATAAACCCTAGGCAAAACTTCTTGCCTAGCTGTGAAGGTTCTCATTCACCCATGTCATGGTGTATCTAGTAGTAGTTCGCTTTCAACTGGACATTCAACTTTCAACCTTGCCTATAGCCTGGACATTACAGGACAAGTCCAGTTTGAATGTGACTATCTTAGTTCTAACTTGCCTATGGTTTAATGCTAATGGCATAGCAACTTAAATTTTTACTTTTATTAAAATCTTTTCTTATAATTACCTTTTTCATTCCTTGAATAACACATACTCAATATACTTGAACACATGTTCAAATATATAGGGGGTCCATGTAGTGAACTTGGTGTTGAGTTATTCTCTTTACGGTCATCACAGAGGACAAGGGGGCACTCTTTACGTCTGGAGGAAAAGAGATTTCATCTCCAAATAAGCAAAGGTTTCTTCACAGTAAGAGCTGTGAAAATGTGGAATAGACTCCCTCCAGAGGTGGTTCTGGCCAGCTCAGTAGATTGCTTTAAGAAAGCCCTGGATACTTTCCTACATGTACATAATATAACTGGGTACTGACATTTATAGGTAAAGTTGATCCAGGGAAAATCCGATTGCCTCTTGGGGGATCAGGAAGGAACTTTTTCCCCTGCTGTAGCAAATTGGAGCATGCTCTGCTGGGGTTTTTTGCCTTCCTCTGGATCAACTGAGGGTATAAAATTGGGTATATTGGATTGTACGATATTTTTTATTTTATTTATTTATTGTTTGTAAGGTTGAACTGGATGGACTTGTGTCTTTTTTCAACCTGACTAACTATGTAACTATATACTGTATAACAATGGTAGAAGTATATTCTTAAGACTGTACAGTTCAATTAATAAACCTTTGCATAGAACCTAGATGATCTGTATTAATATCCGCCATCCACCATTCCATCACTAAGGTGGAATTTGGCTACAACCTTTGCAACTATATTCTCTGAGTTTCTCCTGAGAAAGCGAGGTTTTTAGCTCCCGAAACACGTCGAGAATGCCAGCACAGATTTTCCAGGCTGATGGCAGATATTAAACATCTAGGTTCTATGCAAAGGTTTATTAATTGAACTGTACAGTCTTAAGAATGTATTTCTACCATTGTTCTATACGTATGACTTGCTGTTTTTAACCACTTCAGCCCCGGAAGGATTTGCCTCCTTAATGATCAGGCCATTTTTTGCGTTATGGCACTGCGTCGCTTTAACTGGCAGTTGCGTGGTCATACAATGCTTTACCCAAACCAAATTGACGTCCTTTTTTTACCCACAAATAGAGCTTTTTTTTGGTGGTATTTGATCACCTCTGCGGTTTTTATTTTTTAAGCTATAAACAAAAAAAGAGCAACGATTTAAAAAAAAAAAAAGCAATATTTTTTACTTTTTGCTATAATAAATATCCCCAAAACAATATGCAAAAACAAATTTCTTCCTTAGTTTAGGTCGATATGTATTCTTCTACATATTTTTGGTAAAAAAAAAAAAATCGCAATAAGCGTATATTCATTGATTTACGCAAAAGTTATAGTGTCTACAAAATAGGGGCTATATTTATGGCATTTTTATGATTAATTTTTTTTTTTTTTTACTAGTAATGGCTATGATCTGCGATTTTTAACGGGACTGCAACATTGTGGCGGCCAGATCGGACACTTTTTACACTTTTTTGGGACCATTGACATTTATACAGCGATCAGTGCTATAAAAATGCACTGATTACTGTGTAAATGCCACTGGCAGGGAAGGGGTTAACACTAGGGGGCAATCAGGGGGTTAAATGTGTTCCCTTGTGTGTGTTTCTAACTGTGGGGGGATGTGACTGGCTAGAGGAAGAGCCATGTCGCTGTTCCTAGCTAGTAGGAACAGACGATCTGTCTCTCCTCTCCTGACAGAATAGGGATGTGTGTGTCTACACACATCCCCGTTCTGGCTCTCGTGCCCACCAGCCACGCGCATCGGGTCCCCCGCTGTGCAGCGCGTGCGCCTGCTCTGGCTGTTTAAAGGGCCGACGTACAGCTACAGCGATTTGCGCAGGAGAGCCAACCTGCCTCAATAGAATGGCGGCGGCTGGTCGGCTAGTGGTTAAATTAATGTAAATAACATTTTGTATATTCTATCTGTGTTTGAGATGTGACTCAACAAATTCCGATGGGCTTTAGATAAGTTGTTGTTAAAAGCGTCACCATCTAATTGTATGTGTTAAAAACAACTTAAAAATTGTAAAATACACTCACAAGAGTAAAGGAAAGACAAGCTAATTATCAGTCTTTAGTCACTAGCAGGGCTCAATGGAAAGTGACCAAAATGCTGGCAGATGAAACCAGGATGCAACTGTGTTGTGCAAGAGACATCCAGCCGAGGAGGGATGCAAGGCTTGAACAGTGTCCACCAGTGAGAGCCATAAATACTCTGGAATGCAAGCCAGAGGCGGGGCTAGAACCGGCAGTAATGTCAGACATGATGGATGTGGGTGGTAACTTTGATTAAAGGTAAAATGATCCAAAAGTTAAAAAAAGATACATGTTCACGTTCAAAATGGCTGCTGTCCGGCATGCATGCATGGTGACGTATGCTCTATCTCTTCCTGGCGGTGGCCATTTTGGATGTGGACATGTGCAGAGGTGCCACCAAACGACCTCCAAGTGGAAGTGAGGGGGGACACCATCTTGCATTAAAATGAAGTCATTTGAATCTTCTTTAAGTCGGGGAAACAACCAGTTTTGTAGCATATCCAAATATGAAACTCCTGTTACAGTTTGTTCGGCAAAAAAGAAAGGTCCAAGAAATTTTGCTTACAGAAACGGCGCACACATGTTCGACTACTGTTACTTTTTTAACATGTTGGCCTACTATTTTTGAAATTAAATATAAAAGTAGAGTTGGAATTCAAGTAAATCGCACCCCAAAGGTGCATGTAAGGCTTTACAGACAGCTTAGAAAGGTCTAGCAAAGTCCTAGCCCTCACCCCATCACTTTCCAAATATTAGGGAGCTTGTACAAATGAAGGATAAACATAGCGGCTGGCCGGCAAAATTGGGGATAAACTGTATTGTGTGGCAATATATAGTACTGTACAAAAGTCTTAGGCAGGTGTGAAAAAAATGCTCTAAATGAAAAATACTTATAGAAATAGAAATGTTCATAGTTTATTTTTTATTAATGAACAAAATAGAAAGTCAATTAACAGAAGAGAAATCCAAATCAAATCAATATTTGGTGTGACCACCCTTTGCCTTAAAAACACCATCAATTCTTCAATTCTTCTAGGTATACTTGCACATGGTTTTTGAAGGAACTCGTCAGGTAGGTTCTTCCAAACATCTTGGAGAACTAAGCACAGATCTTTTGTGAATGTAGGCTGCCTCAAATCCTTCTGTCTCTTCATGTAATCCCAGACAGAGTCCATGATGTTGAGATCAGGGCTCTGTGGGGGCCAAACCATTACTTCCAGGACTCCTTCTTCTTCTTTACACTGAAGATAGGTCTTAATGACATTGGCTGTATGTTTGGAGTGGTTGTCCTGCTGCAGAATAAGTTTGGGGCCAATCACACACTTCACTGATGGTATGGCACTATGGATACTGTAAGTAACTTCCTGTATATCTCAGCATTGAGGACATTATTGATCTTTCTTGACCTATCTCCAATTCCATTTGCAGAAATGTAGCCCAAACTTGCAAGGAACCTCCACTATGCTTTACTGTTGCCTGAAGACACTAATTATTGCACCGCTCTCCAGCCCTTCACCAACAAACTACCTCCTGCTACAGCCAAATATTTCCCATTTTGACTCATAGGTCCAGAGAACCCATTCCATTTTTCTGCACCCCAGTTACTATGTTTTTGTCCATAGTTAAGTCGCTTAGCCTTCTTTCCATGTCCTTTGCATGAAAACTTACCATCTGGTGCTAGAGAAACTGAGCCCTTTAGGGACCAATGTAACTATGCAAAAAAATCCATATTTGGAGTTCAGCTGGGGTAGAAAGACCTTGGCATTCTGTCAAGGGGAGAGAGGGGCAGTTTGGGGTTGGGTTGCCTTCATGTTACACCCTACCCTCTAACATACTGTAAAAAGTGGGGTTAGCCTTTAAGAGGTATGCCTTGGTTTAAGGGATTTTCTGAAGAAAAAAAGCACTCTAAAATAAAGGCAAAAGGGCAGAGAAATCATTCTCCTCTCGCTTTATAATGGTTTGCATCAGCATGTTGTCTGGACAGTATTGGCTATTCCGGCGGTACAACCTGTTCTTTTCTCGGAAGCTGACCTCACCGGTACAATGTCTTCTCTGTACACAGCCATTCCTCTCATGTCTGAACATAAACAGGAGGTGCTTATCACTTCCTACGTTCGACCTACACCTTTCCCATGGACCCCTCCTTGTGTCCTGATGGACTGACAGAGTCCAGGATTACATGTGGTATACTCTTGAGTATAGATACCCAACGAGCAGGGACATAGTCACCAAGAACCCCCGCAAGAAAAATAAATCCACCAGCTAAAAGACACTCAAAGGATTGTAGAAGGATGTGGCGTTGACCATTTCACACACTGCTCTGGCTCTCCTCTTGTTGGTTTGAAATTCCTAAGTGCCATTAACAATGTGGTCTCTACCTTAGTGATCTTGTGCAGTTCTTTAATTTTCCTAAGCCTTGGGATTTTCACTAAACCGTTCTGTCTGTTCTCTTTTCTGTTAGTCTGCGCTCCACATAAGCCATGACGCAGAGGATGGGAAGGCAAGGCTCAGAGTTTTGCCAACTTCCCCAGTGACTGTGGCACATTGTCAATATACGCGTAATTATGTAAGCATGGAGTGGGTAGAATTCTCATCACAAATGGGGAGAATAATCGCTAAATAATTATGGAAATTATATTTATGTAATTACTGCATATTGAAAATACTGTTTGCATTTGAAAGGATTTTTATGACAATCTATAGCTAATTGTATGTGAATGTAATCAGGTTATTGTAAATCATTTCATTGCTGAGTATTAAGGTATTAAAGACCTTGCTTTTGTGAAAAGTTTGCAAATTTCTGATGTTATTTAAGGATAAACTGATGTCACTTTCTGTTACCCCAGTAGAGTCCACTCACTCTGGGGGGACTGAATAAAGGTAAAGTAGGTGCAGAAGCATAAATGATACCAAACACAACTGACACAGCACACAGCAGCACACACCATAATCTGCAACACAACAGACACAGCAATCAGTATAACATGCAAAACAACAGACACAGCACTCAGTATAACATGCAACATAACGTGCACAGTACACAGTATAACATGCAATACAACAGACACAGCACTCAGTATAACATGCAATACAGCTGGCACAGCACACAGTATAACATGCAACATAACGTGCACAGCACACAGTATACCATGCATCACAACAGACACAACACACACCCAGGGCCGTCTTAATAGCATCATGGGCCCCTGGGCAAAGTAATGCTCTGGGGCCCCTACAATGGAGACAGCGCAGGTAAACCGAAATCAAGTAGGTAGGAGGCAGACAAGCGGAGCTTCCCCTTTTGGGTGGAGCTCTGCATTAACTACATGAACAATCATTCTGTACAGCAAAGAAACAGTGGGAAAATACTACATACATAAAATAACAAAGCTTTCCTGTGGATACAATATATCTGCTAGATTGATGCCTCCCCAGAATTCTGACCCCTCTACATCGTAGATATCCCCCCCCCCAGAACTCTGACCCCTCTACACCCCAGATATCCCACCCAGCACTCTGACCCATCTACACCCCAGATATCCCACCCAGCACTCTGACCCATCTACACCCCAGATATCCCCCCAGCACTCTGACCCCTCTACACCCCAGATACCCCCCCAGCACTCTGACCCCTCTACACCCCAGATATCCCCCCAGCACTCTGACCCCTCTACACCCCAGATATCCCCCCAGCACTCTGACCCCTCTACACCCCAGATATCCCCCCGGCACTCTGACCCCTCTACACCCAAGATATCCCCCCAGCACTCTGACCCCTCTACACACCAGAAATCCCCCCCCCCCCAGCACTCTGACCCCTCTACATCCCAGATATCCCCCCAGCACTCTGAACCCTCTACACCCAGAAATCCCCCCCCCCCCCCAGCACTCTGACCCCTCTACACCCAAGATATCCCCCCAGCACTCTGACCCCTCTACACTTCAGATATCCCTCCAGCATTCTGACCCCTCTACACCCCAGATACCCCCCCAGCACTCTGACCCCTCTACACCCCAGATATCCACCCATCACTCTGACCCCTCTACACCCCAGATATCCCCCCAGCACTCTGACCCCTCTACACCCAAGATATCCCCCAGCACTCTGACCCCTCTACACACCAGAAATCCCCCCCCCCCCCCCAGCACTCTGACCCCTCTACACCCAAGATATCCCCCCAGCACTCTGACCCCTCTACACCCCAGATATCCCCCCAGCACTCTGAACCCTCTACACCCAGATATCCTCCAGCACTCTGAACCCTCTACACCCAGAAATCCCCCCCCCAAGCACTCTGACCCCTCTATACCCAAGATATCCCCCCAGCACTCTGACCCCTCTACACACCAGATATCCCCCCCCCCAGCACTCTGACCCCTCTACACCCCAGATATCCCCCCAGCACTCTGACCCCTCTACACCCTAGATATCCAGACAGCTGGGCTCACCATGACACCATCCACAATGCTACTTCCACAGGTGGGCTCTCAGTGCTGCTGAATTAGCAGCTCCAACTCCAGCTCCTACCCTGCAGCCTTCGAGTCCCGAGCATTCAAGCTGCATGGGGCGGGGTCAGAGCATCACTGGCGCTCCAGCCCTGCCACTCCCTGCTGGCTGTGAAATAGTAGATATTGTTCTGCACAGCATGGCGCACTGCTGCCAGCCTGCCTCCCCTGTGTATCCATCACCCTCAGTGCCATCATAGGGCCCCCAATTTTAGGGCAGCGTGGGCTCAAGGACCAGCTGCTTTAGGGGAAGTGCAGGGGCCCCCCATGCAGCTGGGGCCCCTGGGCAGTGCCCAGGTGTGCCCACTCATTAAGACAGCCCTAGTCCAGCACAACAGACACAGCACACAGCATAACATACAGCACAACTAGGGTTGCCACCTGTCCGGGATTCACTCAGACAGTTTCGGGTTTGGAATCATGCGTCCGGGTTTCAGACACATTATTCAGACTGGACTATGGCTTCCCAGCAGGGTTTCTGGCTGCAGTTGTCTAAGCTGAGAGTGTCTGTTACCCTCTTTTTCACACTGCCCAAAGCCAGCACTAACACTCCCCCCCCCAAACCCCCACACACAGACGAGAGAGGGCTCAATCTACTCCTCTTCCTCCCGGCCCTACACCTCAGTGTCTGCCCACACTCCAATCCCCGGCGCTGTGCCTCAGAAAAGGAAAGTGGGGGCCGTAAATCTGAAGTCCAGATGCTTCAGATACATCTGGATGAGAGGTGCTGACTGCTAAGGGGTGAGTGAGCTCACCATCCATCCCTGTCTGTGACTAAAGTCTCCCCCCTTCTCTCTCCTTCCTCTGAGTGAGTACACTAAGGAAAAATCAGGGTTCTCAGGGCACCCCTTACATCAGAGTTCCCCTTTACACCAGAGGCCACAGTGTTCCCCCTTACATCTGAGTCCTCTCCGTACATCAGAGTGCTCAGCATTCCCCCTTAAATCAGGGTAACTAGAGCATCCCTTATGGCAGAGTCCCCAGAGTTCTCCCTTACATCAGAGTCAGCAGAGTCCCCCCTTACCAGAATCTGGTGTAAAAGGGGAATTCTGCAGGTTCAGATGTAAAAGGGGAACTCTGTGGACTCTGATGTAAAAGGGGGACTGTTGTGATTAACTTCATATGATTAGAAATGTTATTTTATTGCAAAATATATGTATAGTTTATACTATAAAAATAATTTCTGTGCGCTGCTAAAGTGTTTGGGTTTGACTTGAACAAAAGGTGGCGACCCTAAGCACAACAGACACAGCACACAGCATAACATGCAACACAACAGACACAGCACACAGCATAACCTGCAACACAACTAGAGTTGCCACTTCATCCCTTTAAAACCGAAAACAGTGCCAATGACTACCACACTTGTGTCTATGATTAACCACTTGCCATCCGGGCTAATTCTGGCACTCTGCTCCTACATGTAAAAATCATATTTTTTTTGCTAGAAAATTGCTCACAACCCCCAAACTCTCTCTCTCTATATATATGTTATATATGTCTATATATACCGTATATGTTTTTTTAGTAGAGGAACTAGGGAATAAAATGTTGGTTGTTGCAACTTTTTATGTCACATGGTATTTGCGCTGCAATTTTATTCATTTTATAAATACTATATTAAAACCATAGACAACATATTCCTATATGCGATATACTGTATGCAATATAAATAAACTATCACAAATGATCTTTGCTATGTGGTCCAAGAGGTTGACACATTTCGCAACTACAGGCTTCCGTAGGACCTCCTTTACTTGGCAGCAAAGAGAAATGGCCTACTTAGAAAAGAATTACAAATAATCAACATCTTATAACATATAGGGGGTTATTTACTAAAGGAAAAACCACTTTGCACTGAAAGTGCACTTGGAAGTAAAGACGCTGTAGATTCGAGGGGAACATGCAAGGAGAATAAAAAACAGCATTTTAGCTTGTACATGATTGGATGAAAAAATCAGCAGAGCTTCCCCTCATTTCAGATCTACCCCTTAGATTTAGAGCGACTGCACTTCCAAGTACACTTGCAGTGCAAAGTGGATTTGGCTTTCGTAAATAACCCCCATAGAGTCTACCAAGGACTAATTGACTCACTCATCTTATCAAGGTAAGGCCACCTCAAAGGGATCCTTAGACACACCAGGATAATTACCAAGGGACACTTAGAAGATCATGTACAGGATTGTATTTTGAAGACATCTTGTGTTGACTGTTCATTTGTTACACTTAAATAACTTCAGTAAAGAATGTTTACAGTTATCCAACTTGGCCTGGTCTAAAGTTACTTGAGGACAACTTAAAGGAGTGCAATGCATGTATGACAAATCACAAAGAACAAGGCTTGAATAGGGGACAAAACAAGACAGAGGAGATACAGTACAAATGTTTAACGTGCAGTGAAGCTGTTTAGAGAAGGCCATATTGCCAGTGCCAATGACTACCACACTTGTGTCTATGTGCGAAGGAGCTTGTGTGCTTATGCTCCTTTCCCAGCAGCAATGCTGGGTTCCACGTCGTGGCATGGGGCACCCTAGAGACCCAGTCTGGGAGTCACAGAACTTGGAGTGAAGCCTTGGAAGAAGAATAAGCATTGGTTATATACAAGAGTTCAGCTTTCTAGTATACATACGTATCAATGTCACTGAGAGTGATGTGACTGGTTACTGGGCTGGTGGAGACCAGTACAGGCTCAGTGGTACCGGCTCAGAATTGCTACAAACTAAAGTGAGAGAGGAGTTATGAAGTGTATTAAAGAGCTGTTATCCGGAGTGCATAGAGTGTAATGAGGAACTGATACTTATGCCCCGTACACACGATCAGACTTTCCGACAACAAATCCATGGATTTTTGTTCGAAGGTTGTTGGCTCCAACTTTTCTTGCATACACACGGTCACACAAATGTTGGCCAACAATTATGAACATAGTGAAGTACAAGACGTACGTGATGTCTCCATTACAAAAGCTAGTTATATCTCCGGCTCGTACTTGATTCCGAGCATACGTGGACTTTTTTCCGACAGACTTGTGTACACACGATCGGAAAGTCCAACAACAAACATTTGATGGCGGAAAGTTTGAGAACCTGCTAGCCAACATTTGTTGGCGGAAAGTCCACCATATATGTGTGGAGATGCATCACTTTTGCATTGGAGTGCAACCTCAGCCTGCCTTTTGGTGGCACTAGCAAGCCCTCTCTCAGGGTCCTCCACTTGGGCGCAGTAAGCTCTGCTCACAAGCATACATCATAATCTATAATATCTATCATAATGCCATACCATGCAACAAAATGGACATACTCACAGTTAACACAATACATATTTGCACCCACACCCTAGCAACATACATCTTAACATGCAACAAAGTGGGCACAGCACACAGCAGCATACCTCCCAACTTTTTTTTGATGGGAATGAGGGACACCTATCAGCAAAAGTATGCAGGCATAGGACACACCCTTTGCCACACCCCCTTAAAGGAGAATTTTCCAAAAAAAACAAGATTGGTTAAACCACTACTATTCCTTTATATTGGCTTTTAGAATTTACATATGCAGCAATTTAGGCATCAGATGAAAGGTTTAGTGCTGGAAAATACATTTTGATAGATAAAAAGTGTATTTTATATACATCTATATAGATCAGACCAAAATGAGGGACAAATGAGGAGGAAAGAGGGACAGAGGGACATTGCTCCAAATCAGGGACAGTCCCTCGAAATCAGGGACAGTTGGGAGCTATGTAACATCACACATCATAATAAATAAGCACAGCAAATACAGCATCACGTCCCATACCAAGCAAGCACAGAGAACACAGCAGCACACATCATAGCCAGCACAGTGGACGTGGTACCCACACGTCAGCACACACCTTAGTTAGAACAGTGGACACAGCACACAGCAGCACACACCAAGGCCAGCACTGTGGACATGGTTCACAGCAGTACACACCATATTCAACACAGAGGACATGGTACACATTAGCAAAAACTATGACCTTCGGAGCTAACTTCTTCCCACCGGTCACCCTTTCCAAAGATATTGTCTAAATTAATCGGACAGAAGGATGGTGGACAAGAAGAGCCTTATCCCAAAGTCAGAATAGTTGAGGGCACTAACAACAAAGTAATTTGTAGAGCTCCTTATTAAAGTCACCTAGTAGTAGCTCTCTAGATTTACATTTTCTCTTTGCCTTCTCTGTTATTGCCTGTAATTTTTTTCATGTAGAGACATTTATGGAGTGGTTGGTTTTGATGTGATGAGGTAACAGGCCTGCATTGTACTATTTTGGTGACAGAAAGTCCCGGTCAGAAAGTTAAAGCACACTTATTCTAGTCTCTGCTCAAGTCATTAGTTGTGTCATTGAAAACCAGTCCAACACGGCACAAAGGCAGAAGTCAAATAAACTTAAAACATCTCACTCATCACCCACTGTGCTCTCTGAGACCCCTCTTGCTCATTACAAATAAACACAACAAATTGAACTAACAGTGGAAGAGAAAGGAGAAAACTAGCCACAGAGGACTGGATTTCTAGGTGTCCTGAAAGCGGCTGCTGAGTACCAGCCGCAGCAATCACTGCAGACCTCTGCACTATACAAGGATCCTTCTCCTTTCTCATGGAAAAAAGAAGGTGCAAGAGATTTTACAGTGTTGTTTGATATTGGTTAAAAAACTAGATAATGAACCCATTCACTGCACCACTATCACAGTAATGAGTAGCTGTTAAGAGGATGTGTTGTGCCTCTTATGCCGCGTACACACGAGCGGACTTTCTGGCAGACTTGGTCCGGTGGACCGGACTCTGTCGGACAATTCGATTGTGTGTGGGCTCCAGCGGACTTTTTTTCCCCAAAAGTCCAACGGACCTAGAAATAAAACATGTTTCAAATCCGCTCGTCTGTATGCTAGTCCAACGGACTAAAACCGACGCTAGGGCAGCTATTGGCTACTGGCTATGAACTTCCTTGTTTTAGTCCGGTCGTACGTCATCACGTACGAATCCGTCGGACTTTGGTGTGATCGTGTGTGTCCAAGTCCGTTCGTTTGAAAGTCCGGCGGACCTACGCTGCAAAGTCCGTCGGAAAGACTGTCGGACCTGGTCTGTCAAAAAGCCCGCTCGTGTGTACGCGGCATCAAGCTTCCCTCTCTTGTGCACATTTCATTCATTGTTAAAGGCACCTCAAACATGGCCAGAAATTTAAGCGCACGGCAAAATGTGCAACAGATGCGCCGAAACACACAGCAAAAAAACGCAAGAAGCTCAACTCCCGAAAAGGTGCAGGAGCTTCTTTAGCACGTTTGTCGTGGATAGGGTAGCCCATTCAAATGAATGAACTGCCCTATGCGTGTCGCACCAAAACACAAAAAGAAAGCACACTAGCAAAAACCACACATTCACGTGACACACAGATGGGCCTCTAATTCAGAAGTAAACCTCTTTAAAAAAAATGTAAATTGGACCCCAGAAGCATTTTACCATCATATGCTAGTATGCACTGAATACTAGCACATTAGGGCAGACTTGCCTCGCTAGTCTTCCCCCTCCAGTGCTGCACTATAAGTGCTCCTGCCATTCACAGGCTCAACCATCTTCTCCTGGTCTTGCTTCCAGGACTCCACTCTTTGGCCGCTTGGTTGGCAAGTAGGGTTGCCACCTCATCCCTTTAAACCCGAACACATATGAATTACAAAGGTTCTGAGGCTAATTGAATGCAAATAAGGCACTAGGTGAGCTTAATTACCACCTTAATCAGCCGCAGAACCTGTGTAATTAATATGTGTTCGGGTTTAAAGAGATGAGGTGGCAACCCTATTGGCAAGGCCGCCATGACATCACTGCTGCTCATGCGCACAGGAGTAACATCGTCACAGCTCAGAGTCGTGCCTTAAATGTACACATGCATGACTCAGTGCACTGTACACATACGTGTACAGTACACGTGAACGTATACATAAGAAATTCCTTAACCTATGGACTTCGTGGATACAGTATGCTTATCCCTCAATGCCCATAGGGTTATGCCTAGGCTCTGAGCTTCAAATCATTGAGTTGGGCATCTTTGATGTTCCTCTCCCCCCCCCCCCCCCCATCTTACCTTTATTCCACTCTCTTCCGACACAAAACTTTTTGTTTCTTTCTTGAAACAGACCTCATTATCCCCCTGGATCTAGCAATACTTATCAGTCAGTGTACCAGTGAGTAACACTCACTTTTATATTAATGGCTTACTGTGTTGACTATTTGTGGACTCTTGTTATGTCTATGATTGAGAAAATTGAGTACTGTCCGTGATACTTTTTTTATTTGCACTAACATACAATTTTTCAGGACAAGCTTTCGGGGTATGTCCCCTTCTTCAAGGTCCAAGCAGTGGACCTTGAAGAAGGGGACATACCCCGAAAGCTTGTCCTGAAAAATTGTATGTTAGTGCAAATAAAAAAAGTATCACGGACAGTACTCAATTTTCTCTGTCACAATTGCACTAATACGGCTACAATCAAATCAAGTATGTCTATGATTGTAATGATGTTTTTTGGTGGTTATAGTCCTAGTGACTAGCGCCACATTATCTGTATAGAGATACTTCAATAAAAATCTATTGAAAGTGAAAAATTGTTCAAGTCTCATGGAGCCCCTTCTAATAATGGTCTATTGGGGGTCATAGGAAAAATGATCCTTACATTGGTGGTCAGCAGGGAGCATGCCCCCTTCTACAACCTTTAGGGCTCATCTACACTTGCGGTTCAAGGATTGCAAAAACATGTGGTTTAGCTACATTTTTACTGCCCACCCCCCCCCCCCCCAAGCTGGAAAGGCAGCAGATAGGGGTGTGCATATGCCGCAGCCATAATGCTTTGCTTTGCAGCCAGGGCAAGAATTAAAACCCTTCTCATAACTGACAGGCAGTGCTGCCCACCGAGAGTGACCCAGTCAAGTGAATGTGGCCGTAGTATAGTTGCAGCACGATGATGTGGGCTTTTAGGGGTTAAAGAAGGCTGTGCACTTTGCAACGTGCAGTTGCACACTGGTAGGGGTAAAGCTTTACTTTGCAAAGAATAACCAATCACGTGCAAGGAAAAAGAAAAAAAAAACGCATTTTTGCTTGCACGTAATTGGATGATGGAAGTCAGCAGAGCTTCTGCCCATTTGCTAAGCTCTGGAGCAATTGCGCTTGTAGTGTGCAAATGGACTTTGCAATGTGCACAGTGTGATTGTCTTTAGTAAATCAACACCTATGCCTCCTCTGTGGCTAACCATAGTGTAAACTAACTGTAGCACTAACCCCAGAAGGAGCTGCTGATTAATTATTATATCTGTAATTCACGTTTACCACCTAGCCCATCGCAGCCCATAAATTAGAAACATTCAATATTGTATTTTTCTCTTGCTTTTATTTGCGTAACATAAACTGGGATAAGAGAAGGGTTTTCTGAGATGCTCTTTTGTTGCTTCATAATCTTTTCTCTGCCTCTCATGCAAAGACTTATGCCGCGTACACACGGTCGGACTTTTCGTCTACAAAAGTCCAACGGACGCTGACGGACTAAAGCTGGCTGGTAATCCGATCGTGTGTGGGCTTCTCCGGACTTTCAACGGACTTTTTTAGCCTCAAATCCGACGGACTTTAGATTTGAAACATGCTTCAAATCTTTACGTCGTAAGTACGACGGACCCGAAATCCGCTCGTCTGTGTGCTAGTCCGACGGACAAAAACCCATGCTAGGGCAGCTATTGGCTACTGGCTATGAACTTCCTTATTTTAGTCCGGTGTACGTCATCACGTACGAATCCGTCGGACTTTTGTGTGGTCGTGTGTAGGCAAGTCCGTTCGTAAGAAAGTCTGCCGCAAGTCCGCCGAAGGTACGTCAGAAGTCTGTCGGACAGGCTGTCGGACTTTTGTAGACGAAAAGTCCGACCGTGTGTACGCGGCATTAGAATCATTGTGGACAATAGGAAATCACTCTGGATGATTTCTTCATCAGGGAAGATGGAAGTAGATTTGATAGAGAATATTTGGTAGAGTCACTCTGAATAACTTCTTTACCTGCAGAACTTTTCAAGAACAGTCTGTATCTCTATTTATGTGCTTGAAGCTTTACCGCCACCTTTTTACCACTACTTCCCATCTGCATGGTACTTCCAAGTTGAGCTAAAGAAGAGATTACTGTTCAGTCCGCCTGACTGATTGGAATTGTTGAACCCAAAGTCACAGGCCATCACCGCCTGTCTCACTGACTTGGGTACCAACATCCCTCAGCCTCTGGCAGTACCCTTCCCTTGGGCTTGCACTCACGTGATCAATAGTCCATGTGCCACTCATAAACGATCCATCGCCCAGTTGTCTTCCGCTTAGTTGCTACTTCTTTTGCAATGATTTCTCCATCCCTTTCCTCCTTTTTGGCACACTCCCTTCCCCGCAGGGGCGTCCAGCGACACCAGCGACTACATACTGGACGGTGTCACCAACTCTTTTGCGGGTGCCGGACCCCCACCCTCCCCGCAGGGGTGGCTCCATTGGCTCCCCGGTGGGGGAACCTCTCCCCTCTGGGAACCAGGCTGGGCTTCCTCTCCGAACTACGAACTAACTCCGACCATGTGACCCCACCTTTTATTTGAGAGTCCCGCCTCCTACCAAACAAATTAATGATTGGCCAGAACTCACACATAAACTGCCTGTCACTCCTATCCCAAATAAACAAACAGGCCTGTTATAATGGTACAGGCCTGCCTAAATGTACCTGAAACAGTAAACTAGCGAAAAGAGTCACCTACATGAAAGTATGTGCCCGCTACATAACCATTATGATCAGTTTAAAAAAATATTGGCATCATGACACCAGCTCTGCCAGTTGGCGATGGACCTATGAAGGCACCATCAGAGGGAGATCAATTGGCCACAACTCAAGGAAACCATAGTAACCTCTGGAGGAACCCTGGGGTTCCATGGAACCATAGCTAAGAATGGCTGATTTCAATTTTAAAGGGGTTGTAAATATCATTGTTTTTCACCTTAATGCATTCTCTGCATTAAGGTGAAAAACCTTCTGTGTGCTGCAGCCCCCCAGCCTCCCCCCATTTTACTTACCTAAATGCTGTCATCCTCTGTCCGGGAACGAGCACACCAGATTTAGCCGGTGTCTCGTGTCCTGATTGGATAGATTGACAGCAGCGCAGCCATTGGCTCCTGCAGCGGTCAATTAAATCCAATGACGCTGCGCCGGGGGGGGGGGGGGGCGGGGCCGAGTCCTGCATTCTGTGTGAATGGACAGCGATGCGGGACTCGAGAGCGAGTCCCGAACGGGTGTCCACCAAGGAGAGCGCTTCTCCAACGTGGACACTCGATGCGGGGAGGAGCCGCCAGCGCCGCTGAGGGACCCCAGAAGAGGAGGACCGGGGCCACTCTGTGCAAAAGGAAATGCACATTGGAGGTACGTATGACATGTTTGTTATTTTAATTAAAGAAAAAACAAGGGTTTACAACCCCTTTAAAGTTTATTTTTGGCATACTGGCTATTCATTCTAACATGCATATCAATCTGTCGCAAGTGCCTTCATTTGTCGCACTGCCGAGAGATTTGTTAAGAGTATCTGCGACACTTTTTTTAACTCCAGGGAATGTGTGGTTATTTTTGTGTACTTTTTATTATCTTTGATATTTTATTATTTTCCATGCTGCATTTTTTATGTCCAATTCCGCTTTTGTAGCCCAATTTTGGATGTTTAATTTGAAGAATAGCTATAAAAAAAACTAAAACAAACAACACATCACAGTGGCATTGTACAGATCTGCCATTCAGCAGTTCCCAGTTGTCACGTCTCCCCACTGGCCATGTAGGAGGTTACGAAGTAAACGGAGGAAATCACTGATCAATTTTCAGGCTGTGAAATGGTCCTTTGCTTTTCCTGACTATGTAAATGATGTCAGCTGCCTCCAGAGGTTGAGATGTCAGCTTCCTAAATTGCCTGATGGCTCCAGCTGTCTCATGAGAAGCAGTCACTGGTGGTCTTGGGGAGACCTTCTGTAATGTTTTACCAAATGCTCTTGTACAACTTTGAAGTAATACAAACCCAGGTCCTAGCTGTGGTACATGTTAACCGCTTAAGGACTAGCCTCGTTTTGGAACTTAGGTGTTTACATGTTTAAAACAGTTTTTTTTTGCTAGAAAATTACTTAGAACCCCAAAACATTATATATTGTTTTTTTTCTAACACCCTAGAGAATAAAATGGCGGTCATTGCAATACTTTTTTTCACACCGTCTTACAAGCGCACTTTTTTTGGAAAAAATTCACTTTTTTAAATAAAAAGAATAAGACAAAAGTAAAGTTTTTTTATATTGTAAAAGATAATGTTATGCCGAGTAAATTGACACCCAACATGTCACACCTCAAAATTGCGCCCGCTCGTGGAATGGCGTCAAACTTTTACCCTCAGAAATCTCCATAGGTGACGTTTAAAAAATTCTACAGGTTGCATGTTTTGCGTTACAGAGGAGGTCTAGGGCTAGAATTATTGCTCTCGCTCTAACGATTATGGCGATACCTCACATGTGTGGTTTGACCACCGTTTTCATATGCAGGCGCTACTCACGTATGCTTTCGCTTCTGCACGCGAGCTCGTCGGGACGGGGGGGGGTTCAAAAAATTTATTATTTTTATTTTTCTTATTTATTTTACAAGATTTTATTTATTTTTACACTGTTTAAAAAAAATTTAAAAATTGTGTCACTTTTATTCCTATTACAAGGAATGTAAACATCCCTTGTAATAGAAAAATGCATGACAGGACCTCTTAAATATGAGATCTGGGGTCAAAAAGAAATCAGATCTCATATTTACACTGAAATGCAATTAAAAAAAAAAGAAAAAAAGTCATTTAAAAAAATGACATTGAAAAAAATGTGCCTTTAAGACGTATGGGCGGAAGTGACATTTTGACGTCGCTTCCGCCCTGCAGTGTCATGGAGACGAGTGGGCGCCATCTTCCCCTCACTCGTCTCCAGGCACAACAAGGGGACAGACATGATCGCTCCTGACGCTACCGACAGCTCCGGTAAGCGGCGGAGGGCACCGGATCGCGGCGGGAGGGGGGGTCCTCTCCCGCCACCGATAAAAGTGATCTTGCGGTGAATCCCCCGCAGAGACCACTTTTATCTTGTAGCCGACCGCCGCACGAAAACAGGGATACCAGGGTTATGGCAGCCAGCTGCTGCCATAACAACGATATCCGCCGCCAAACTTAGGACGTACATCGGCGTGCGGCGGTTGGCAAGTGAAAGAAAGAAAGAAAGAAAACTGAAGAATATTATTAGATTACTTAAAAGCAGAGCTATAATCTGTGTCCTAAATTTGAACAAAAATGTAATATTTTTGAAAAAAATAATAACCCTGGCGGTATGATTATGTCAGATTTTTTAATCTCAAAGCGGTACATTGTTTTGCATAGAAATTTGGCATTTTATATTGTAGGCCTGTAAATCTTAAGAATAACTCACTTAAATCTGCCCAAACAAGAGTCTAGTAGACATCCTGGGTATGATAAAGTTTGAAACACGAAATCATAAATTATAATATAATAAATAACTATAAATAATTATAAAAAATAATAATATAATAATAATAATATTATTATTATTATTATTATTATTAAACAAAATTTATATAGCGCCCACAGTTTACGCAGCGCTTTAAAATGTAGAGGGGGGACATTAATAATAATAATAAAATAATAATAACAATAATAATAATAAAATTAATTTCCCCATGATTCACTATCGCTCAGTTCTTCAAGTGTTCTAATTTACTATCGCTGGTCTCAACCTGTCTTGACTTAAAGGGACACTTTTTGGCTGCCATGGACAATCGCAAGTTTCCAGGCAGAAAGTACAGTATATATAATATAAAAGTGCATGCAGGGCATTGGACAAAACACTAGGGACAAAAGGGATGTGAAATGATTTGATACAGTGCTGTAATCTGTAAGGTTACAGTGTACTGTATGTGTTATGAATTTTGTACTTTTTGAATTTGCCGCCCCAGGGCTCGCAGGGAACGCAGCCCGGCACACAGAGACATCGGGCGGAGGACACAGCGGGGCGGACATCCTGAGATGCCATCCAGAGTGTGGCTCGGGGTTACCGCTAATGGTACTGAAATTTAACCCCGAGCCACACTCGGAATACCGCCAGGGAGGTTGAGGGACCAGGATCTATATATATATATATATATATATATTTTTGGGGATTAGCAAACGCTTTAAAGAAAGAAAACTGAAGAGTAATATTAGGTTACTTGGAAGCAGAGCTACAAGAGGCTTCACCCACCTTTCAGAAAAAAAAATTTAAAATAAAAATGAAATTGTAAAAAAAATGTAAAATTCTTGTAAAATATTAATAATAATAAAAGAGAGAATACTGAAGAGTGATATTAGGTTACATAGAAGCAGAGCTACAGGAAGCTTCATTGAACATTCAACCTCTCAAAAAAAAAATAAATCTGTGTCCAGAATTTGTAAAAATAATATAAAAGTTTTCGTAAAATAATATTTAATAATAATAAAAGAGTAAAAACTGAAGAGTTATATTAAGCTACTATGAAGCAGAACATCAAGAAGCTTTACCCAATGTTCAACTCCCCCCCCCCCCAAAAAAAAAAAGGAGGGGAAAGAAAAGGAAAAATGTAACTATAATCTGTGTCCTAAATGTGAAAAAAAGTGTAGATATGATCCATTGTAAGTAGCAATATTGTGATAGATAGTAGTTGTTACAAAGCGTTGTTTTGCTAAGCAGCACATCTGCAAGGCTGTAACGTTCTGAAATATAATAGCTGTCACAAAGTTTCATTTTGTTACCCATGCCTAAATTCAAATAATTTGCAAGGTGACAAAAGCTTCTTTTGTGGCTATTTTTAAAACAAGTATTTTTTTTTTTTTTGGTTGATTATACAGTATGTATTTTTTTTTTTGCAATCCTATTTTTTTCATATAAAATATTTCTCCCTATGTGGACATTTTTTAATTCCCTTATTATGGTTCATTGTAAATTGGTATACTTAAAAAAAAAAAACATGCTTTATGTATACAAACATGTACCTTTATACTTTTTTCTTTCATTTTTTTTTTCATTGTTGTTTTATGTCTGTTTTGTAGCACTGATGAAATTATGAACAAACAAAGGCATCTTGGACACTACATATTTTGGTTTGGTGCCAGTTATTTCTAAACTTTATGCTGTTTCTGGGTACCCATCCTGGGATGCCTGATTGTTTATAGCTGCGTTACCAGAGCCAATGAGCTTATTTGCTAACTTTTTTGCATTTGAGCTATTTGAACAGGTACTGAGAACCCAGTGGCCAGTACTGGGACAGATTTGTCCAATGCCCAGGGCAAGGATGCAGAACTGCACCCCCACTGTTAGTGCATACCATAGAATGGATGTACCGCTGTGTCTATTCTCTGCTCCCTTGCACCCAGGGCAGCTGCCCATCCCTTGTCCCGGCCCTAGCAGAGGCTCTTAAATGTGTTTCGCTGGAATCATGAGGTGGTGACAATGGAGGAGAGTCATTAGGAGAGAGGGACAGAGCGTTGTCACCTTGAAAAAGGAAGTGCCTGAACAAGGATAATTAAAAAAAAATACAATAAAATGTTAAATCTTCTATGAGATTTCAGTAAATTGGATTTATATGTACTGTAGTCTCCCTGGCAGTATGATTATGTCAGATTTTTTAATCTCAAAGCGGTACATTGTTTTGCATAGAAATTTGGCGTTCTTTATTGTAGGCCTGTAATTCTTCGTAATAACACACTTAAATCTGTCCAAACAAGAGTCTAATAGACATCCCAGCTGTGATAAAGTTTGAAACACGAAATCATAAATTATAATATAATAAATAAATATAAATAATTAAAAAATATTAATATAATAATAATAAAATGAATTTCCCCACGATTCACTATCGCTCAATTCTGCAAGTGATTCTAATTTACTGTCGCTGTTTTCTAGCTGGTCTAAAACCGCTTTTGACGTAAAGGGATGCTTTTTGGTTGCTATGGACAATCTCTAGTTTGCAGGCAGAAAGAACAGTATATATAATATAAAACTGCATGCAGGGCACTGGACAAAGCACTAGGGACAAAAGGGAGGTCAAATGATTTGATACAGCAATGTAATCTGTAAGGTTACAGTGTACTGTATGTATTTTGTACTTTTTGAATTTGCCGCCGGGCTCTGACCCCGCTCGTTGAGACGCTCGCAGGGCACGGAGCCCGGAACACAGAGCATCAGGCGGAGGATCCGGCAGGGGACATGGCGGGGGGACATCGCAGGATCCTGGTAACAAGGTAAGTTACCTGGACCAGGATTCTGCAATGCAATCCCGAGTGTGGCTCGGGGATACCGCTAATGCTACTGAAATTTAGCCACACTCGGGAATACCGACAGGAGGGTTAAACGGCTTAAAGCTGAATTCTAGGTACAGTAGAGAAAATTATTATTTTATCCCCTGCAGATTTTGTAAGTTTCCCACTTACAAAGAAATGGAAGGTCTATAATTTTTATCATAGGTGTATTTTAAATGATATAGACAGAATATCAACCAAAAATCCAGAAAAAACACATAAAACAAATGTTATAAATTGAGTTGCAGTTCAGCGAGTAAAATAATTATTTGCTCCTCAAGCAAAACATGACTTAGTACTTGGTGGAGAAACCCTTGTTGGCAAGCACAGAGGTAAGATGTTTCTTGTAGTTGGTTGCCAGGTTTGCACACATCTCAGGAGGGATTTTGGTCAACTCTTCGTTAGAGATCTTCTCTAAATCTTTAAGGTTTCTTGGCTTTCACTTGGCAACTCAAAGTTTCAGTTCCCACCATAAACTTTCTATAGGATTAAGGTGTGGAGACTGACTAGGCTACTCCATGACTTTAATGTGCTGCTTCTTGAGCCACTCCTTTGTTGCGTTGATGGTATACTTTGGTTCATTGTCAAGCTAGAAGACCCATCCATGACCCATCTTCAGTGTTCTGGCTGAGGGAAGAAGGTTCTCATCCAAGGTTTTACAATACATGGCCCCGTCCATTGGCCCCTCAATGCGGCAAAGTCGGCACACTTACAAAATCTGCAGGGGATCCCCGCTGTATGGATTTTAAAGCATAGGCACATTGGTCCATATTCCATACCTGTGGAAGATGCCAATCACCACAATGATCACTGCTGTCTTCTGGGTTCCGTGCCAAGTGTCTGCAATGCTGTATAGTGAACACAGGGTGTCACTCATTTAGCACAGCCTCTGTTCACAGAAGACTTGCATTTCTCTCTGATTAGACTAGGTAGGAATCGTGGCTTAATCTTTCCGCCTTTCCACTTCATCCAGTCAGAGAACACCTTGCATTCACTGGGAAAAGTGCAGGGCATTCTGTCAATGGTTCATTAGGTCTTGACACTGTTACAACTTGAGGATAGGCAGATACACTATATTAATAAAAGTATTGGGATACCTGCCTTTACATGAACTTTAATGGCATCCCAGTCTTAGTCCATAGGATTTAATATTGAGTTGGCCCACCCTTAGCAGCTATAACAGCTTCAACTCTTCTGGGAAGGCTGTCCACAAGGTTTAGGAGTGTGTCTATGGGATTGTTTGACCATTCTTCCAGAAGTGCATTTGTGAGGTAAGGCACTGATGTTTGATGAGAAGACCTGGTTCGCAGTCTCCACTCTAATTCATCCCAAAGGTGTTCTATTGGGTTGAGGTCAGGACTCTGTGCAGGCCAGTCAAGTTCCTCCACCCCAAACTCGCTCATCCATGTCTTTATGGACCTTGCTCTGTGCACTGGTGTGCAATCATGTTGGAACAGGAAGGGGTTATCCCCAAACTGTTCTCAGAAAGTTGGGAGTATGAAATTGTCCAAAATGTCTTGGTATGCTGACGCCTTAAGAGTTAAGGGGAGAACTAAGGGGCCAAGCGCAACCCTTGGAAAACAATCCCACACCATAATCCCCCCTCCACCAAATGATTTGGACCAGTGCACAAAGCAAGGTCCATAAAGACATGGATGAGTAAGTTTGGGGTGGAGGAACTTGACTGGCCTGCACAAATAGAGTGGAGACTGCAAGCCAGGCCTTTTCGTCCACATCAGTACCTGACCTCACAAATGCGTTTCTGGAAGAATGTTCAAACATTCCCATAGACACACTCCTGACCCTTGTAGAGAGCCTTCCCAAAAGAGTTGAAGCTGTTATAGCTGCATGGGGGGGGGGGGGGGGGGACTCAATATTGAACCCTACGGACTAAGACTGGGATGCCATTAAAGTTCATGTGCGTGTAAAGGTACTCATTTGATGCAATTATAATTATTGATAAAAGTTGATGTATATTGGCTTTGCACATATTTTATTTACTATGGTCATTCAGGACTAAAATTATAGACCTATATCTTCTTTAAACATGGATATTTGCAAAAGTCCTGGTAAAATGCTTACTACCACATTCAAGCCAGTCCGGATATCACAGGCATCTGTGTTCACAAATACGACTTTAATTAACTACTTCCCATCCAGGCCAGTTCTGACGTTTCTCTCCTACATGTAAAATTCATCAATTTTTTGCTAGAAAAAAAGAAGTTACGCCAAGTAAATAGATACCTAACATGCCACGCTTCAAAATTGAACACGCTTGTGGAATGGCGCCAAACTTCGGTACTTAAAAATCCCCATAGGCGATGCTTTAAATTTTTTTACTGGTTACATGTTTTGAGTTACAGAGGAAGTCTAGGGCTAGAATTATTGCTCTCGCTCTAACGTTCGTGGTGATACCTCACATGTGTGGCTTGAACACAGTTTTCATATGTTGGCGGGGACTTACGTATGCATCCGCTTCTGCGTGCGAGCACATGGGAACAGGGGCGCTTTACATTTTTTTTTTTTATTGTTAATTTTACTTTTTTTTTATTTTGACACTTAAAAAAGAAAAAAAAAAACATTTTGATCACTTTTATTCCTATTACAAAGAATGTAAACATCCCTTGTAATAGGAATATGGCATGATCAGTCCTCTTTACAGTGAGATATGGGGTCAATAAGACCCCCACATCTCACCCCTAGGCTGGGAAGCCTGATATAAAAAAAAAAAACGATTTCAGCTTCCCAGCCGAGGCGGCGCCATTCGTTTGAATGCAGAGGCCGGGTGTGATGTCATAACTCCAGTGACCATGTGGTCCACCGGAAATCTCTATGGTCTCCATCCGGGGCTGGCGGATCCTGTCTCCGACTCACTGAAGGAAGTGGTGAGTCAGTAGAAGGACCGGAGGGCGGCGGGAGGGGGGGCGCCCACTCTCGTTGCCTGTAAGAAGATCAAACGGTGGAACAGCCGCTATGATCATTCTTATGGTATAGGGAATCGCTGGCTGAAAAAGCCGATATCTGAATGATGCCTGTAGCTGCAGGCATCATTCAAATATACCGGCTCAAAGTCAAGGATGTCCTGAGATGTACCTTGGGCGGGAAGTGGTTAAATTGGCTTTTGACAATGACATCCTTTTATTCCTTTCCCGCCCCTTGACCACACTTCCCTCCCTGTTAAAAGAAATCCACACGTACAAATCCCTCTCCTTTTTTAAACTTAAAGTGGAACTTTGTCCATAACAACTTGATAAAAATATTGTTCTTTAGCAAGAAACATACATTCCATATTAATAATTATACTACCAAAATTAGTGTGTGCTGTAAATAGCCTCCAGCATTGTTCCCGTTTCTTCTTGCCAGAAGCTGCCGTTTAGGCTGTCAGCAGATCGGCCTCTAGAAATTTTGCACAGTGCCTAAAAATAGAGAGCAACTGAGCATGTGCAGAACAGGGTGAGAGACAGTGTATTACTGGATTTTAAACAGTATAGGTACTTATTTTATTGCTTTACCAAAGCTATACCTACAAAAGGGGCCAGCCTGAAGTGATCTAGCAGGACTTAATATTCTGGCTAAAGTTCCACTGTAATCTGCCAAAATCTTACACCCTAAATATCACTCTTCTGATCTAGTCACCCATTGCCAAAGAGAATTCCCATTTAAAAAAATGGGATCTCCTACTGAGGCATCCACCTCCCCCCTGCCTCATGGACTTGTATCCACGCAACTTCCTCATGATACTTCGTAGCCTAAAACAGGATTGGGAATTGGGACAAAGTAGGACTACTGTGGTTTGGCAGGGCTGTACCTTTAAAAATGTACCTTTCTTCCCAGATGTCTTTTTTTAATGCAGGCCATACTGATTAATCTCCCCAACTCCTTCTTTTCTGAGCTGTGAAAACTCTTCTTCAACTTTATCTGGAAAGGAAAGACTCGGAGATTAAGCCTTTCTCAATTATCTCATCCAAAGAAAGCAGGAGGAATTGGTCTGCTGGACCTCAAATTTTACCATAAAGCTTGCCACCTCACTAAGATGATGGATTGCCATATCTAAGCTACAGTGAAAGCATGGGTGGGCCTAGAACAATGTATGAATGATGTTCTTTTAACGGTTATTCCCTGGATCCAAAAAAGACAAGCCATTGTCTCATCCTTGGATAGGCCCATCCCTCCTTTACTATCGCTCAATGTGCAAAGATAATAGATTTTCTACAGTTCCTGGACCCTCCTCTTGTGTGGTATAGTCGACCTTTCCCCTCCTTTCAAAAAATCTGCCATGCTACTTCTTGCTTCAGAGCAGGAAACTTTTTTTTTAACAAAGGCTCATTTTGCCCAAGATCTCAGTTAGAAAAAAGAAAAAGGCTGAAAACTGCTCCTTGACATGAGACACCTCCATCCCTATATTGCACATACAAAAATAAAAGCTTGCCCATGGGACTTTAAATGAGGTATCCATGATGATCACAAGTAAATAAATATGATAGTATAAACAATATCAAAGTTTATTAGAATCATTAACATCCAATACAGGTCATACATATAGAGAGCAATTCACAAGAACAGCAGCATAACATGATAGTCCTAAAAAGCATAGCCCAAGGAACATACATCAAAGTATTATAAATACAGATACACATAATACATCTCTAACCCGACGTGTTTTGCGAGCTCTCCTCACATCATCAGGGGCTGATGTGTGTATCTGATGTCTGTAACAATAAGTAAAAGAGTAGATTGGAGTATAGGCTATGATTGGACAAAAGTATGAAGCCAGAACTAGTGATCCCATACTTACTTGTTAGGTACTTGGCCCCAGGGGCCAACCCCCGGCAGGGGCGAACGGAAAGACTCTCCCACGGGAGCTGAAGGAAGGAAGGCCAAAGCATGGAAGATCAAGGTCAGGCGTAGGGCAGGCATGGCAAAAAAATGGGAAGGAGGAAGAGAGAGTTGGACCCAAATGTCACCCAGGATCCTTGCAGAGCATACTTACTGTAATAGAGTATATAAGTAAAATGTATATATGTGAATCAATAAAAACTGATGTAGCAGAGAGTATGGTACAGTATACTCTAAAGCAAGGGGTGCAGAAGTCCAACAAATGAAGAGAGAAAAAAAGGAAAGAAAAGAAGGGAAAGAAGAAAGAGAAAAGAAGAAAAGGAAAAAGAAGGAAACTGGGAGCCTGCATGTTACCCCTAGGTCATGCAAGGTGTGTTTACTATGGAAACATGTATGAATATGTATATGAGTAGTTAACGTAGCAATGGTTATGGTATCCCAAGTTACTTATGAATTTTTATGAGGATGGTCAAGGAAAGATTGAACAGCAGAAAAAAATAGTAAAAAAGTGTGAGAAGTAAGTAGAAGGGAGTGAGAGTATATGTAATTGGCACTCCACATTGATCTCAGTTAGTACTATATGACTCTCAAGTTTCATTCCCATGGTGGCCCTATCTTCAGCTCCAGCCTTATTTGTCCCACCTCCTCAATAGCCCCGCATTTAGCAGATCTCTTACGCCATTCAAAACCTTGTGCTCCTCCAAATCCCCTCATATCCAATCCAATTTAATCTATTTACACTTTGGTCATTGACAATCGCTCCCACATCTAGTGTCGCTTCGCTTCCAAATGGGAGTAGGATTTGGGAATCACAGATGAAGACTGGGATAAGATCCATACCACCATCCATAAAGGTTCCATGAATGTCAGCATAAAGGAACATAACTTCAAACTCTTCTCTAGGTGATATAGAACTCCCTCCCTTTTGCACAAAATATACCCAACCGTCTCTAACCAATGATGTCGCTGTAGACGGGCACAATACTTCATATATGGTGGGAGTGCAAGCTCTTACAACCTTATTGGACAGACGTACGGGACATTACCTCAGAACTTACCTCCTACCAGCTGGAATTGGACTGATTGACCATTCCACATCTATGGGACATGCGTATTTCAAATCATTAGCAATGCACATGATCATCGCAGCACGTATGTGCATTCCTCGCTTCTGGAGGCAAATTCACATCCCCTCACTCAAGGACTGGTTTACCAGACTAAACAGGATGGAGGAACGTATACATTTCCCAAGTTAGACTGTAATGCCGTGTACACATGGGCGGACTTTTCGGCATCAAAAAGGTCCGACGGTCTTTCCGACAGACTTTCGACTGAGTTATGACGCACTTTCGACAGACTCTCTAACGAACGGACTTGCCCCCACACGATCACACCAAAGTCCGACGGATTCGTACGTAATGACATACGACCGGACTAAAATAATGAAGTTCATAGCCAGTAGCCAATAGCTGCCCTAGCGTCGGTTTTTGTCTGTCGGACTAACATACAGACGAGCGGATTTCTCGATAGGAACTGGGTCCGGCGGAGTTCCGGCAGAAAGATTTGAAACCTGTTCCAAATCTAAAATCCGTCTGATTTCGACAGAAAAAGTCTGCTGAAGGTCTGATGAAGCCCACACACGGTCGGATTGTCCGACGGATTCATTCCGCCGGACCAGTCCAGTCGAAAAGTCCGCCCGTGTGTACACGGCATTAGCGTTCGATAAAACTTGGGTCTGTTAGATCCATTTCAAAACCACAATGGCCTATATGGATGTAATGACCCCCAGATCGATCCAGTGGCTCCCTGTCTCCCCCATATAAAGCAATGCGCATATGAAAATATTTTTCAGAGGGCTTTCAAGCGACCTCATACTAAACTATATCACCTCTGTATTTTGAGTGGTTTTTCAACAGAGGGTTGTTTCTTTCGTAATCTATCCCTTTCCCTATCCACCTTTCCCTGAACCCCCCTTTTCTTTCTTTCTTTTTTTCTTTTCAATCTCCACCTTCCCTCTTTCCTAATTCCTCTAGTCATTGACAATGGTGCCACCTTCCTCGTGCCATTGCTGAGACAGTCTATTCGATGAGGGTTCAAATGTTTTGATTTTTTTGCGCTTCATAGAACAAGAAGTTATGTAATATGTGTGAAGATCTGCTTCTTTACACATCCTTTGAAAGGGTAACATATCTGCTCACGACTTTTAGTGACTAGTTCTCAGATCATATGCAGATGTTCTGGATGCTTTGGTGTAGGCTTGCATTAGGAAGAGAGCACTAGCGATGGTTTCAATACCCTCTTGGACCGCTTTGAAGCGTTATTGTTCTGTATGTGTTTGTATCTTGAGAATTCTAAAGCCAGTCTTCTCCTATTAAGATCATTTCTCTGTGACGCACGTGAGAAAATTATGACTACAATGACTTATAGCTATAGTTATGTTTTATGTCACTCATTTGCGTTCTACTCTCCTTGTAAGTTAAATATGTATTGTCCTGCATTAATTTGTACCATCACCATCACCTTTCACTATAATGTTTTTCTGCTTCTAACCTGTAACTTTGCATGTCTAAAAAAAATGATCTAACAAAAAGATTAGGGCCACTTTCACACTGAGGCGTTTTACAGGCGTTCTTGCGCTAAAAATAGCGCCTGAAAAGCCCCTATAAACGGCCTCTTCTGCAGCCCCAGTGAGAAAGTCTGTCTAATGGCGGCGGCTGGTCGGCAAGCGGTTAAGATTTTGCTTCAGTATGCAGGATCAACAGGTATTTTTTTTTTGTGCATTTTATGTATTTGCGGAAAACTTAGTCTAATAAAAAGTATAAGCAAAGTATACATTTTTCTTATTTAGATATACTATAAGGCCTAAAGCCTTGTACACACTACTAGTTTTTTTTTTTCAAAATCCGATATTAGTACAGCGATCTCCCCTGCTGAGCTATTGTGTTCTGGCAGGGGGGCAGCTCGGACACCAGAAGACTCCGGTCAGCAGACCTTCTTCGGTCAGGAGAGGGATGATTGTCAGCCAGTTTCTATTGAACCATTCGATGCTGCCCGACATTTGGCCTGTGAGTAGTAGGCTTAAGTGCAGCCAAAATAAAAAACTAAAGTGTAAGTTGACCTTTAGAGAAAAATCTTTAAAGTGAACTTACACAGGCTCCCCCCCCCCCCCCGGTACTGCTGATCTGGACCACGATAATCTCTGGTTCTAAGCCCTGGTATATGCGTGCCAGGAGCCTGGGACTTAGAAATCCTCTCAGGAGGACGTTTTGAAAGATTTTAATTGGTCAGCGCCATCACATGGGCAGCACCGACCAACCAGTCGCATAGCCCGTCCTGTCAGCGATGAAGCGGCCGTGTGGATGTAGAGAGGATTTCTAAGCCCCGGGCTCCTGACGCTGATATACCGGGGCCCATGTGATGGCCCATGTAATGGTGCTGACCAATTAGAATGCTCCAAAACTTCCCCCTGAGAGGATTTCTAAGCCCCGGGCTCCTGGTGCGGATATACCGGAGCTTAGAACCAGAGATTACCGCTGTCCAGGGTCAGCGGGACCGGGGAGGGGGGGGGCAAGGAGGGGGACCTGTGTAAGTTCACCTTACAGAGTTTTCTGTAAAGGTGAACTTACCTTTTAAGCGCCTGTCGCAGGCTCTCATTAAGAGAGACTGACTATGCCGACCCTTCCTGTCATTCATAGAAGCTGTGCTACAGCCTTTATAAATGAAACAGGATCCATGAATGGAGGGGGCAAACCTATTGTTCATCCTCCCGTCCTCCATTTGTAGATTATTTTTCATTCATAAAAGCAGTAGTATGGCTTCTATGAATGGAGGAGATTGGCAGAGAGGGTAGGCATGGTCAGGCACTCTTGACAAGAGGCCATGACAGTCCCTTAGTTCTAATAGCCCCTGCCACACCTGAAGATTGTGGTTGCAGGAGTGGACGAGGGGGCATGCAGAAGATTTCACCAGATGAGGCATCAGTACAAGGGACACATCCTACTGACTGTAAGTTTTATCCCTTGTGCTGATATTTGTGCTTTTTATTTTAGCTTCACTTAGGGTTTAAGGTTTGTTCAAATGAGCTTTAGCTTGTGTAAGATTGGTATGTGCACCAAACTTTAAAAAGCTTTTAGCTAGCTTTGAGCGGCTTTGTTAACCACTTCAATACTGGGCACTCCCTCCCTTCCTGTCCAAGCCAATTTTCAGCTTTCAGCACTGTCACTGTTTAAATGACAATTGCGCTGTCATGCTACGCTGTACCCAAACAAAATTTTTATAATTTTCTTCCCACAAATAGTGCTTTCTTTTGGTGGTATTTTATCACCTCTGCGGTTTATATTTTTTGCTAAACAAATAAAAAAAGCCCGTAAATTGTGAAAAAAAAAAGTTTTTCTTCGTTTCTGTTATCAAATTTTGTAAATAAGTACGTTTTCTCCTTCACTGATGGGCACTGATGAGGCTGCACTGCCGGGCACTGATAAGGTAGCACTGATGAGCAAGAATGAGGTGGCACTAATGAGGTGGCACTGATGAGGTGGCACTGATGGGCACTGATGATGGGCACTGATATGAGACACTGATGGGCACTGATAGGCTGCACTGATGGGCACAGGATAGATGGCACTGATATGCAGAACTGATGGGCATGCATAGGCTGCACAGATGGGCACTCATAAGTGGCACAGATGGGCACTCATAGGCGGCACAGATGGCCACTGAAAGGCTGCACTGATGGGTACTTATGGGTGGCACCGATGGGCACTGATAGGTGGCACTGATAGGTGGACACTGAGGGGCATAGATGGGCACTGATAGGTGGCACTGATGGACACTGGTGAGTGTCACTGATTGACACTGAAAGATGTCACTAGCATCACTGATTAGGAGGCACTGGCAGGTATTTCTGGTGGGCACTGATTGGCATTATGTGTGGGCACACATTGGCATTATGTGTGGGCACACATTGCCACCAGGGATGCCATACCTAGTGGTCATCAGTGGTGGCCATCCCTGGTGGTCCTGGTGGCATCCCTGGTGGTCCTGGGTGGGCATCCGAGGGGGGCTGCGCTGATAAACAATCAGCGCAGACCCCCTCTGTCAGAGGAGCAGCCGATCGGCTCTCCTCTCCGTGATTGGACATGGCTGATCACGTGGTAAAGAGTCTCCGTCAGAGACTCTTCACCTAGATCGGAGTTGCAGTGTTATCCTGCTTGTTATGCTTGTTATCTTGACCACGTCATATGACGTCCAGTCAGGATATCGCAACCACTTTGCCGACGTCATTTTGCTATATGGCAGACGGCAAGTGGTTAAACCCTTTAAAGCACCACGTGGCTCCAGTATAGTGAGTTTAAATAGATGTAAATAGGAGTGATGGCTTTCACTTTGCTTCAGCACTACTTAAAGCTTTTTAAAAACCTGCTGAAGTCTGCTAGCTGCTTGTTTAAAGTAACAGCCAGGGCTCTCATTAAGGTCCCTACAGTCCCTACACACTTTGGACCTCCATGAAATGAGGAGATGAAATGTGCCTCATCAAAGATGCTCTAATCTTGCCAAAACCATTACAAATGCTTCCCTATAGCTTTTAATATTTAGCTCTTATACTAGCCATATGAACAAGCCCCAATGGGAAATGACAGACAGGGAACCAATCATTTTGCGCATAAAGGCACCCTAGATAGAGTGTGTTCATATTATCACTTCATGATGGAATAAATAGATTCAGAGGTTAAAGTACAAATAATTATTTTATTCATTTGTTGGTGAACAATATGAACTGTTATAAAGCTTCACATTTTGACCAGTATCAGTTAAAAATAAAAAAAATTTAAAACACATTTTAAAAAGAATAGAGAACCAAATTATTTATCGGATAAGTAAAATATAAAATATGCATTTTTTTAAACATTGGCATACAAATAAAAAACATAATTAATTCAATAATATAAAAATACAGCATTCCACCGTGCTTGTATTTAAAGCACGTATGACATTTATAAATTGATGGCCGTGGGGCCATCCCTAAAACAAAAAAATAAAATAAAATTAGAAAAAGAACTTTAAAAAACAAAGTTTATAAATAAGGTTGTCCTTTATTGCTAGAGCCGATTGGCCCACTTTTAAGGAACTTTCCCAGAGGAAAAATACACACTTAGAAAAGATCCTGTAGGCCTAAAAATATTTCAGAAGGCTTTGTTCACCACGACATAAGCATGACCAGTGAGGTATTCAGAACATAACACTGTCAGGCATATGCACAATCAAAAAAAGTGCATAATAAAATGGCTTCACCAAAACAAGGCAAGGCCTGGTTTAAAGTTGTGTTCATTTTCTCGAAAGTTTTCTACAATTTTTTTGCTTTGGATGCATGACAAGTCACAATAGTGTTTGTTTAAGTCCCAGCAGCAGTGTTGCGTTTCCCTTCAAGACATGACTTCATGTCCCTAATACTTCTAGGAATTCTAAGTCTATTAAAGATTTTTTTTCAGAAAGTCTAATAGTTTTGCAAACGTTGTAGGTAAGTAATCATCATACGTCAAGTACCATGTCATACTGCTGTTCTTTCTTCCTCCTGCCACACTTTGTTATCATCGCCACGTACAAAGTCAACAACATCACCCAGTAGCACGCGTAAAGTATTGCACCAATGATCAGAACCGTCTGTTCAGATTCTGCAAATGGCTTTCTTGTTTCCCTCCATATAGTGTAGAAGACTCCACCCAAGAGGATTGTAAACCAAACGGTTATAGGAATCAACCCTATAAAATTGACGACGATAGTTTTTCTACCTGAAGTGCCCCACCCAGCCTTGTTAATGGTGGCGATAGCAAACATCTTTGCTGGTAGTAAACTGGACATGTACAAGACAGAGTAAAGAGACATGAAAACCATTACTATATTGCCTCGGAGTGCACTGGCAAAGGAAGACTTGATAAGGCCAACAAACTGCACAGTTAACAAGAAGAGTAGAATGTTCCATATACGTCCCCTGTAGAACAACTGAATGACTGTTGCAATTAAGAAGAAAGGGAAGAATCCGGTAATCACAGCTTCGTAGGTCATCCATAGATGATGCTTGTGGAACCACATTGAATTGTACAGCCACTCCCTGAAGTAAGACTTGCTCCAACGAGTCTGCTGGTTAAGCCACCTTAGATACTCAGTAGGTGTTTCTGTAAGGCACTTAGACCGTGCTGTATATTTGGTTGCATAGCCAAGGCTCAAGACCCGGTTAGTTAGATGCCTGTCGTCTCCAAAGCTACACTGGGAGCCCATAAATTCTTGATTGTACCAATCTTCTATGAATTCATGTAGTAGTGAATTTCTGTACATTCCCAGAGGTCCACTGATGCATTGAACACACCCAAAGTAGGACTGACAAGCTCTCTCGATGTTGAAGGCCATCCAGTATCTCACACTACTCAAGAAGGAGATCCATGAGTCATATTTGTTTAAAATCTGTCAGAAAAAAAAGAAGACATTACATTAGTTATTGATACAATTAATACTACGTTTAGGAGACATTGCTGAATTCTGCTTCGCAAAGCAAACTTAAATCAAACTTAAATCTACCGGACTTTGGTACATTTATCTAAATTGTTTTAGTAAACTTTAAAATGATGCTATTTTTCTTTTTTCTGTGTCTTGTACTTTACAGAACTTATGTTCAATGTGCAGACAGCTGGGTTAAGCGTTATGTTATCCAGCAAATAAAAAAAAAAACCTACATAGATGATATAAAACCTATGGTACCAAAAGACTTGATGAAGCTGGGGAGATGACACCTTGTTGGAGGTGCCAGTCATAGCAGCCATCGCTATGTTGTTTGGCTTTAAACCAGATAAGGTAGTCAGGCCTATTAAACAAAGTGTCAATTCACTTTCGGTATGAGAAGCAGGCAAGGGATTGTATCAGGCAAACCTCATTGCTGGCATTGGGTGAAGCTCCCAGCATAGGTTGTAGAGGCCACCAAATATCTAGGTGTTGGTATGGTGTTAGGTGGAATAAGCCATTAGGTTGGTCAAAAATTCACCCCCAATAATTTTTAAATTGGCAAGCATTTTAAGGGGATGGTCCAATAGTATGCCAATACCGGCCATTCAGCTGGTGGTGGTTGAGGAGGGCAATATTTCTACCTGTGTATGTTTTTGTTAACCTTGTAAGGTAGCTGAGCTCAAGTGACTGGAGAATTTTAATTGATGGCCACTTCTATTGTAGCAAAAGAGAATAGTTACTTACGTGGGAAGAAAGAATAAGAAAGAAAAAAAGAGGAAAGAAGCATAAAATAAAAGCAAGTGGTATGGAAAGAAACTGAAAAGGAAAGAAGGAAAAAAAGTAAAAAAAAAGGCAATGAACAGAAGAGAAATACATAGAAAATGAAAAAAAAAAAAAAAATAAGAAAAGAAAGAAGGAAAGAAAGAAGGAAAGCAAGACATTTTATTTGATTTTATATTTATCAGTTTTGTTGCAAACCCTTTCTGCATTCCTGATACAAGCATACTAATAACAATAATTAAAATATACAGAAGATACTCAAAGGAAGTGTATGGTGCCAACTTAAATGTAGGAGATTTAACACAGGAATAATTACTCTCGGTTGAAAACATCATGAGGAGGTTAAATTATATGTATGGGGACGAGGAACAATAGGGCAGTGAGCTGAACATCAAAAGGAAGATCTTAAGTCTTTCTCCTCCATTGCTCATATTTTACTTTAATTGTAAAAGCACAACTGCTGCTGTAGCAGAGCTGCACTTCCTGCCAGTCCTCGGGAAAGTCATAAATTTGTATTTCGACGAGCCCCATGTCATCCAAGTGACTACAAGGAGGTATTACTTTCAAAGGGATGGAATTAGCCTAAACCAGCAAGAAACTTTGGGAAGGGACAAGCAGTGTTGTCTGGCTGGGTTACAGGCAGACTTCCCTATAAGAGAAAGATGTCGGCCAGGTCATGTAAATAAAACTACATAATACTAAAATTAGGCAACTGTATTCTTTCAAGCTCGGGTTCATTTGGTGTGGTAAAAGTGCAAAGTACAAAGGGGGCATACGGTGCAAAAACCAGATGCAGCATCCAGATTTCACTTGTCTGATTTACAATAAAATGATTTTGGTTGGCTGCTTGAGGGTTAATGTACTTGTAAATTATATCTTCTCTTTATAGTGCCTTACGGAATAATGTATAGGCAACTTTATTTGGATAGCGTAAATAACTACTGCCATTTTTTTTATTGCTGCTTGTGTCCCCACTGGGAGGTAACATTCTCCTTATTTACCCTGGTGACCACAGATACAAAAAAAAAGAGAAATTCTAAATGTGTCTTCAGAGCAGGAAGTAAGGATATGTTCCCAATGTTAACCCCTGTTCCTGTGATGGCTGCCCAAGAGGATCTCCCCTAACTTTGGAGAAATGTCCTCATACTTTCCTTGGCATCCCTGGAACAGAAACTGAAGGAGTAGAAAACTTTCCAAAAAATAAACTGAACGGTTTTTAATCCTTTCCATCTCGATACAAAACTAAAAAAAGTTTTAGAATATCATCATGGGCATGTGCACAGGGTGTGCCGGGTGTGCCTAGGCACACCCTAATCACCCTATGTTCATTAGTATTATCGCTCTATATGTCGGCAGGAAGATGGGAAGGATCTCCCTCTTGCCGTTTATGCCATAAGAGAAGTGTTTATGCTCTTCTCTTTCACTGTGCTGGAAGGGAGATCAAGGTGCCCGGCTCATATATATGTAGACACACACACACCTGTTTGAGCTTTAGAGTGCACACCCTAATGCAATAGGCTGCACACACCTATGATTGTCATAGACTTTAGAGTTGACTTTTATTCTGCTTATATGTTACCTTCCCCGGTTTCTCATTTCTCCATCATCAATACGCTAATCTCCTTATCAATTTTTATATAAAAATGATAATACAATTGTGCAAGGCTGGTGAGGTTCAGCTTTAAATAAACGAAAACTGCAGATAGTTTTATTAATACAATGCACTAAGGATACATGGGATTTGTTCAGAAAGCAGTGAGTAAAATAAGAGAAAAGATTCATCAGGGACATAGACAGCAATAAAAAAGATTTTTAATCATTTCCTGGCTGTTAAAACGGTTAAAACCACCAGGACAGTGAAGGAGGGGATATCTCTTTACCAGAGCCCTAAAGAGCAGGAAACACCTGCCAGGGGCTCTAATTCTTTCCTACTCTATTAAAAACAAAGGGTATTTGCACACAACACTGATGTATGAAAATCAGATTCTTGGCAGAAATATCCTGCCTAAAAACACAAGGATGGGCTATATAGTAAATGCATGTTTTTGTGCATACTCGTAGATGCATACAATTCTTCTAGCTTTTCTTGGGGCATGTTGTACAAGCCAATATGCCTAAAAAAGTGGCTTTTTTAGGCATCTGTGTGCAAGAGGCCTAAAACTGCACTAGACATACATTTTAAACAAACCAGTCTATGGGTTTGATTTACTAAAGGCACAAAGACTGTGCACTTTGTAAAGTGCAGTTGCTCCAGAGCTTAGTACAGGAGGTAAAGCTTCACTTTACAAAGAATACCCAATCATATGCAAAGGTAAATAATAAAAAAAATTCATTTATTTGCTTGCACATGATTGGATGATGGAAGTCAGCAGAGCTTTTACTCATTTACCAAGCTCTGGAGCAACTACTCTTGCAGAGTGCACAGTGTGTTTGCCTTTAGTAAATCAACCCCTATGGCATGAAAGGGCAATATGCAAGTTCAATTACCAGCAGTTGGGTGGGATTTTTAGCTATACTATAGGAAACCAATAAAAAATCAATATCTAAGTTGAAGTGTTTACCTGTACATCTCCTCCGACACCGCCAACCATGATATCTTCCTCCAAAACCTTCACCATCTCCACAGATGATGCCGGATCAAGCACAGTGTCCGAGTCACAGACCTAAGAAACAGAAACATAATGGACATTAGATGAACCATAATAAATATCTAAAATTAGATAAATCAATAATGTATTTGTATGTGAAATATACAATCTGTGAAAATAGGCATTTGTTACTATTCAGAATATTTATAACTATTACCATTACTTTACCAATAATACAATGTTTTCTTTTTTTTTTTTATTAATCCCTTGAGTTAGATACAATAGGCTTCCTAACGTAGACGTAAACCCAGTCACTAAATTCTCATTCAAGTTGTACCTCATTATGGAACTTCAAAAAACAATTTTCAAAATGTTTTAATCTGCAGCTTTCATTAAAATAATAAATGATAGAAACATAGAAACAGAAGAGTAACGGCAGAAAAAAATAGACCAAGTGGTCCATTGAGTCTGCCCCATATTTTTTTTTAATTTAAATATGTTTTTAGGGTTATTTGGAGTATGGATCTATGTCAGTTTAGTAGTGGGTCGTTGGTTCAGGTCCCAACCACGGCACCATCTGCACAGAGTTTACATGTTCTCCCTTTGCCTGTGTGGGTTTCCTCCAAGTACTCCAGCATCCTCCCACACGCCAAAGACATGCTGGAAGATCAATTGGCCCCTGTCCAAATTGACACTGGTATGTGTATCTATGAATGTGAGTTGGGGACCTTAGATTGTAAGCTCCTTGAGGGCAGGGACTGATGTGAATGTATAACATATATCCATATGTCCCAGTATGCTGCAGGCCAGTCTGAAAGCGCAGCACTATCTTGTGCATGCACAGTGAGGAGCGGCTGTAAAACAGCAGGAAGTCACAGCTGGCTTCTCACAGCCAAGATGTTGGCACTGGGGATTTGAAGGCCAGCCAAGAACTTACCCAAGTGAAGACAGTGCTGGACTCCTAGGCTGGTGAATGTCTTCAAAGTCAGCAGCTACAGAATGTTTTAGCTGCTGGTTTATAATAGTTTAAAAAATTACCTTAGTTCCTTGTTAAAGAAGGAGTTAAACCACTTATTTATTTTAAATCTTTACCACCTGGATAGCCCTACCCACAGCCATACCACAATGTGCATACCATGTGCTGTAGTGCAGTCCTGTCATGACCTAATGGCACCACACAGCGTGCCATGTGTTTTACGGTAACATGCCATAGGTATTATACCACCCATTACCGCAGTACATAGGTGTGAAGAAAGCTTCGGTATAAAAAAGATTGTGAATAACAACACCAACTGAACTAAGAAAAATGATTTGGGGTCTTTGGGAGGAATACACAAGTAAACTAATCTCTGGTTTTATTTATTTCTCTGGAGCGCTTGAAATTCCTGGTTGGCAGAATTAACTGTGAGAAAATTCAAATTCTTTCCTAAGTGTTAAGAACACAGACAAAACTGAGGTTTCGGTTTTCCCCTGAACCAAAAAAATAGATCTGAGCTTTTGGCAGGGTTTCCTCAAGATGATCTTTAAATGATTCTGGCTCCATCAGTGATCATTTCCCACTTCGGTGTCAATTGTGAAAGCCATCTCTGATTAGATGAATGTAGCAGAGGCACAGCTCCAGGCTGTATAGCTGTAACAGACACACTGCAGGTGCCTCGTACTGTGGGAACATCATCGAGTTGTAGAGAAAGATGATCCCAACACAAAAAAGTTTAGCCTTCCTCTGTTTCTTGTGTCTCATCAAGGAGGGCCTAATATAATATTTTTCAGGCTGCTTTACATCTCAGCTAATGCAACATTAAAGATCAGTATTCTAACATTTTGTGTGTTACTCAGTAATGATTATTGTCTAATTGTTCTGAACCACCAGGCCATGGCCTCCCTCCTTCCGGGTCTCCAGTCAGTTGGAGATCCCACATCCTCCAACAGTGGCGTTAAGCTCCCATAGTGCCTCCAAACCTCCCATAGTGGCTTGCAGTGCTCCCTAACCTCCCACAATGCCACCCAGCACCCTGCAGTACCCCCTAGCTTGCTTCAGAACCTCTAGTTGCCCTTCATCCCGTTGCAAAGCTCCAAGTCTCCTGGAGAGACCTTGTCCCTCACAGTTTACCCCAGCTTGATCCAGAAACCTCATTACTTGGGGGAGGGGGGGCACCAAGTCTGCTACAGAGTCCCCTACGTTCCTCCAGAACACCCATCCTCCCACAGTGACACCTAGCCCCATCCATATCTTTACTGTGTGAGTATAACGTTTTTTTTATATTGGGGCATGGAAGATTTTGGAAGAATTTACATGACCCTGGTTCCAATAAGGTGAAGAACCACCACAATGAAGACCTGGGCATCACAGTGTGCTGCCAAGTGGATGGCAGCTGGGGCCCAAACTATATACTTTGCAACTATAACAGAATATTAAAGTGTATATTTAGCCTATAAGTCTTCTTTTTGTTTGTATCAAAGTAAGGAGGGATTAATAAAACTCCTGGTGGTTTTCTTAGGGAGCTTCACTTCCCGTTACAAAGTTACAAAAAGGAATGAGGGGAAACCTCTTCAAAGTGGGGGGAAATCCCCTCCAGCACTATTATCACCAGAACAGCTGTCCTTATTGGAAGATTCCTCCTCATCTCCTGTCCTGGTTGTGTTAGTGTAACATTTGGACATTCACTCATTTTCTGTCTTGGGGACAATGATTTTCGGGACAATTTGAGAAGGTGAATCTACCCACACGGGACACAGACAGCATTAAAAATCTGAACACAAGTTATAACCATTCCCTGCTTGACCAGTATTAACTTAACCAAAGTATTTACTCTTCCTAAGTCCATCTAAAACTACAAATAAAAAAAATAAAATAGAAAATTAGCTAGAGTTGAAGAGACTTTGGTAAATTAGAGGAGCAGATGTCAATAAATTGAAAGCCACAGGGGGGCTGATTTGCTACAGGCAAATAGATTGTTTTCTTTGCGTTTTTCCCAGAGCTTAGTGGATAAGGTTAAGCTCTGCTGATGTCTATTATTTGATAACATGCAAACAAAAATGCTGTTTCTTCATTTTCCTTGCTTGTGATTGGGTATTCTTTGCAAAGTAAAATTTCTCAACATTCACTAAGCTAGGTAAAATAACCTTACAAAGTGCAACTTCCTTCTTAAGTTGTTAGCATTCTATTCTGACACTTTTTGTATGATGTTTGTATGCTGTCCTCGTGATTGTAGAAATTGCTTCTGGGTGCTTCCCACACAATCCACAATATACCGGTAGGTTAATGTATGCTTTGTAGGGACATTAACTTTTGAGGTCCTTTGGGGACAGGGACTAATGTTATATGGTATGCGCTGAATGAGAAGTTGATGCGATATAAGGGCAATGCCATAACAAAATGCATATTCCCCATTGATATTCCGGGAACCGCAATGATCAGCTACAAGTATATCTAAAGCCAAGACTTTTTAGAACCTCATTCAGGTTTTTATTGCTATCTGTGTCCCCTTTATGGAGATTCTGTCTCTATTTCACCTAGTCACCATTACTACCGGGAAAGAAAGTCATGGGAAATCTAAAATTTTACATTTGTCACCAAAACAGCAGGTGAGAGACAATCTTCCCACTGGGAATGCTAATTACGGTGACAAATATCTAAAAAAAAGGAATTCCCTACACTTTGGAGAGATTTCCTTTTGCTTCCTGTTGACTCGCTGAGACAGGAAGTGAAGGAGTGTAATTCTTCCTAACAGGAGACAGACAGGAAGAAATAAACTGAGATGGGTTTTAACCCTTCAACTCTCTATTGAAAATAAAAATAAAGATGATGGCTAAACATAAATCTCTTTTCACTTCCTGTTGCATCTCAGCGACAGGAACTAATAAGAGTAGAAATCTCCCAAACAGAACATTGACAGTAAAAAAATAAACAGGATGGTGATGACAGCTGTCTAGGAGTGGATTTTCCCCCAGTTAAGAGAAACTGGCACTCATTTCCTGTTGTATCTCTGGAACAGGAAGTGAAAAGAAAACTTTCCGACCCCAAACTCAATTGGGGATTTAAAAACCCTATACTATAAAAAGTTTGGATTTGAAAATGCATTAATGAAAGCAATGCTATCAATGAGTGCTAACAGGTTTAAAAATTTAATTTTTGTTTGCTGTAAACTGGCCATACACTGTAGAAATTTCGTCTGAAACTCACTTGGTAGTGGCCCTGTCAGTCACCTCCCAATCAACATCATCCGAATGATAAATCAAAAAGTCGGGTGGAAATTTTCAGTTAAACAGCAGCTGTATCCAATCAGTTCCAGTAGCTGTTTGGGTATTTTGACAGTAGGCTGTCAGAAATCTTTAGCCTTCGGCCAGTGGGAGTAGAAAATGCCTCAGACTTGGTGGTCAGTGGAGGTAAAATAATTATATAATGCCTGTGGGCAGTAGGAGGTATTAGTGTTAGTGGGAAGAACAATCTTCATCGTTGGTTTCAGTTGGAGGAATAGTGCCTTATCATTGGTGTCAGTGGGAAGAACAGTGCCCCATCATTGGTAAAAGTGGAAAGAACAATCCCCATTCTAAGTGTTAGTGGGAGGAATAATGCCCCATCCATGAAATAGTGCCCCATCTATGGCGTCAATGGGATGAATAGTTCTCCATCTTTGGTGTCAGTGGGAGGATCAGCTCCCTAAGGGCCTGATAAAGGCAAGCAAAGGGCCACATAAGGCCCACAGGCTGCAGTTTGAAGACCACTGTCCTAGAAGACAGGAAGATAGTTACTAAGGGGACCACCTCCAGACAAGTTTACTTAGTCCATTGCCTGTCTCGGTCTAAAGGCACATTCCTGACTCATTAGAGGGGCTCAAGTTTTTTGTTTGTAGGGAATAGCAGTGCATTTTAGGTATCCTGTAAACCAAGGGGCCGGTTTGCTGTCCTTCAGACTTTAGGGGGGCCGGACTGTGGCCATTGGGAGTAGAAAATAGAAAATGTCCCAGCATCAGTTGGAATTAACAATGCCTCATCATTGGTGTCATTGGTTGGAATTGTGTCCTATCATTGGTGCCATTGAGAGGAACTGTGCCACATGGTTGGTGTCATTGGACCCCTTCTTTGGTGTCCTTGGGAGGAATTCTGCCCCATCGTTCGAGTTAGTGAATGAAATAGTGTCCCAAGGGCCACATAAAAGCAAGCACAGGGCCACACCCTGCCCCCAGGCCACAGTTTGGAGACCACTGCTGTAAACCCTGTCATTCTCTCTGCTAGATACTGAGCCAAACAAACTGCAAGTAAAGATTAACAGAATGGAAAATAGTCATTTTCTCGCTGCCGGCAGGTTAGGATGTGCTGAATGCCAGGCCACCAATAGGTGCTTGTAGGCAGGTGCAGTCTACTTTCTCCATGACAGGTGGCGCTCTCATATGTGCCACTGTCGTTGGAGGAGGAAGTCAAGAGTAACAGGGTTCCTCTTTAGTTTCCCTGGGTCACTAGGTAAGCTATCCAATTGGCTGCTGCCGCCCCGTGTGTCCATCAGCCATCTCGGGTCTATTTAAGGTCCTGGCACCTGGGTTTGGAGCGCTTCATGTGAGTGGACAGTGTAGGGAGAGGTACCCTAGCTGTCAGGGACAGTACTAGCAGTAGGGAAAGGTTCCTGACAAGAAGGGAAAGCATAGGAATAGTGATTCCTTTGGACATCTTCCCAACTGGGCACGAGAAGGCCAGGCCGCATTCTGCTCTCTTTACAGATGCTGTCAGTCCAGCAGAGCATCGCCTCGTCCTCAGTTCTGCAAAACGTGAATGTACTCGGCTGAGTGGATTCTTCCCCCAGGTGCTGTTGTGAACCGTTCCTGCAAGTTCTTTACTAGACCTGTCTGTGTGAAATATTGCCACCGCACCACGTTGTACTCCACCTACAGGCTGAAAAATCCAGTAGCTCCTTAGGGGGAAAGCACTACAGCCATTAAAACCTTTACATATGTACAAAGAAAATTGATATTTTAATGACTCCTTTTCATAAACCTCATTATAATATTGGCTTAGATGATCCTTCAAACATAAACAAAAAGTTGATCAGCTGTCCTGAGAAGAAGTAACAGAACACAAAGGATAATAGAATAGAAAAAAAAATCTTTCCTTAAAATGAGAACTGAGTTTCCTGGAAAAATGCCACTAGACTGTTCAGGGATTAGAAAATTCACATATTTAACATCAACCGCTGAAACAACTTTCACCAGATGTACCGGGGTGAGGAGACCCTCCCTACGGAGAGTCCTGAGGGATAAGAGACCTGTCTGACTCATAGCTAGGAGAGTCAAATGGTTCTGAAAGGTGATACCCATCCGGGGAATCGTAGAAAAATTAAATGGCTTTCTCTGGAGAAAACATTGCTTTGTTTCACCTTGCCAACGAGCTACGTTTCCACTTACAAATCTACTGCCTTCCTAACCCATGCCTGGAGACAGCGTAAACTCCTAAAACTCACAGGATTAGGCTGGCTTGACCTCAGCTAACATTAAAGACCATTGCCAACCTTCAGGTGTTGTTCAGCATGAGAACTGAAGGAACGTGTGTAGACCATATGTACATCAGGAACACACGGCTTAAATCTGACATGTGTTTCATCTGCAGGATCTTATGAAATGAAAAGGCAGCTTTGTTATAAAAGTTAAAAATATTTTTTTGTAAAAATTAAAATGGGATATTAGAAGAAGCGTGGGAACTTAACATGGAACTAAACTCATGTTTAAAGTGGTATTAAAACCAAAAATTGAATATATTGCAGCTTACCAACCATAAGATGTGGTGGCTGCATTTTTTTTCGTTAAGTTTTTTTCGTTTCCACCCCCACTCCTCTGTTTCCCTCCTGGTGATCAGGCCACTAACACACCTCCTGTATTAGAGTGCCCCCACTCTGAACGAAGGAGCACAGGGGTCACATTTCTGACAGCGGCATTGTTAATCTGGGGAGTATGTGCTAGAAAATTTAAATACACTAACAAGTTGAGGCCAGACTCCATAATCAGTTAACAGCATAATCAGCAAACAGTTTTGTTCCTTTTGGGATAAAGTTTTTATTTGAATAAATAAAAGCTGATTTTTGTAAGCACCCCTGTCAGTGTATCATCTCTCTAACTTCAAGAGAGCTTGCGCTTTTGAAAAACAATCGACTTACTGGCTGGATCACCAGATGAAAACAGAAGAAAGAAAGCCTAAGAAAGAAAATGAATGCAGTCATCACATCTAAGAATTGGTAAGCTGCAATATAAGAAATGTTTGCTTTTGGGTTTAATACTGCTGGCAGGCAGGTTTATAGCACAGAGGAGGTGCTGTCTCTTCTCAAAAAACAAGAAAAAGGTCTTGCTTGTCTACCAGCAATGTCAACAACACTAAAATGTGTCGCTCAGTGTACAATTCCCTTTTGTTCTCCTGTTTTGTGCTTTGGTACCTTCCTTCAACCCAGACAGGACAACAGGACCAAGCAGTGGTCTAAAGATCAGAAGATGGAACCAGCAGTCAGTGGTGGACATTTGACACTCCTGGAAGTGTCAAACGCCATAGATGCTTTCTGAGGCTTCGGGGCTGGATGGGACCTGACAGTGGAACTATATTCACCTCCACTACAGCCATGAAGTCCCTTGCTGGCCGCTGTCATATTCATTCGGTCTCCTTTCAGGTTCTGATATTCAACCATTTTGATAGGCTTGGATGATATCACGCTTACGCATGCAAGGCAGTTCATTCTTCTCGGCGGAGGCCAAAATTCTACACAGAGTTGCGTGCAGTGTACAATGGCAGTGAGAATCAGTTATGACAGAGGAAACCCTGCTAGTCTATTATGTCATAACTGCTTTTCCCTGCCTGTCAGGGTTAATGTACATTAAGCCGCGCATATGCAGCTCATTGTACATTTACGATACCCCCCCCCTCTGTCCCGTCATAATATGACTCCCGTGCACATGTCCAGGAGCGATGTCATTGCAGCATGGCCAATCAAGCATCTGAAGAGCCTGAACCCAGAAGGAAGACAGGAAGAAAATGGAAGCACCGGCGACAGCAGAGAGAGCTGACAACCAAGTGCTGGAGGGGATCACTTGGCAGGTAAGTCTGCCATAATGTGCTGCTATGCTGTGCATCCCAAAAAGCAAGGATAACTTGCCACAAATGTGTGGCAGTGTTGAACTGTAAGTCTGTTAACTTGCTGCACATTTTCACTGGCAAGTTATACACTTGCAGAGCACTTGAAGCACAAGTTCTAGTTGACACCTTTTCAATTTGTAGCAAATTTGGATGGCAAGTCTCTAGCAAGAGCAAAGTTGCAGTGGTGAGTCTGTAGCAAGAGCTCTGGAAGTCTACAGGATTAAAATTCAGCCACAGTGACCCCTGTGGTGGGATGACTATTGCACAACATAACTGAACCAAAACTTGCAGCAGACTTACAGAAAGTTTGCAAAGAAAGTTGATCTGGAGTCATGCAATGCGGACTTGCTGCAATTGTGCAACAAACTTGTGAAGCCTGACAAGTCTAGCAATAGCTTAGCGAGTCATTTTCAAACTTGCAGCTCAATTGCTTGATATCTGGGATATTACTACATTATGGCATAAAGCTACCGGGGACCATTTTTTCCCCAGGTTTAATTCCACTTTATATTTACTTGTCCCCCAAAGTCATGCATGCAGCGGTCTGATCAATGACAGAGAGAGAAAACAGAGAAAATACTTCCTTCTACCCCCAGCAGAGTGATCACAGGGGGTAGAAGGGTTCACTCGGTTTTATTGGTTTGCCACTTTGCTGCTAAATCATTCTGTTATGTTAAGCTAAAACCATTTGTTAGAATAGACCTTCCCTCACTTTAGTTGCTGGCAGCCCCTCTGACGTTTTTCATGATAGTGGTATCTGAGTGGAAATTTTGCAGCTGTCAGTAAGGTGTGAGGATACAGAACTGACAGCAATGACCAAGGGAACTAAGTGATCAAGTCAAGAAAAGCAACATTCAACCCATTATAATGACATTAGATAATGGGAAGGTATTTTGTATGCGGGATGGTCTGGTGCACCACAGCTTTGCCTGGGTGAAAAACAGTAAATCCATGTATGCAATGTATTGCCTAATTTTCAGTGCTGCTTTTTTTAATTTGTGAAGCTGAATTCTAGGAAAGCATCTAAAGACACAGCTGAAATGCATATCTGTGAATTATGCTGCCTGCCAAGTAGTTCTGCGCACCTAATGTGATCGAGGAACCCCTGCTAGACATCTCAACCAAGTCATTGACATCTACTGTAGCAGCAGCACATCTAAAGTAGAAGCAGCATAGTGATAGGGTGAGCTCTCTGTTAATTATGCTCTATATCAGGGGTCTCCATACTTTCTAAACAAGGGGCCAGTTTATTGGTTAGGTAGGATCAGGAGTGAGGGCTTCTTGATCTAAAGGGCTTAAACCATAGGGAACACCAGCCCGTAAAAGTTTTTTTTTTTTACTATATATCGCTCCCTATGGTTTAAGCCCTTTAGATTAAGAGGCCCTCACTCCTGATCCTACCTAACCAATAAAGTGGCCTGCCAGCAACTGAAGTGAGGGAAGGTCTATTCTAACAAATGGTTTTAGCTTAACATAACAGAATGATTTAGCAGCAAAGTGGCAAACCAATAAAACCGAGTGAACCCTTCTACCCCCTGTGATCACTCTGCTGGGGGTAGAAGGAAGTATTTTCTTTGTCTTCTCTCTCTCCATGATCAGACCGCTGCATGCATGACTTTGGGGCACAAGTAAATATAAAGTGGAATTAAACCTGGGGAAAAAATGGTCCCCGGGGGGCATAGTGCTTTGTATCATTGGAAGCAATGGTGCCCCAAGAGCCGCATAAAGGCAAGCAAAGGGTCACATCTGGCACACAGGCCACTGTTTGGGGACCACTGCTCTATATAGATACATATTTGCATTCATTTATGTTGTAGTTCACAGTATCTTGTCATACACCATGACTGAATTTTTGTTGTCAACTTGAAGAAGACTTGCTTTAAAGCGATGGAACATGGGCAGTTATTGGTTTAAATTCACTATAATGTAATAAGTGTCAATGATAATCACAAGATCAAGGCCTTATTTACTTTTGTAGTTGGGGGAGGTAAAAAAACAAACCAGATATCAGTCTGGAGAAGAGGGCATTCCTAGGTTATGTGATGTGATGCTGAGCCTCCATGATTGAAACAACTGAAATCCAACAAATGAAAGGGGTGGGCCAAAAACAGTAAAGCTGGAGAGGAAAGGCTTAGATGGTACCAGGAAAAAATTCAGGCTCTATCTTGTTGCAGCTTTTAATGCACATTGTGAGAAGCTCACAGTGTGCAGTGACATCAGAGTAAGTCATTTCAGCACAGGAGAGGAATCTGTATAACTGTACAAGACTAAACATAAGGCCGAAGTTCAGTTTAAAAGTTGTCTATAGCTAAGTGCTAGGCAAACAAGCTGCAGGCTTCTTACTTTCAGAATGTTAATGTACTGTACCGCCCATTGCATGTATTATTTTAACCTAAACAAGTTACAGCTGACAGTGTACGTGTGTGTTGTTTTGGCATTCGATGAATGAGTTTCATTTTCCCATCGTCTTGAAGGGTCGCGCCTTTCTAGGAACATATGTGAGTGTTGGGGGATGGGGGGGGGGGGGGGGCTAAGGCTAGATTTGAGACCCTTCACTTCTCCAGAGTGACGTTATGCACTTTCAATACAGTTTACAGTTTGTACAAGGTTAATAAAAAAAAAAACACTTTCATGTAGCAGAGTATTCTAAACATCGTGAATGGGCCACTATGTTCAAAAGAGCCTGCTGTATCCTGTAACTTTCTGCTGGCCTTATACAAAGGCCCTTCTGTCTGAACATGCAGCATCTTATGACCTACCTGCACATAATCCACGCTTCTCCCCAGTGCATTGAATGCCGTGTACATCACTTCTCTCTTCCCACCCCACTTCTGCATGATGCAAATATATCGGTTGTTGAGCACCAACTGAGTCACGTGTTGCATGCTCTCTTTGTGTGATTGCTCCGTCTCCCCGGGGCCCTTTTGGTGGAAGTTATTTTTCCAGATGTAAGTGGCGCTTAGGTCGTTGCCCATGATTTCGCGAAAGGTGTCCATCATGTAGATGTCATCATCGGAGTTGCCGTCGATGACCATGATGATTTTCATCCCGGGGTAGGTCAACCGTTTGACGGAGAGTAAACATTTTCGTAAGTAGTCAGGATCCTCTTGATATGCAGCAATACAAAGGGCGACGGACTTGTTCAGTTTTATAGGGGTCTCCAGGGAACGTTTCATTTTTCTGTGCTCTAAGTAAGCGAAGAGGCTTTGGATGAGAAGGTGGAGGGCTAAGATTGCACCGTACAGTCCAAAAGAGAAGTAGTAATTGTCCGTTTGGATAAACTGATACCCTACGATATAAGCAGCCGTAATTCCTAGTAGGAGGGACACTCCGAAGAGGGTTGTTCCAATTATTCTTAAGATGCAAATAAATCGTTCACAATGCATCTGCAACAAAAGAGACACAAAATCCGTTAATGACATGATTGGGAAAAAAACATTATGTGGTCATATGTTTGCAGGTAGCCAAAATGATGAGCCAATTTTCCCTTGGTGCCACTGTCTTGGAAGAATAACTGTGTTTTGGTCAATAAACTCCAACGTGACCAGTAGATTCACCCTGGACTTAGCTCTGCCAAAGGTTTCTGGTGTGAATGATGCTATCCCTTACACTACCAGCACATTTCCACATGCAATTCATATAACAAGAGTTTTCATAAGTCTCTAGTTCATCTCTAATTTAATTTATGCTATGCAGGGGAGTGTGGGAAGACAAATAGTAGAAGTATTTTAAATGAAATGGTTTAAATCCCAACCAAGGCTACCTGCATGGAGTTTACTTTTTCTCCCTGTGTTTGCTTGGCTTTACTCGTTTCCTCATACACTCCAAGGACATTCTAATACAGTCTGTCTCAACCTTTTTACTCCAGAGGAACCCCTAAAATAATTTTCATATCTCTTACTAAAACCAACTTATCGGGGGTTAATAGGAAAAAATGCTCCTTGCGGTGGTGATAAGTAGGAGGTTTGAACCACCTTAGTGTTGGTCAGAATTCCACCCATACAGGCAGCTAAAAAGATTATTGGTGTCATGCTGTGGGTTCTACTAAATGGCTTTGGCCCTGGAACAATGCAGGTGTCATTAAATAGGAGGTCAGACAGCAAAAGCTCAAGTAACCCCGAGCAATAGCCGGAGGAACCTTAGGGTTCCACGGAACCCCGGTTGTGAATCACTGTTCTAATAGGTTAAATGGCTCCTTTCCAAATGGTTCTAGTAGGCATACATGTGAGACAGGAATATTAGATTGTAGGCTCCTTGGGGGCAGGGACCAATATGAATGTACAATATGTAAAGTGTGGGGTATTATATAAATACAGATATATAAATAAATAAGCAGCCTATGTATGAAGGCCTAAAGCAGCTTTTCTTAACCTTTTTAACCCTGAGGAACCTTTGAAATAATTTTCAGGTCTCAGTGAGCCTCAGTGGAGAGAAGGCACCTTACATTGGTGGCCAGTGAGAAGTTTGTTGTTAAAAAGCCTTCCTAGAGCTCCAGTCCAGTTTCTTGGCCTAGGCTGAGATGGTGTTAGCAGTCTGCTGCAAGCAAGAGGAAGTATGCTCAGCCTCCTCTCCCCGAGTGTTATAGCATCTCTGAGCCAACATTTCAGTCCAGGACATGGCTTTTAGACCCTGGGTGATGTCTACACAAAATTGTCTCTCTCCTCTTGGGGTAAAAAGTAAATAATGGCATGATTACGGGGTACTGTGATCTCTGCGATACGCAATAAATACCTGGAAGTGTTTTGCTTTACTTTACACATAGCATGAACAATCAGATACTAGGTCCTCTTTAGAGCCTATCTCTATGGAATAAAAAAAAAATCTACAGCCTCCTTCAAAGGGTTAGGTGCATGTTTAGGTCGCTTTTATTTACCTGATCCCCCACTGCCCTTGCAGTCGGCACACTACCTTTCTCCTCTATGCTCTGGCAGAGAATGTCCCTTGGCGTCCTCACACATCCAGTGCAAGGCCATAGAGGAGAAGCGGCTGTGGAGACCAGTCTAGCAGTATGAAAAGAGCCTGCATGAGCAGGGAATCAAGTCTATAAAAGTGTTTTTTCCAGTACCCTAAACAAGCCTTTAACCAATGCAGTGTGGGGGCAGCTAAAAGGGGCGATTTGTGTCTTTCCCGGAGCTTTAATTGTAAAGTTAACTCCACAATGATGAGTATAATGATCTGTTTAGATGCCCCTTTTTGTTTTTTTAAAACTAGGTATGTTGGGTGGAGCCTCTGTGTACAGAGGTTAAGTAGGATCTGATTTAATGGCACAGATGCTTTTAGTCAATTTTTCCAGCCTCCTCCAGAACCCCAGGACAACCCAGATTATAAGCTTAGGTGGTAGCTCGTTTTTATTCAGGGAATAGATTTGGGTCCTGGGAACAGCATGATAAGCTTGCTGCTGGCCTTTCTTCCCTTTGTATTTTATCAGCCAGCGGAGCTTGCTCTGATTAGGCTCATCTCACATCATGCCTTGGCTTCAGCCGCCTCTTGGAACAACACCCTCTTACATCATGCAACAGCAAATGTTGCTTTTCCTGTGCTGTCTAAAGCAGTACAAATACAGCCTGACTTAAAATGTTACAGTCTACACAGTAGGATCAACTTTGCCTCAGACTGCTAGGAGAAGTTGAAGAAGAACGAAGGCTGATTGTCTTAGTATAAAGTTTCAGCTAACAGCTATTCCCAAATAAAAAATCTACTTTTGAGGCCCTTCACAGTTTTTTCAGTTAAAAAACGTAAAAGAAAAATGAAAATTTCATTCCTTTAACTCCTATGGAACTCTTAACACTGGTCAGTTGTGTTTTTAAAAGTCCTGCTTGCTGCATTTTTCGGTGCATGTTTAAAGCCACACCAAAAACACATCTACCCATTTAAATTTAATTACCCGCAGTGCCATTTTTGGTAGGTTTTTTTTAAGACACATGTCGATGTTTCACAGGTCCATGCTGATATCAAGCAACCAGAAAACCCACTGCAAAAACTCATATGCGTATTTACCACGTTGTTGCAATGGAGCAGTGTGAAAGCAGCCATAGACTATTCTCCACAAAGTCCACTGTTAGGTATTCTAAAATTGTGCTATTTGCTGGCTAGAAAAATTTTCATGAGCACCTTTGCTGGCTATTTGATGAATTTGGAGATTAAATTTGCTCTTCAGTACTGGGGAGAAGAGAAAACTAATACAAAGGTCAATTGGGGTAAGTTAGCCCCTGAGTGTCCTATATTTTCTTTACGATATCAAGCAGCATGGGTATATGGGTATCACTGATGTATACCCAAACCCAATTTCTAATTATGTTGTCAAAGAAGAGGAATACCCATAGGATGCTATGCTATCTTAAAAAAATACAGAGCGCTACATTTACAAGGCAGCGTGATGTCTGCTCCATGCTCTTTGTAGGACATTGTAGTGATTAGACCACAATACATCAACATTTTGGGGGAGATTTACTAAAACTGGAGCACTCGGAATCTGGTGCAGCTGTGCATGGTAGCCAATCAGCTTCTAACTTCAGCTTGTTTAATTAAGCTTTGACAATAAAACCTGAAAGCTGATATTTTGCACGCTCCAGTTTCAGTACCCCTTTGTGTTTTGTTTAAACCAGGGGTCTCAAACTGGCGGCCCTCCAGCTGTTGCGAAACTACAAGTCCCATGAGGCATTGCAAGGCTGACAGTTACAAGCATGACTCCCACAGGCAGAGACATGATGGGACTTGTAGTTTTGCAACAGCTGGAGGGTCATCAGTTTGAGACCCCTGGTAAACCATGCGTAGAAAGGTTTTGAGCCTGTGGCATCCTTGAAAGAGTTTTCTGACTACAGTGGCAAAGGACACTTCAGGATAGGAGAGCCTTGTTACGTCTCCTTTCAAAGTCATGGGATGTGTTTCCCCTTCTGGTAATTGGTTTTCCCCCATTTATTAGCATCAGTGGGGGTTTGGTTGCTTCAGATCCCTAAGCAAGCAAAACAGGAATCAGATTTGTAATATACAATGCTATGCCAGAGAGTTTTTTTAAAAAAAAGTAGTGGTATCTCTGTGTTTAGATGACACTGCTGCTTTATATATCAACTTTTTTTGTTAGATATTGGTGAGTCAAAGTAAACCTTTCCCAGATGAAACATGGAGCCTGCCATTACTGGCCCACTTCCATTAGCTCGGGGAGCATGGAGACAAAAAGATGGAATTAGGGTTTCAAAACTACCCCTGGGAATGTACAACAGGCCCAATAGGGAACGAAAATGGCTTAAAGTGTATTTATACCCAAAGCCAAAAATGTAATATATTGTCACCTACTTGTCCTTGGTGTGGTGGCTGCATTTGATTACCTTCTTTCTATCATCTTTTGTATTATTTTCACCTAATTCAAATAACTTACTTCCTGTCCCTGGGTGGCAACATCACTCCTCCACTGTATCTATGGAGGGAGCCCAGGTTGTTACTCTAGCCTGCTCTTCTGATATGCACTGCAAACAGTCCATATCTCTTCATCTCCATTACAAGATAGCTAGGAAAGACGATTTTCTTCTGTGCAATTCACAGGAATTGACAGACAGACAGCATTTCTGGCAAGATCAACAGGTATTTTCTGTATTTACTGAAACTGTCTTAGCTTAAGAGCCCTTTCACACTGAATGCACCCTGATGTTGGTGGTAAAGCTGGGCTATTTTTAGCGCCGATTTACCGTCTTTTTTAGCGGTGCTATTTTTAACCCCCGCTAGCGGCTGAAAAAGGGTTAAAACCACCCGCAAAGTGCCGCTGCAGCGGCACTGCCCCATTGTTTTCAATGGGCAGGGGCGCTTTAGGAGCGGTGTATACACCACTCCTACAGCGCTGCAAAGATGCTACTTGCAGGACTTTTTTTACCGTCCTTCAAGCTCACTGCTCCAGTGTTGAAGCCCAAGGGCTTTCGCACTGAAGAGACAGGAGAGGCTCTTTACAGGCATGCACAGGAGGGGGGGGGGGTGGTCGGGCAGTGCTGACTCCCCCTACTGCCCAGGCTTCCCTCCATGTTTACCCTCCCACCCCCCGCAGTGCTGCTGGCTTACCTCGGCTGCTGCAGGGGATGTTTCAGGATGGAGAGCGGAGAAAAGGGCTAGTCAATATGTCATTTACTGGCCCCTTTCTTTTCTAAATGAACCCAGTGAACACACTCATTCACTGTGTCCATTTATAACTGAAGCATAGTAAAATGTGTTTATTAGGCTTCAGTTTGTGAATGAACGGGAAGCCGTTCAGCGCAGAGCACTTCCCATTCATTCACTGTCCTGTGCCGCTGAGGCTGCAGAGAAAGGCGTGTGTGTTTGAGATTTGTGGTGCACACCCTAATGCAATAGGCTGCGCACACTTATGATGCTGAGCCTCTCCCATAGGCGTGCACACAGGGTGTGCTGTGTGTGCCTGGGCACACCCTAATCACCTAGTGCGCATTAGCATTATTGCTCTGTGTAGCAGCGGGGAGATGGGAAAGATCTCCCTCTTACCAGCTATGTCATAAGAGAAGTGCTTACCCACTTCTCTTTCACTGTGACGGCAGGGAGATCTATGTGCCAGGGCCATATATATAGACACATACACACGCATGTTGGGGTGCACACCCTAATGCAATAGGCTGTGCACACCTATGGGCTCTCCTATGCTTTTTGATTCACTGGCTGGAACAAGTATGCAGGAAAGTCAGTAAAAAGTCAGAAGACCTTATTTGCATATGTGTTCCATGTCACTGACTGGCTTTTTAATCTAGAGGGCTGGGAAACTAGCATTTTCAAAAGAAATGGCACGTTTCTCTCATGACAGGTTTTCTTTAGCAACGTTTCAAAAAGACATTGCACATTCCTAGGCTCGGTGGTATGGTAGCTCGGCCTCTCTGTCGAAGAGCCGCGCGCTTCATTATGCTGTGAGGCTGAACGCCAGGATATTTAAAGGCCTCTCTGTGGTGCTGGAATGTTGTGAATTTACCTCAAATAGCACATGTTATTTTTAATAGCACAAAAGTCCGTACTTTCACCGAATGTGACAGAATCACCTTTCAGGGTACATTTAAAGGGGCAGAAAAAAAGCAACAAGAGCGTCCACAGTTTTGGAAAGTACTCAATGTATATCAAAGTCGGCGATGTTTATCGGCGGGTGAAAATAATATAGGGGCTGTTCATCAAAGGCTGCGGTAAATGAGCTAATATAATGCAATTAACGCTGGGCTGGTGACTTTGATTAGAAAACACACTGACTAGTCATACTATGTTTCCTGAAGAAAAAAAAAATAAGCAGACACAGATGGTAAACTGAGCACGCTATGAGTTAGCCTGCTGGTTTCCATGGTTTCCAAAATGTCTGACAAGAAGTGTAATGCATTAGGGTAAATTAGTCCTCCTAACTACCCCTTCTGTGATGTTTTAACTTTTTAATATATAACAAAAGGCAAACCTTTTTTTAGTTTTGGATAAAGCACAGAGGGATTTTAACACCTTTTTTCATTGCCTTTGCCCCCATTAGAAGATGGGGTCAAAGATTCACTCTATTTGTCATGGCGACCATTATCACTGAGAGTGAAAATGGAAGAAAATATGGAATGTTTTTCTGGAATGTTTCCAGAACAGGAATAGAGGGGAAATATTCAAATTGGGACACTAGTTCTGGTGACTCTGGTAACAAACAAGGATCCCCTCGCTTTGGAGGGATTTCCTCTCACTTCCTGTTGTGGTTATGGAACAGGAAATAAAAGGAAATTTCCCATAATTGCACACCGATGCAAACAAAACTGACAGAGGTTATAAATCTCCTTTACTATATCCAAAATTAAAACAAAAATGTTTTGCCTTTAGCTCTACTTTAAAGTAACCCTGTCATGAGGGAGGCATGGCTGCAATTGTTGCCCTTTCTAAATTTCTGTTTACCCAGCTGTGATTCCGGCCTTCTGGCCTACATATGTTAAAGTCCAGCCAAACTTTACAAATACTTCATTTGAAAAGAGAAGAGAAGGATTAGAGCTTCTGTTAGGATTTTACTGCCATTTGTGTCTCTGTTGGGGGGGGGGTTCCTTACTTCCTGTCAGGACAGGAGGGGAAATCTGTACAACAAAGACCCAGACAAAACATTACTTTTGAAGAGTGGGAAAGGATTAGAACTCCTCACAGTGTTTTATTTTTTCTTATCTATGCCTTTCTGTCTTCTCCCCACTTTTGTGCAGGCTTTACAGGAACAGGAAGTGAAGAAAAATCTCACTAATCTTAGTGTTTGCTCATAACAAGACAACATGGAGCAGCCAACATGTTTCAGGGCTTCAGACACTCCTCCTTCATCAGGCTTATAAATGCTATAACTGGCCTCAATGGGGTGCTTTTAGTGCTTGTTTGCATAACAAAGAGCAGTATTGGCAGTATTGGCAAGTTGCATTCCAGAGGAGTGTACTGCTCTTTGTTATGCAAACAACTGCTAAAAGCACCCCAATGAGTCAAGTTACAGCATTTATAAGCCTGATGAAGGAAGAGTGTCTAAACCCCCAAAACATGATGGCTGCACCATGTTGTCTTGTTACGAGCAAACACTAATATTAAAATTATTTGGATCTCTGGAATTTTGGTTGCTCTCATTAGACATTTTAAACATGGATCTTAGGGCCACTGTTAGGCATGGCATTTTTAGCATAGTTTCATTACAGCTTGGACCAATGTAAGTATGTATGTGCCATACCTGTGGGATCACCGTGGAAACTCTTGTGAGGTGGGGCAGTGATGTCACAATGGACTCATCCAATCAGAGAATGATTTGCATTCATTCCGAAAATGAAAATTGTACATTGAATGGTGCCCATGCCAAGTGAGTGACCTTCTGTATTTACTAAGTGTGGCAAGGCAGTCACTCAGCATGGGACCCGGAAACACTGTCTATTCTGCATTAAATTGCCCCTACCTGCCTGCTCGCTGTCTTCTCTGGCGCTGCAAACTGAGCTGCACAAGCGCAGCTTAGTTTAGAGTGCTGGTGCAGTCTCTGAGTGTCAAGATGACTAGCTTCTGTGCTCACACAGGGGTGACGTCATCCCCCGCTAGCCAATAAAGAGGCCTGAAGACCGACACTCAGAAGAAGATGCTGGCGCTGGTGAGGGACGGTTAGACAGGTAAGTATTCACCCCTTTAGTTTTACCTTAAGTGACAAAAGAGTTGGCGGGAGGCACCACTGGGCACAGTGGGGGATCCGGAGATCAACACTCCCTGAAGTGTTGGTTTCTTAAGAGTCTTGGAGCAGCGAATTCTCTGTATTGCAGTGGTACGGGCAGCGGGTGAGGTATGTACTATCTTCTTTGCAGGAAGCCCTTTTAATCACAGTTGCATTTTAGCCTTAGAATGGCTTTAAACCTATAACCCAGAACAACCATTCTCAACCAGGGTTCTGTGGAACCCTAGGGTTCCTCCAGAGGTTGCTAGGGGTTCCTTGAGCTTTGGCTATATCACCACCAATCTGTAGCATTTTCCCCAAAGAACTAATCCTAACAGGGGTTCCCTGGGCTCTTATTTCAAGGGTACCTCTAGGGTAAAAAGTATGAGAAAGGCTGACCTAGAACAATCATGCAAATAAGGATTTCTTACTTTCCTCTAACTTTCTGATTGGTGTACTTGTGCCAGATAAGAGATTTAGAAAAAACTAAATCCAGAGGATCAGCATAACAGCCAAAAAAGTAGCATTTTCAGAAAGAAATAAGTAATGGCAGCCCCCTATTTATCTTATGGCAGGTTCACTAGCTATAGATAGTTACTGTGAAGGAATGCTCTTATGATATTACCACCAACTTTGAAAGACTGAAGGTTTTAAAGTGTTAGTCATACTCCAATTCATAAAATAATTTCCAGCAATTATTCCTGTGTTGGAGTCAGTCCAATAATCATCCCGCACATGCTTTGTTTGAAAAACATTCCACATGGACTATTGTAAGATGTTAATTGACCGATTTTTGGTAACACATTATTTCATACATAGTAAATGGACCAGATTGTGATCATTAGGCCAGCCATGTTTTCCAATTAGTGTACAATGCCCTAATATAATGCACACACTAGGCTGAAAAGTCTGTATTTGTTCTGTGTCTGCTTTCCTATTTGCCTGGCACAGCTGTAGGCAGGAAAACAGAGCGCCACGCACCGCTAATACACCTTCGTCACTTGTGAGGCCAGTAATGGTGGAGCACAAAAAGCATTGCAGAATTTCAGAAATTGCCTTTACCTTTCAAATTCCAGACAAAGTTTAGGATTGTATTGTGTCTCTGTGCAACAAATGTTGATCCCGGAAATATATTTATGTCTCTTCTGGAAACAGCTACGTGAATTTATCACATGGAGACATGCGGATGTATACCATCACTGGCTGCCAGGACACCGTGTTGTCGAAAATGTTCTAGCAACCAGTGATACTGTGTAGCCAACGACATCCTAGCAGCCAGTGTACCAAGTAGCAAACAACATCCTAGCAACCTTGTGAAGCTGCATAGCAACAGCATCCTAGCAACCTGTGATGTTGTGTAGCCTGCAATATCCTATCAGCCAGTGACATGTGTAACCAACAGCTTCCTAGCAACTAGTGATATTGTATAGCCAACAACGTACTAGTAACCATTGATGCTGTGTAGCTGGCAATGTCCTAGCAACCAGTGGGACTGTGTAGTCAACACAGCATCCTAGCAACTAGTGACATTGTAGCCAACAACGTCCCAGCAACCAGTGATGCTGTGTAGCTGGCAGTGTCCTAGCAACCAGTGGGACTGTGTAGTCCACAATGTCTTAGCAACCAAAGAGGTTGTGTAGATAAAAAAATGTCTTAGCAACCAGTGATGCTGCATAGCTGACAGCATACTAGCAACCCCTTCTGGGTCCATGCTAGTGAGAGAAGGGGATTCCATTAACTTCTTTCCATTTTTGCATAGTTGCTATCTGGGGATTTCTATGGAGCTTGATAGTGGATAAGATGAAATAAAGCTCTTACAGCAGCCTCTTTTCATAGCTGTTAGGTGAGATAGCAAGAGGGAGGGAAAGGTTCTTTTTTTTGTGGAAATAAGTACTTCACTGTACATGTGTGCCCACGCTCATCAGTTAACCCAGATGGGACATTATAGAAGGTCCCAGAATCATGGCAGTGCAGTCAGTTATAGGCAGTAGTCTCGGGAGTCACCTCTGTTAATGAGATATCCGCCTCTCAGTATAAGGGTACTCTACATGGCTGGCTAAGTACCATCTCGAACCAGCAGCCCAGTGAGATAGTCAAGTGAGGACTAAACCATATAGATCTTCCATATAGTGCACAAACTAGCGCTTCCCACCATCACAAGACAGAATTTTCCTTTCTCAACCTGGAACATGTACCATAACATAAAGGCTTTATAGATGTCTCATCCCCATCGCTAGCAGCAAGACATCCATCCTGTATACTCTATGATATTTTGCCCTTGCACAGCACAGTTGATAGATTTTTGTTCTCCAAATAACAATACAAGTTTCTTTTTTTTAACAGAAATCTTGGAACAATCTAAGCATGTAAGTGAATAGGAAGGGATGGATTAATGTAAAGAATGCAGCCTTAACTGGATTACCCAGCAGGGTCTGTGTTACTGGATGCATGTACAACTGTGCTGGAAAATTATATCATGTCTACTGTGGTCCCATAGATCGCCTTGCTGCCAAGTTTCACAGGGGCCTGGAATTAGGAGATGCCGGGAATCCAAGCATAAACGGTTTATACGTATTTTTTAATAGGTTTGAGGAAAAACAATCACGGATTTTCATTTATTAGGTGCAGAGTGTGGGCAGCATAACAATAGGATGGTAACCCACAGCAACTTACCAAATCACCCTTATTATGTCTGATTACAGCCAACTGCTAAAAGTTTATTGGTTGTTATAAGTTACTGCATATCATTCTCTAAGTTGCCCTTTGTCAACTCAAATCAGTACATTCCTCTTTCTTCCACAATTGTTCCTCTTGTATATCTTATACTGTACACAGATTTGTATAGATAAATGTATTGTTTAACTAACACAATTGTATACATTGATATAACTACATGATTAAATGCTAAAAACATCCCTCATCCATGAAAGTCATGACCCTCCATGTAGCCCTTACACATACCTTCCCTGTAACCCTACCACTAGTCCTCCCTGTAACCCTAACATTAATCTTCCCTATAACCCTAACACTAACCTTCCCTGCAATCCTAACACTAACCCTTCCTGTAACCCTACAACTAACCTTCCCTGTAATCTTACCACTGATCCTCTCTGTAACCCTAAAACATTCCATCTCTGTAACCCTTCCTCTAATCACCCCTGTAACCCTTACACATACTGTATGTTCCCTGTAACCTCACCACAAATTCTTCCTACAACCCTAATGCTTACCTTCCCTGTAACCCTACCACTAATCCTCCTTGTAAATCTACTACTGGTTCTTCCTGTAACCCTACTACTAATCCTCCCTGTAACCCTACCACTAATCTTCCCTGTAACCCTACCACAAATCCTCTCTGTAACCCTACCAGTAATCTTCCCTGTAACCCTACCACTAATCCTCTCTGTAACCCTATCACTAATCTTCCCTGTAACCCTACCACTAACCCTCCCTGTAACCCTAACCTTACCCCCCGTAACCCTAACATTAACTGTCACTTCAACTCTAACATTAACCTTCCCTGTAAACCGACCCTAATGCTTACCTTCCCTGTAACCCTACCACTAACCCTCCTTGTAAATCTACTACTGATTCTTCCTGTAACCCTACCACTAATCCTCCTTGTAACCTTACTACTAATCCTCCCTGTAACCCTACCACTAATCCTCCCTGTAAGCCTACCACTAATCCTCTCTGTAACCCTACCACTAATCCTCTCTGTAACTCTACCACTAATCTTCCCTGTAACCCTACCGCTAATCCGCTCTGTAACCCTACCGCTAATCCTCTCTGTAACCCTACCGCTAATCCTCTCTGTAACCCTACCACGAACCCTTTCTGTAACCCTACCACTAATCTTCCCTGTAACCCTACCACTAATTCTCTCTGTAACCATATCAATAATCTTCCCAGTAACCCTACCACTAATCCTCTCTGTAACCCTACCACTAATCTTCCCTGTAACCCTACCACTAACCCTCCCTGTAACCCTATCCTTACCCCTCCCGTAACCCTAACATTAACTGTCACTTCAACTCTAACATTAACCTTCCCTGTAAACCTAACAACTATGCTCCCTGTAACCCTACTACTACTAGAAAAATTTGTAAATTGTCCTCACAGTAACCCTAACACTAGCCCTCTCTGTTACCTAACAATAACTTACATACTAACCTCCTTCCCTGTAGTCCTACAACAAATCCTCCCTGTTACCCTAACACTCCATGTAGCCCTAACACTAACACTCCATGTAGCCCCACCACTAATTCTCCCTGTAACACTGACATTAACTCCCACACTAACCTCTTCTTTAACCTAATCATATTTGTAACCCTAAAACTAACACAAGCCCTCTCTGTAACACTAATCCTTCCTGTGACCCTAACACTAATTCTCACACAAACCCTCCCTTTAACCCCAGCATTAATACTAATTTTCCCTGTAGCTCTGACAATAACCAGCACTATTGCTCCCTGTAACTCCTTTGCTAACACTAACTATCTTACTTCTGCATCAAAGCCTTACTTTCCTGCACTGACAAACACTGGTGTCCAGACCCTGGTGCCAGCAACATATATCTATTAACCTTTTCCTGTAGTGTGTAAAACTGCTCTAATTCTGTTTTTTCTGCCACCTAAATACTGGCTTTAAAGGTGCTTAGCACTGCGTTTTGAATCTCTCTGCTACCCAAACTCTCTGGTTTGCTGCAAAGATAACAAGCCCTGCAATCCTCAGTACAGAAGAACTCTTTCTGAAAAGAAAACTAAGCAGCCAATAGAAAAATGTTTGAATCATCATCAAAAAAAAAAGAAAGAGGTAGAAATCTGAAATAACATTTGCAAAAAAAAAAAAACCTTTCAGTATGAAAAGTCTTTTTTTTTTTTTTTTTTTTTTTTTAAAGCGAGATTTTTATTTAAATATAGCAAAAATATAACCATATAAATATAACAAATTATATGTGTTAAGTTAGAAAAAACAGAACACTACAAGTATTTAGATCTTCCACCTTCCCAGGAGAAAATAATGCCAAATACCAGGTGCTAGTGACCAGCTCAGAGAGGTGCAGAAGAGGACACAAGTGGCAGGAGGTGACACCCTTGCCGACATCTATATCCTACCCAACTGCTAGGGACAGATGTCATGACACTTCAATGCAAAAAAAAAAAAAAATAAGAAAAGAAAAAAGGGGGTCAATAAGTACCAATAAGTATACAACGATTCTGCATTGTACAAAACAGAAGTATTGTAATTTACCCAAATGAATGTTATTTTCAGCAATGGCAGGCCAATGAGAAATAAAAATAACAGTCACCTGGCTGAAAATAGAGAGCATTGTGGGTAACAATACATAGGTTATAGCTTAGTGAATAAAGCCTAATACAACATTCATGTACTTTATATCTAGTTTTATTGTAATCCTAAATGTTTGTTAATCCTAACACATTTTTTTACCAGTTAAATAAACCCCACCCCCTTTAAAGTGAACTGGTAAAGGGGTCTTTTAAACTTGGTCCATGGTTCATGCATGCTCCTTCACATTATTTATAATAATATCACTTATTCGTTAGAAAATATCATAGCCCCCTTATTTCCTATTGGTTAAAGCAACTTTGTTGATAATCTAAAAAAAAGGGGAAAGATGGCAGACCTTACCTGTCCTACTGCCTGTAGCATTAAACTTCATTGTGTTGAAAATCTAAGCTTGCTGAGTGATGATCATTCTTATTTATTAACACAATTATTTAGTGCTGACAATTTACGTAGCACTTTACATACTGTGCATTCAAATCTGTCTTTGTCCTCAAAAAGCTTACAATCAAAGGTCTCTGTCTCATATAGATACAGTATGTACAGTACACCTTAGGGCCAATTTGGACAGGGGCCAATTAACCTTCCAGCTTGCTTTTGGAGTGTGGGAGGAAACAAGATTAAACCAATGCAAGCAAAAGGAGAACATACAAACTCCATGCAGATAGTGTCCTGACCGGGATTCAGCCTGGGTTTACCAGTGCCGCAAGGAAAAGGGGTGACCAATAAGTCACTATGCTGCCCCTATGCTTCTGGGTGTGTCCAATGTCTGGTCCACTAGTTGTACCCTGTGGTTCCTTTCACCGACACTACTGCATAGGGACTGTCATAGGAGGCCTTAGCACAGAAGGGGAAGGCAAGCAACTGACAATTCCATAAGTGTCCAATGCTGAACACTCCTCAACAATCTTGGGTCTTTAATGCAGCAGAGTTGAGTGGCACAGACAGCAAGTAGGTAAATATGAATTGCTTTAATGCCGTTAAAAAAAAAAAAATATATATATATATATATATATAATGTAGCAAGAGAGTCGCTATAAGTCATTTTGGGTCATTTATCTAAAACACACACTGCTAGTGGATTTTGAAGGGCAGGAGAGTGGGGGGAAGGGAGACTGCACTCCTAGACATTGGATAAGGACTGTTAGTAGAGAGGGTCCCAAAGATCGCTCTTCCAATTTACTTCAATGATGAGTAGGGATTCATTGGTTGCGGTATTTACCAATATCCATGTACCTATGAGTTTGACTTGGAGTCAAATCTTGGTTAAGGCCAATGATATTTCTCATCTCTCCTGCTTTCAAGTCAAACTGTCAAACTTACGATGAATTATTTGGACTGTCGGTTTATCAGCTTATAAGGGATGTAAGTGGGCCACTTTGCTGAGAATTTATTTTTCTCTGGATGTAATGTTCCACTCTGAAAGGATTATTAGAGGACTGCCACAAGGAAAGATTATGGAAATATCATTGTGGGTTATTTAATACGTTTCCCATGCTAAAACATTCAAAACATTTCCTCTTCCTCCAGTATGAGTAAAAAATATAAATTGGAATCTTAAGGAAAATGAAGTGCTACTGGTCCCATGGATAGGAATAGACCACCCTCAGACTGTAAGGCAACAAAAGGCCAGTAGGGGGCTCCAGTGGGATGGCACTACTACTGTATGAGATACAAAAGGCAATTAATAATGTTGACATTAACGGTTCTATTGTTTTATGCTTTGTACATATTTACTGCTTTTAATAATGTGGTCTCTGCAGGTCACCATCACAAAAGAGAAGATATTATACAGCGAGTCAGCACCATACTGGAAAAAAATGATTTTTTTTCTATATTTTTTTTTCATTTTGGTTATTGTTAGTTTTATTCTAATTAAAACCAAGCCTATAAATAATTTAATGGCTCCAGAAAAAGCAAAAATCAAAGCCTGGTTATTTTAAAGTGTCAAAAGGAGAAACCAAATGGCAGTGGAATATATGCAATATAGTTTAAAAAAATTGAAATAATCAATCAACCAGGTAACTGATTAGTTTGCATGTTAGCATGCTAACTGAGTGACTGAAGGCATCTCCACTGCCAGCTATTGTATTTAGGCATCCGTGGCACCCCTGGCTGACAATGGCATTGCCAAACCATTTAGTCAAAAATGTTCTCCCAGTCTCAGTTGATTTTTAAATTGACTTATATTGAGCAGGGTGGTACTTGCAGGGCCACTCGTGACTCAAAGTTTGGCAAATCAGGAGGAAGGGATCAAAATTCAAGCCTATGGGGTTTTTTATATTGTTTTAGGGTGCAAGAGTTTTGTGACATTTAATATAGGAATTCTAGAGTGCTGACAGAAAAAAATAACAATGAAGGAATACCACCTATATCATTTTATAATATATACAGTGCCTTGAAAAAGTATTCCTATCCCTTGGAATGTTCCACATTTTGTCATATTACAACCAAAAACCTGAATGTGTTTTATTGGGATTTTATGTGATAGACCAACACAAAGTGGGACATAATTGTGAAGTGGAAGGAAAATGATAAATGGTTTTCCAATTTTTTTTTACAAATAAATATCTGAAAAGTGTGCATTTGCATTTAGGCCAAAAAGTTCAATTTTGGTCTCATCTGACCAGAGCACCTTCTTCCACATGTTTGCTGTGTCCCCCACATGGCTTCTCGTAAACTGCAAACAGGACTTCTTATGGCTTTCTTTCAACAATGGCTTTCTTCTTGCCACTCTTCCATAAAGGTCAGATTTGTGGAGTACACGACTAATAGTTGTCCTGTGGACAGATTCTCCCACCTGAGCTGTGGATCTCTGCAGCTCCTCCAGAGTTACCATGGGCCTCTTGGCTGCTTCTCTGATTAATGCTCTCCTTGCCCGGCCTCTCAAGTTAGGCCATGTCTTCATAGGTTTGCAGTTGTGCCATACTCTTTCTATTTTCGGATGATGTATTGAACAGTGGTCCGTAAGATGTTCAAAGCTTGGGATATTTTTTTTATAACCTAACCTTGCTTTAACCCCTTCCCGATGCAGTTGTACTGTGTCAGGTTGGCTTCCCTAGGCAAAACGATGTTACCTTACGTCGCTTCGCCTATTGACCACTAGGGGGCGCGCAGGTGCCGCCGGAGGCACGCCCGCGGCTCAATGAGTCAATGTGAGTGCCCGACAAGTGCGATGACCACCGGGCACCCGCGAACGCTCCTGACAGAGCGAGAACCGGGCTCTGTGTGTGTAAACACACAGATCCCAGTTCTCTCAGGGGAGAGGTGACAGATTGTGTGTTCATACTGAGTATGAACACCGATCTCCTCTTAGTCAGTCCCATCCCCCCCCACAATTCGAACACACCTAGGGAACACAGTTAACCCCTTAATCGCCCCCTAGTGTTAACCCTTCCCTGCCAGTGACATTTATACAGTAATTAGTGCATTTTTATAGCACTGATCGCTGTATAATTGTCACTGGTCCCAAAAATGTGTCAAAAGTGTCCGATGTGTCCGCCGCAATAGTCACGATAAAAATCACTGATCACCGCCATTACTAGTAAGAAAATAATAATAAAAATGCCATAAAACTATCCCCTATTTTGTAAACGCTATAACTTTTGCTCAAACCAATCAATATTCGCTTATTGTAATTTTTTTTATCAAAAGTATGTAGAAGAATACATATCAGCCTAAACTGAGGAAAAAATGTTTGTTTGTTTTTTTACATTTGGATATTTATTATAGCAAAAAGTAAAAGACATTGTTTTTATCAAAATTGTCGCTCTTCTTTTGTTTATAGCGCAAAAAAAAGCAAAAAACGCAGAGGTGCTCAATTACCAAAAGAAAGCTCTATTTGTGGGAAAAAAACACTGCAATTTTGTTTGTGTACAGCGTTGCACGACCGTGCAATTGTCAGTTAAATCGATGCAGTGCCGTGTCGCAAAAAATGGCCTGGTCATTGAGCAGCCAAATCTTCTGGGGGCTGAAGTGGTTAAACTTCTCCACAACTTTATCCCTGACCTGTCTGATGTGTTCCTTGGCCTTCATGATGCTGTTTGTTCACTAAGGTTCTCTAACAAACCTCTGAGGGCTTCACAGAACATTTATACAGAGATTAAATTACACACAGGTGGACTCTATTTACTAATTAGGTGACGTCTGAAGGCAATTGGTTCCACTAGATTTTAGTTTGGGGTATCCCATTAAAGGGGGCTGAATACAAATGCCCGCCACACTTTTCACATATTTATTTGTAAAACATTTTGAAAACCATTTATCATTTTCCTTCCACTTCACAATTATTGTGTCACTTTGTGTTGGTCTATCACATAAAATCAAAATAAAATACATTTAAATTTTTGGTTGTAACATGACAAAATGTGGAAAATTTCAAGGGGTATGAATACTTTTTCAAGGCCCTGTACAGGAAAACTGTAGTGGGAGAAATATGAAAGCGACCATTACTCTCCTTATCCCGGAGAATGCTTTCTTTAGCCAATCACCCAGAACATGAGGTCAGAAAAATCAAAACTCCTGATCTACATGTTTACATGAACTCAGAAAGCATGTAAGCCTTTGGATCATCATAACTAGTCAACTAGCATCTTCAAATATTCAGCAATTGCAGTTTCCATACAGCTTCAGTCTATGCCTCCTTGAAAAGAAACCCAAGGACTAAGTACTATAGCCTGCTCACTATAAATGGAATAAAAAGCGTAGGTTCTATATTTGGTCATAGTAGATAAGGCAGAAGGTGACAGTGAAGAATCCAAAGCCTTGGAAAATGTGCCACTATTATCCAATGGGAAGTCACCCTTTTAATGTATGGAGAGATAACAGCTTCCTGTCCCCATTGGAACAGCTTCAGACTCCCAGAATAAAGTGCCAGATTATCTGGGGGCTGTCATCACCTCTCTAAAAACCATCCATCCCTCTTTGCTATCTCTAGCTCAGCCTTCCAACACAGGGAACTCATCTAGTCTACAGCAGCCATCCAACCCCAGGCACAGCAGATGTTGCGTCACTCAGGGAGGTCTACATCTCGGTGACGTCAAAGGTATTCCCCCTACATGGATCACGTGGAGAATAGAGTACAAGAGGCAACTTCATAACTCTGGGAGCTTGCTGCTCAGGAGCTGAGCCAAACCTCATACACTGCTCTCTCAGTACAGCGAGTTTTATGATTTAAATAATCTGCTCGCTCCTGACTTTCTGTGCAAACAAGCACGCTGCTGACTTCACGCAAAATAAGTCATGTCGCAAATTGTGCCTCTTGCAAAAAAAAAAAAAATCACATTTACAAAGCTAGGCTTACCTGTCAGTCAAAGTGGTCTGTAAGGGTTTACAACCACTTTAACATCAGCCTAAGGCACTCTGGGGTTTATTTACTAAAGCTAGAGAGTGCAAAATTAGGCTCACTTCTGCAGAGAAACCAATCACCTTCAGGTTATATTGCCAAAGCTTCATTGAACAAACTGAGTTTAGAAGCTGATTGGCTACCATGCACAGTTGCACCAGATTGTGAGCGCTCCAGTTTTAGTAAATCGCCCCCTCTGCTGTTATTCATGTGACTGTAATTGTCAAATGTCATTGGACTTGACTGAAAATAACTGTCACTTTTTTTTTTTTTTGAATAAGGGTACTTATCCCGCTGTGTTAGCTTTGTGAACTGAGCCTTATGCGCGTGTTATAATCCCACGTGCTCGTTTCTGTCTCCCTTTTCCGGCTGGCCCTGCCTCTCTTAATGACTTAGCTTTTCATTATGCTAGAAATTTGCCAGAATAACGTTATAACCCCGACTGTTGGATCCAGCGGAGCTCTGGGTTCGAGCCCAAACAGGGAGGGATCACAAATGTGGTTTTCTAATACAGCATGGCTATCTGGAGGCTGCTCAGCTGCCAGTAACCTCACCCTGGACATCATTAAACAGGCTTTTATTGAAGTAGGTACCCTGCATGCCACGTTTCAGTCTAATTATCAAAGCAAGGGAACCTGGGCTGTCTAGGGCTTGGATTGTTATGATTTAACTGTTATAGAGTTCCAAAAGCCTCATACAAATGCAACAGCTGTAGAACTCTAAATGGTTCTTACAAAGTAACTTCTAGTGAACTCTAAATGGCTCCTGTATTGTAACTGTTAAAGAACTCTAAATGGTTCCTACAATGTAACATCAGTAGAACTTTCAATGGCTCATACAATGTAACATCTATAGACTCTAAATGGCTCAAACAAGGTGAACATCCATATAAATCTCAATGGCTTGTTCAATGTAACATTTATAAAACTCTCAATGGCTCCTACACTGTGACATCTATGGAATGTTCAATGGTTTGTGGAATAGAACATCCATAAAACTTTCAATGGCTCTCACAATGTAACATCTACTCTTAATGACTCCTACAATGTTAGATCTATAGGATTCTCAATGGCTCACTCAGTGCAACATCCATAAGACTCTCAATGGCTCATACAATGTAACATCGATAGAACTTTCAATAGCTCAAACAATGTAACACCTATAGAACTTTCAAGGACTTCTACAATGTAACATCTATTCTACTGTATAGGACTCTCAATGACTCATACAATGTAACATCCATAGAACTTTCAATGGCTCAGACAATGTAACATCTATAGAATTCTGAATGACTCCTACAATGGAACATCTATAGAACTTTCAATGGCTTACACCAGTGTTTCTCAACTCCAGTCCTCAAGGCGCCCCAACAGGTCATGTTTTCAGGATTTCCCTCAGATGAAACAGCTGTGGTAATTACTAAGGCAGTGAAACTGATCACATCATGCTTGCAAAATAATGGTGAGCCTGAAAACATGACCTGTTGGGGCACCTTGAGGACTGGAGTTGAGAAACACTGGCTTACACAAGGTAACATCTAAAGGACTCTAACTGACCCATGCAATGTAACAGTTACAGCATTCTAAAAGGCTCCTGGATTATAACAGTTATAAAATTCTAAACGGTTCATAGAATATAACAATTATAGAATTCTAAACTGATGATGTCATGTAATGGGTATGGAATTTTAAGATGCTGATGCAGCGCAACCACAAACTGTAGCTAGCTAATAACTCTTAACTGATACAATGTAGCAACTTTTGAATTCTAATAACAATGATACAGTGCAGAAGGGAAAAGCAGGTACATTGAATAGACCCATCCCTTGTGCATGTTAAAGAATGTAAGTTACATTTTGATTGGTTGCTATGGCAACAATCATTTTTTTACCCTTGCTTCTCTTTTTAGTCAACTATTGTCAATGTTATAAAATTTTAATTTGTTGGCACAGTTTAATGATTTAGAACTCTAAATACTGCTGCTACAGTAAAGCAAAGACCTGTTGCTAATAGCAACAAGAATCCATAGTACAAGATCAGAAAGGGATGAAGTCTTCATTGACTTGGGCTCCAACATCCAACAGGGATGCACAGCTTTGACTCACCCGCCCCCCAAATGAGGTCCAAGAATTTTTTCTGCAGATGATCATATACTCAGTTGGGGTTTTTTTATTAGAGAAGCTAATAATGTTGAGGGTCTCAATGGCAAATCCCCCCTTCCCCTCCCCTCCACCCCCACAAAAAGGTCTTTATTGACTTGGGCAACATATTTAAAAAGTTGGCACTAGGTCTCAGAATTAGCTAAGGTGTGATTGGTTACAATGGTGATGCCACTATGTTCCCCTCACCCTGGTTTTTCTATCTAGAATCTTGAAGTGTTGATACAATATAACAGTTTAGCAACCCACAGACTGGTGATACAATAGAGCAACTAGAAGGTTGTGTATTAGGATAATTTTTTATACTCCTCCAGGCCGGCAACACTAATGTTATTTGGGACAAGGTGGGATGCTGAACAGAACATCCTTCTTTCATTCAAATGCAGAGCTGGAGAGGTGTGAAGACAGACCTGCCAATGGGGACAGCCTTGGACAAAGCCCATCCTGGATCCACAATTCCAATAGAGGTGTCTGGGACACATCATCTTTAAGTCTTTTTGTCATTGCCCCTGAGGTTGGACTTGACACCCCCCACCCCCATACCTAGACAAGTCTTTGGCACGTATTTATATATTCCTGGAGGCAATAATCAGAGCCACATCCCCCTCCCCTCCTCTGCAGACATCATCGCCTGCCTTACTTATAAGGGAAGGGGCTGAGTACTACAATGAATGGATACATTCTATTACAATACACACATGTAACACTTATTAGCAACTGTGAGAATATATTGCCTGAGGATGTCCTTTGCATGCCTGAATATAATAAATGATACTATTACATGTAAGTGACACTTCTGTTTATAAATATATATAATAAATGTTACTATTACATGTAAGTGACACTTCTGTTTATAAATATATATAATAAATGTTAGTATTGCCTGTAAACAGCACATATGTTTAAAAAAAATCTATCTATCTATCTATCTATCTATCTATCTATCTATCTATCTATCTATCTATCTATCTATCTATATCATGTTACTATTGCATGAAAATTCCACTTTTTATTGTAATGATTGTTATATATTTATATATATTCTACTTATATCTATATTTAACTGTGAATGTTTTATTTATCTAAGTCTAATTTAAAAAAAAAAAATCTGGAGTGAAAAGTCCAGTTGAATGTAAACTACTATATTAAAACATTTTGCAAACAAATGTAAAAAAAATACTATATATCGAGACAACTATTAGGGAAGCAGGCATATTTTGTCCATTTAACTGCTGTAGAACCACAAGTTCCAGCCAACCAGTCCCACAACCAGCCCCCAGAACCACTAATGGGAGCAGAATCAGACCCATCACCCCTCTATAGCTTTTGTAGAACTTCAAATCCCAGCAGGTCACCCTACTAGTCCCATAGCCCACCCTCAGAACCATTGATGGGAGCAAATGCAGTCCCATCAGCCATCTATAGCTGCTGTAGAACTACAAGTGCCAGTAGGTCACCCTGCCAGTCCAACGGCCTTCCCTTATGATCACTGATGGGAGCAGAATTAGACCCATCAACCCTTTATAGCTGCTGTAGAACTACAAGTCCCAGTAGGTCACCCTACCAGTACAACAGCCTGTGCCTAGGATCAGTGATGGGAGCAGATTTAGACCCATCTCCCTTCTAGAGCTGCAGCAGAACTACAAGTCCCAGTAGATCACGATACCAGCCCCACAGCCTGCCCCTTGGATCACTAATGGGAGTAGAATCAGACTAATCACTCCCTCTATAACTAGCAAATAACTAAAAATCGAAGTAGGTCACCCTACCATCGTCACAGTCCATCCCCTTTTGAAAAAAATTCTATGTATCTATACTATGAATCAAGACCACTTTTAGGGGAAGTGCAGGCACAATATGCCTATTTAGCTGCTGTAGAACCACAAGTTCCAGCAGACCTCCCTACCAGTCCCACAGCCTGCCCCCAGAACCACTGATAGGAGCAGAATAAGACCCATCGCCCCTCTATGCTGCTATAGAACTACAGATCCCAATAGGTCACCCTATTAGTCCAACAGCCTGTCCTAAGAATCACTGACCGGAGCAGAAGTAGACCCATCACCCCTCTAGAGCTGCTGTAGAACTACAAGTCCCAGTAAATCACAATACTAGTCCCATAGTCTGCCCTAGCATCACTGATGGGAGCAGAATCAGACCCATCACCCCTCTATAGCTGCTATAGAACTAAAAGTCCCAGTAGTTCACCCTGCCATCCCCACAGCCTACCCCTAGAATCACTGATTGGAGAAAATTAAAGCAAAATCAAGATCACTTTTAGGAGAAGCAGGCACTTTGTGCCCATTTAGCTGCAGTAGAACTACAAGTTCCTGCAGACCACCAGTCCCACAGCCTACCCCAAAATCAATGATGATAACAGAATCATACCCATCACCCCCCCCCCCCCTACAGCTGTTGTAGAACTACAAATCCCAGCTGGTCACCATACCAGCCCAACAGCCTGCCCATAAGCACTGTAGAAACTTTTGCACCACGTGTAAAATCAAGTAGCAGTAGAAAGTTTGCTCTGCATTTAAGCATCACTGTACCTTGAGTCTCCCAGAGTTCCGGTGGTCACAGGCTTTGTGTGGTCTTCTTGAACAAACAGTTTCCAACACTGAGGTAATATAACAGATGAAGTATGCTCAGCAATGTTAAAGCAACCATAAAAAAGTGAAAAACCACTTGGAGCAAGTAAGTGGTTGAGTTAAAAAAAAAAAAATTAAAAATTAAAAAAAAAATCCACTTGTATTCCAAGTTAAAAAAAATAAAAAATCTATCTAGACTAAAAATATATAAAAACTAAATAAAAAGCCTATATTGTCTATCTACCCAAGACTGGTAATGTACATACAGTGCAAGGCATTGAGCAGTGGGCAGTCCAGATGTGCAGCATCAGTGTACAGTCTCTGTTGTGAGGCTGACACACCAGTGTGGAGCCCTCTTTAAGAGAACTTCTCCAAACCATCAGCGATTAATTTTTTCCAGACCTTCTCCTTTGACATTTCCTCTTTTTTTATGCTGTTGCCTTTCTTCCTCCAAGTTACAGGGGTCTTTAAACCAGTGCAAATAGAGCTGGGGATCCTGTCTTTATTAGGGGAGGGACTCAGGGAGGAGGGGACTTCACCAAAAAAAAAACTCATTCACTTTTTTTTCTCTTGGCAGGAGTGAGTTTAAAGAAGAAAAAAAAAAAGCATACATACCATAATTGCAACCATTGCATGAGCCAACATAGGCTGTCACCACCTAATTTTTATTTTTTATTTTTTATATTGTACATAGAGATCTGCTAGAGGGGGCATTTCTGCTGCAAATCTGAGACTTTTTAGAACTGATGCTTTTTTTGATTTTTTTGTTATATATATATATATATATATATATATATATATATATATATATATATATATATATATATATTTAAAACATTTTGTATATATATATATATATATATATATATATATATATATAGATAGATCTCTCTCTCTATATATATATATATATCTATATATAGAGAGATCTATCTATCTATCTATCTATCATCTATATCGATTTATTTAAATGTAGAACTATATCTATCTTTCTATCTATCTATCTATCTATCTATCTATCTATCTATCTATCTATCTATCTATCTATCTATAGATCTATCTATATATATATATATATATATATATATATATATATATATATATATATATATATATTAGAACTAGATAGATTTTTTTTTTAGAACTGATGCATTTTTTTTATTCATTTTACTATTTTTTTAACCATCAGAAAACTTTTGCAAATGTTTAGGCAGTTTGACAGCTGCTGTAGTTACGTGACCACCCAACCTACTGGACCATTAAAGCATCCCCCGATACTCACTGACAGATTGCTTTTCTAAAACCATTACCTCCATAGCCATTGAAGGGTTAAAAAGACAGAGATGTAAAAAAATACCACTTTTTTATTTTAATTGGAGGAAAAGTTTTTTTTTTCCTAACATCGCAGATTTCCAAGAAAAAAAGGTGCCCCCTTCCCCTCCTACAGTTACAAGCATATTATCGGACTTCCCTCCAGTTCCCCTTCAGTCCATAGTAAAAAAAAAGATACTTAGAGTTAAATGTCATTGAGCCAGGCTGCAGTTTGAGAAACTGTCGGTAGATGGCGCTGTTGAGAAAATAATAAATATACAGTATGGAGAAATTCATGGCAAGTTTTTTTTTTTTTTTTTTTGCTCTTGCTGAATTGCTTGTGAGACTCCACTGTATTGCAAAAATGCTGTGAACACTGCAAGCTTGCTGGAACAAGAGTTGTAGTGTGCTCCCAGCTGAGTTTGCAATAATCACTGTAAGTCTCAGTAAATAAGTGATAGTGCCACAGCATCATCCCTATAAAATTACCAACCCATTTCTGCTGATGGCTGGGGGGGGGGGGGACAAGTGATTATTGAATAGTGCCACTGGAAATCTTTCCTTCCTTACCCCCCCCAGAGGTGAATAAACATACTGGCACATAGATCTCATTGCAAACGTGGAACTGGCTAACATGATTTTGATGGGGTTGTTACAAAGCACAGCACTCTGAAAAAAAAAGCAGTGTGGAAGAGGGGACAAGGAGGGGGGTTATTACCATAATAGGCTGGTTAGGAAACATATATATTATGTTTCTGCATAGAAATGGCAATCACATGCAATATACTGTAAATAAATAAAAATCAATAAATAAATACATATATGAAATAAATTATAAAATGTTATAAAATATATACATATATAAAAAAATAATTATTAACATATTACCATAATAGGCTGGTTAGGAAATATAAAAATGTTTTATGTTTCTGCATAGAAATGGGAATCATATGCAATATAAATAAAAATAAATAAATACATACATAAAATAAATTATAAAATGTTATAAAATATATACATATATAAATAAATAATTAGACTAAAGTGTATCAGAACCCATTAATATAAATGGAACATATTTCTACTGCAAATGTTGTAATAACTAATAACAGCCTGTACGTTTGACGCTTCTATGACTCTATAGCCTCGTACACACGATCGGATTGTTGGCCAACAAAACCGTGAATTTTTGTCCGAAGGGCGTTGGCCCAAACTTGTCTTGCATACACATGGCCACACAATTGTTGGTCAACAATCACGAACGTAGGGACATACTACGTGGGTTTTCAGCTCTTTAGTGCCACCCTTTGGGCTCCTTCTGCTAATTTCATGTTAGTAGAAGTTTGGTGAGTGTTGATTCGCGCTTTTCTTTTTGCGCTTTTCATTTTGTGCTTTTCAGTTTGTTTCTGGATGGCCGTTCATCAACCAGACATGTTGCGGAATCGGAGGAGATAACGTGTTATTTATTATTGGCCTTGGAGTTATTGCTTTGACATTATTTTTTTGGTTGAATAATAATTTGATTTGGTATATTTTCTATATTTTTGGATGCATAAAATGCACTTTTTGGTTATGTTCTATTGGCAGATAGCATGTCTATTTTTATTTGTTTTCTTTTTTAACGCACAATAAAAAAATTGTGGAGAATAATACTTGGCTATGTGTTTTACTTCAAATGACAGTTTGGGAGTAGGCAGTTACATTGTATAAAATACAATGTAAAATTGACAAGGGAAACCAACATAGTTGTATCTTTGATCTTAAAAACTATGGGATAATGGTGTTGTGGTGACTTGCCCAAATAAAAAAAAAAAAAAAGCATAATAATATTATTCTTTATATCACTAGAAAAAAAAGCCTTTGAAGATTTGTTTGCAATAACTCCATCAGTATCACCAGCAAAGCAGCTTCATTATTATCCCATTAAAGAAGAAGAGAATTGTGCGCTGCATTTGGAGATTTCATAATTTGCCGCATCACGAATGTTAATTCTCCGTTACAAACGCTAGTTTACAAGACCGACCGCTTCTGGCTCGTCCTTGCTTCCGAGCATGCGTGTTTGTACTTTGGACTTTTGTCTGCCGGGCTTGTGTACACATGCTCGGAAAATCCGACAACAGACATTTGTCCGCGGAAAATGTATAAACCTGCGATCCAAGATTTGTCTGCGGAAAGTTGGCCAACAATTATCCGATGGAGCGTACACACGGTCGGATTTTCCGCCAACAGCCTGTCATCATACAATTCCTGTCGGAAAATCCAATCGCGTGTACGAAGCTTTTTATTTTCAAAAATTAATAAAATTCAGGTACATTGTATAAAAAATGTAGCATGCAGCTGAGAAGTCCTTAGAACCAGATGGACATGGACGCTTTTGGGTATAGAACATAAAATGTGGGTGCTCGGGACATACAGTTGCTGTGTTCAGCAATGTAGGACTGTATGCGGGTTTATGCTGCTACATGTGTAAAGGCATGCAGACGCAGTACAACCCTGGGCAGTCTGTATCTGAGGGGGGGGGGGAGGGAGGTACAGTAATACACATTTACGCATAAACCATTCATTATAATGGTCAGCTGTACTCAGCAGCTTTGACTCCTGTGAACGCGAATACGCCCGCAATTTACGCTCTATACCCCTGGTGCCCAACCTGCAGCCCGATTGCCTCATGTGGCCTTGTGGTATATGCTATGTGGCCCTCTGACCTCAGCAATCTGTAGTTGGAACATTGATTCTGGTAATAGCATTGATCTCTACTACCCTTGTAGAACATGTTCCCAGTTTCATATTGTCTTCCGTAGCATATCCCCAACCAAAATGTACCCTGGTCACTCTCTGACCCTCATTTCCTCTATTAGGTCTGCAGTTTCTGACAATCCGAGTCCCAAACATTACATATATTGAACATTACGTCCGACCCTTTGGTGATGACCGGGGCCACATCTGAGGCCCCCCTTTAGCTCACAACTACTGCTCTATACCCAAAAATGTTTTACAGAAAAAAAGGGAACAGTACAGTGACAATACAATTTAATACACAAGGGTTCAGGGGCTTGCTCATGGGAGCTTGCAATCTATAACATTTATTATGGATTGTCAGCGGTCAACTTTAGGACTTGTTTTTATCACCCCCCTCCCCACCCCACTTTACATCGCAAAGGCAGCCGATGGAAGAATGCACACGCCGCAGTCGCAATGGTTTGCTTCCCTCTCATGCTCAGCAGGCAGTACTGCCATGAATTGTGACCCATTCAAGCCGATGCATGTGGCTGCAGATTGGTGGTGTGGCATTTACAGGGTTAAAACCGGAGGATGAAGAGGAGACATATCACCTCCTTACCACCTGTCAAATGCTTCTGAAAAGCGATTCACCGCAGATCACTTTTCAGAGAGGCAGCGAGGTCTGCTGTGTGTCTAAATGTAGCCTTAAGCCAGCCAAACATGGATCAAAGTTTGGTCGGTTTAGCAGGGACAAGCGGAATTTTGATCCATATATGGGCAGGCTGATTGTACAAAAGTCACAAAACCTGCTATTTGAACTTAAAAAAAAAAATGTTTTAACCCTGTAAATGCTGCACCGTCACACTACAACTGCATGCATTGACTTGAATGGTTTGCAATCGGTGGCAGTACTTCCCACTGGGCATGACAGGGAAGCCAACCATTGCAACTGTGGCATGTGTATACTTCCATCCAGCTGCCTTTACAGCTTAAGGATGATAAATATGAACCCTAAAGCTGACCATTGACATTACATAATACATGTTTTAGAATGCAAGCTCTTACAAAAAATGACTAATCTATGGGCTACTTTAGTCTACCAGGGCAGATCCTGTATAAGCATGCATGATAGGGGTGATTAACCATTATTTCCTAAATTGAAATACACAGTTCTCCTCGTGTCTCTCCATTGTCATAGCAATACACAAACACAACACATGACAATGTCTTATGACAATGTGTCCCCGGGTTTACTATGACACTTAGGAGACTCTCCCTTTGTACACTCTTCTTGTACTTTGTCCATTTAATGAGTTGGGTTTTCTCCTGCCATTTCCAGCCAATATTCTCTTTTTCCTTAGTTTGTGTCCTGTGCCAGAATATATTTTCTATATGCCGGTTGTGGCGTCCCAGTGCTAGTTATCTGACATTCATTCTAGCTGCTGGGTAGAGATCTGGCTGCTGAAAGGCCCCTCCTCTCTATTAGGTACAGTATGAGAATGATTAGGACTGTGTTGTCTCATATTGCCTGCAGCTGGGGGAGAGCAGGGGGGATTTCAGGCTGAAATGTACAACTATTATGTTATATATTTGTTTTTATATTATCTATCTATCTATCTATCTATCTATCTATCTATCTATCTATCTATCTATCTATCTATCTATCTATCTATCTATCTACAGGGCTGCTGTTAGAAATCACTGGGCCTTCCTGAGGGGGCACCCCTAACCCAACCCCACTGAGGGCACTGACTTTATCCACCTACGCCTCCTGCTGGGCCCCTCTGTTGACGTATAAAACCAAGTGTAGTGCTTAGTGGTGAAAATAAACAATGAAAAGAAATACTACAATGACACATGCAATATAAAAAATAATGTTGCATATTAATGAAAGTTTGCATATGAAAAGTCCATCGTGTTGAGAATCCTTAAGGTCACCATATGTATAAAAAATATAAAAAATGACAATACTGTCCAAAACTGAATAGACAAGTGTGGTGAACACAAATACTGCAATAATATTGAACTGGATAAGCAAGTGCGGTAAACACAGTTTATGCAATAGCGATGAACTCCAAGTGGTATAATCGTGAGAACTTTTGAATATAATCCGATATGCGCTGATAAACACTTGTGCAAAACCACCACCCGTAAGACTGGAGGCTTACCAGAAAGATGGGACCCACAGAGCGTACGCTATATGGGTCAAACAGGCTTAAGTTGCTCACTGGCAATGGAGGTAAGACGCCAAGGGCTGATAGATGGTAAAAATCCTAGCGGTGCTATCCCAAAGGAGTCTTCTCCGTGTAGAAGCTCAGGCGTTAACGGACATAACTGTAAGATGGAGATGACAGATAGCCGCCTTCCAGCGCTGCAGCCTCTGACGTGAGATGTCTGACGTTCACACAGTGACGTAACCACGAGGGGAGAACCGAAGATTTGGTGCCGCTGATTCTACCGTCACCTCACCAGCCTCAGCCAGCCGACACGGCCGCTCTCACCATTCAAATTTGAATGGTGAGAGCGGCCGTGTACTGCCTTATCAGTGGCCCTATCTATCTATCTATCTATCTATCTATCTATCTATCTATCTATCTATCTATCTATCTATCTATCTATCTATCTATCTATCTATCTATCTATCTAATGCAAATCCCCCACAAAAAAAAAGGGTTAGGGTCCTCACTCCCAAATGTATCCCTGACACCTTGGGTCTGGTATGAATTTTAAAGGAATGCCCCATGCAAAAAAAATAAATAATGGGGACCCCTCAAATTCCATACCAAGCTCTTTTTTTTGATCTTGCAACCTGGTCTGACCAGAATGGGGGGGTTGAAGTGAATGTACACTTCTCTTCTGAACCAAAGTAGGCCATGTATCTTCAGCATAGGGAGGGGGCCTGACCAGGGGGCACCTGAGAAGGCACCTTAACCCCATTTTGATGGGGACAAGGGCTTCTTCCGCATACACATGGCTCAGTGGATGCGGGGGTCTGAGGGGGAACTTACTGGTATCTGGAAGCTTTCTGTTAAATAAGGGGAGTTCCCCAATTATCTGCCCAGCCAACTATATGAATGAGTAAGGGGTACATTTTACGCCTTTAAAAAAAGTAAAATAGTATATAAAAGCACACACTGTATATAAAGTTCTTTATTAAAACAATCATGATAATAATAATAATCACAATAAGGCTCCACAATGACCAAAAAATAATGTTCTACTATTTCCAAAAATAATATCCCAAAAAGTAAATATTCCACATAAACATGTGACTGGAGATCTATCTATCTATCTATCTATCTATCTATCTATCTATCTATCTATCTATCTATCTATCTATCTATCTATCTATCTATCTATCTATCTATCTATCTATCTATCTTATGTACAGTGTATACACACACCTTTTTATACCATTGTGTTGCATTGGTGTAAAGAAGTGCCAGTCATCCTGAATGGCATCCCAACACCCCTTCCCAGTGCTCTTGTGTTGCAGTGCAATGCTTGGTAATGCCAAAAATGATGCAAGCATGGATTTTAGTTCCTTGTGGTGCATTAGGCAGACTATTCAAATGGATTTGCCCTGTTGGCACCAGCTAGTTCGACAAACATTGAATAGAAAATCAGGGGAGCTAGTTCAAAAACTGTTGGCCAAACAGCGACTGCATTCTGTCAGATGCAGTCACTGCTTGAGTATTCAGACAGCCATGGGTGTCAGAACACAATAGCTGGCAGGGGAGCTTCCCCCATCCACTCTTTAGCATGGATGGGGTAAATTGAGTGATTTCTCTTGTTCAGTCCATTGGGCTGAATGAGAAAAAAAATGAACATGCATGGCTAGCTTTAGTATAACACTAAAGCCTCGTACACATGATTCGATTGTTGGCCAACAAAACCGTGGAATTTTGTCCGAAGGGCGTTGGCCCAAACTCAGGGGCGGACTGACCATTCGGGCTCTCGGGCACTGCCTGAGGGCCCCATGCCACTAAGGGGCCCCATCAGGGTTGCCAGCCTCAATAAAACCAGGGAGAGTATGTAATAATCTGTGTTTTTTTAACAATCCCAAGATTATAGCTGCCCCGCCTCTCCAGTACCTTTTCAGTGTGTGTATGTGTATTCTGTGTGTGTATACTGTGTGTGTATATTATGTGTCTGTGTGTGTATACTGTATGTGTGTGTGTATACTAGGTGGCCCCATAATCTATTGCCTGGGGGCCCCATAATCTTCTCCTATTGCCCGGGGGCCCCATAATCTCCTATTGCCTGGGGGCCCCATGAGTTGTCAGTCCGCCCCTGCCCAAACTTGTCTTGCATACACATGGCCACACAATTGTTGGCCAACAATTACAAACGTAGTGATGTACTATGTGGTTTTTCAGCTCGTAAGTCCCTCACCCTTTGGCCTTCTTCTGCTAATTTTGTGTTAGTAGAAGTTTGGTGAGTGTTGATTAGCGCTTTTCTTTTAGCGATTTTCATTTAGTGCTTTTCAGTTTGCTCTTTTCATTTCATGCTTTTCAGTTCGTTTCTGAGTGGCCGTTAGTCAACCAGCCATGTTGCGAATCGGAGGAGATAACGTGTTATTTATTATTGGCCTTGGAGTTATTGCTTTGATGTTATTTTTTTGGTTCAATAATAATGATTTGATTTGGTATATTTTCTATATTTTTGGATGCATAGAATGCACTTTTTGGTTAAGTTCTATTGGCAGATAGCATTTCTAATTTATTTGTTTTCTTTTTTTAATGCACAATAAAACAATAGTGTAGAATAATACTTGGCTATGTGTTTTACTTCAAATGACAGTTTGGGAGTAGGCAGTTACATTTAAAAAAAATACAATGTAAAATTGACAAGGGAAACCAACATAGTTGTATCTTTGATCTTAAAAACTACGGGATAATGGTGTTGTGGTAACTTGCCCAAATAAAAAAAAGAAAGCATAATAATATTATTCTTGATATCACTAGAAAAAAAAGCCTTTGAAAATTAGTTTGCAACAACTTCATCAGTATCACCAGCAAAGCAGCTTCATTATTATCCCATCAACCTCCCTGGCGGTTTTCCCAAGTGTGGCTCGGGAGTTAAATTTCAGTACCATTAGCGGTAACCCCGAGTCACACTCGGGATTGCATTGCAGGATCCTGGTGTGGTATACTTACCTTGTCCCCAGGATCCTGCAATGTCCCCCCCGCTGTGTCCTCCGCCTGATGCCTCTGTGCTCCAGGCTCCGTTCCCTGCGAGCGTCGCGACGCACGGGGGCGGAGCCCGGCAGCAAATTCAAAAAATTGAAAATTCATAATACATACAGTACAGTGTAATCTTACAGAATACATTACTGTATGAAATAATTTCACATCCCTTTTGTCCCTAGTGTTTTGTCCAATGCCCTGCATGCAGTTTTATATTATATATACTGTTCTTTCTGCCTGGAAACTGGAGATTGTCCATAGCAACCAAAAAGTGTCCCTTTACGTCAAAAGTGGTTTTAGACCAGCTAGAGAACAGCGATAGTAAATTAGAACACTTGCAGAATTGAGCGATAGTAAATCGTGGGGAAATTCATTTTATTATTATTATATGTTTTATAATTATTTATAGTTATTTATTATATTATAATTTATGATTTTGTGTTTCAAACTTTATCATACCCGGGATGTCTACTAGACTCTTGTTTGGACAGATTTAAGTGTGTTATTGCTAGGAATTACAGGCCTACAATATAAAACGCCAAATTTCGATGCAAAACAATTGTACCGCTTTGAGACACAAAAATCTGACATAATCATACCGCCAGGGAGGCTACAGAAGAAGAGAATTGTGCTCTGCATTTGAAGAAATCCGAAAAATCCGAAAACAAATGTCCGATGGAGCATACACGGTCGGATTTACCGCCAACAGCCTGTCATCACACATTTTCACTCGGAAAGTCCGATCGTGTGTACGCGGCTTAACAGTCAGATATCATGACCAAGCAAGGCATTGCAGGGCTGTGGGGGAGGAGTCTGAAAGAAAGATTGTCAGCTCTGTGTCAGTACATCTAGAACTGATGATTAGAAGAATAAAGAAAACTTCTGCCTTCCTCTTCTAACATTTTAGCTCTCAGTTTGCAGAGTCTGAGCTGGTGACATGTAAGCACTCAGCACATTATTCTAATAACACTAATACACAAGCTGTTCGGAGACAGCAACAATGAGGACCCATTAAGCCACCGGCTAGCAGGTAGGATGTCTGGGACCTTTTATTATACAATGTGTATGAAAATGTTATAGTGACATTTACCAACACAATGTAAGGAGGGTCATGTGCTAACTCTAGTACATTACCTCTTTTGTTGTGCCTAACACCTCCCCTAAAATGTGCTTTTAACCGCCTAAGGCCTGTCTGAAAGCCCAACTTTTGTTTAAGCCTCAACCTTAACAGATAAACTACCATCTAAATTATTGGCCAATACTGAACTATCAAATAAATTGTTGGTCCAACACTGAACTATCACCTGAACTATTGTTCTCATGAGGAACTATCTCCTGATCTAATGGTCCAATATTTACCTATCACCTGAATTATTGGCCAATACTGAACTATCAACTGAATGATTGGTCCCATAAGAAATTACAGGTACTCCTCACTTAACGGCCAAGTTCCGTTCCAACGACCAGGTCGTTAAACGAATTGGTCAATTCATCAAGTAATCAATATTTTAAGCATTCTATCAAGTAATCAATATTTTAAGCATTCTTAACTACTGTACTGTATTGTGAAAAAAAGGTCTAAACACAAAACTCCAGCTCAATAACGTTGTTTTAATTTGCATAAGTACAGAACACAAACGAAAATTCTGTACTGTGTAGCACTGCCCCCTTGAGGACTGATAAAGATTACCTGCTCATCTGCATGGCCATGACCAAGTGAACCTTCCAACCCACCTGACACTCTGGGTTCAGACATCCTGTTAACACTATAAAGTAAGAATCAAGCAACTCAATAGTAATTGGTTCTGAAATGTTTTACTTGAATCAAATAGAAAAGTTATTGTACAAAGAGAGGAAAAAATCCATTGAGCTGTGATAACAGTACCAACTCAGCAAACCAACTCCTCCAAACACAACAATGGTTGAACAATGAATAATGTTATATATACAAAGGTATACTATATTCATATTCCAGGTCACTTTCTAGTGGATGTTTCAGTTAACTACACTTGTGGCCACACTGAGATATATGCAATCTAGACAGCCTATGCTATATTCCTGGGGGAGCTAATCTCCCGCTGGTGCGTTTGCTATGGATCACCTCGTGGACCACTCTGCTTTATCAAAGAGCTCTTTGACCTAAAGTGCGACTGACTCATAGCACCGGTCCAGTACTGATACAGCGGAAGTTTTACAACATCCGAACCCATCAGGATGTGGTAACGTATGGATATACATCTTCACATATCACTTGCTGGAACAGCTGATTTGAACTGCTTCCTTTAGGAGGCTGACCAGAAGTGTACCATATGAACACTCCGATTCTGTAATTACATCTTTGTACTTCCACTCACTCAGCAGCCAGCCTTGGTCATTGCATGAATGGCCACAGAAGGCTGTGCTTACTCCGCAAGTGTGCGTGTGAACGCATTGAATGATTTGTACCTAGGTTGTTACTATACCGCTTCAGGATACACAGTCTACATAATGAGGAGCACCGTGTTAGTAGACGGGATATCAACAGTGTAGGAATTCATCTGAACTTCCTGCACATGACTATCCATTTCATCTACCTCATGTGCCTTATCCATCATTTGGCCAATCACATTCATATGATTGTCAGCCCTCTTTCTGGTTTAAATATTCACAGTGACTTCATCTTGGACTGAGTGCTCTATGGAGCCCCATTGATACAGGACATTACCCCCACTCATAGATTCTACATTCATTGGACCAGAAACTGGATCCAGTGCCCCAATTCTTTTATACCAGGATAATACTACCACCAAATGATTTCCAATTACTAGTTTTCATCAGGACTGAATCCAGTAACAGTCAGTTTGCGCCTTGATGGTGTCAGCATGGTCAACGGGTGACTTCCATTCCCTGGGGGCCATTCACATACGGATTGTCAGGAAATTGACAAGCTTATTTACTCACCCAAGTGACACTTGTCGCATGACAACCTGTCTGTGAATGATATTTGGCATCCAGACTTTTTGTTTTTGTGTAATAATTACCGTATACACACGAGTATAAGCCGAGTTTTTCAGCCCATTTTTATGGATGAAAAAACCCGCCTTGGCTTATACTCGAGTGAGTGAAAAAAATGTCCGAAATCGAGGAGAAAAAGAGGTGGGGTCGTGCCACTGGGTGACGCTCGTGAATCGGCCCGGCGCCCCTGTGAGTTTCCCCTCCCTCCCATGCTGTGTCAGATCGCTGCGCAGACAGCCGCATAACGATGTCCCGCCTCCTCTTTTGACAGACGGCACAGTGATCCAATGCTAGAAATCACTGTGCCGTGTGTCAAGAGGCGGGACATCGCTACTGCGGCTGCACGGCGATCTGACACAGCGGGACATCGATCTCACAGACACAGTTCCTGGTAAGAAAATAGAATAAAGCTTTTGCACCATGCTTCTGAATGCTCCCCACCACCTAACTTATGCCAGCAGATCTCTTCCCTACTGCATAAAGGGCACAGCAAGTGGCCAATAGAGGATGTCAAAGCAGAGGATCACTTTTTTTTAATCCCTAAAACATGCAATTCACACAGAACTATCCACCATTGCAGCATCCACTGGATATTTGGGGTAACTTGTCAAATGTGTACCACATTGGGTGGGGGGGGGTTGATAAATTAAGTGTTGATGCTGCCCCGGGGAACATTTAGAGCCACAAAACAGGCAGAGGGAGCTTGACTTACTAAAGATGTAGAGACTGTTCACCCACCAATGTGAATACTCACCTGTTTTTCTTCTAAATAAATATTCAAAAACATTATTGGTATCTATTTTTATTTTTGAAATTTACCGGTAGCTGCTGCATTTCCCACCCTAGGCTTATACTCGAGTCAATAAGTTTTTCCAGTTTTGTGGGGTAAAATTAGGTGCCTCGGCTTATATTCGGGTTGGCCTATACTCAAGTATATACGGTATTTGATCCAGTATATGTGAAGTTGCAATTATATTGCTTTTTGTACTGTGTATCTCTTTAGATGGTACTTTTTGAACCTAATAAATCTTGTACTTTTATGATTAGCCCTGATTATGACCCTCTGTTGCCTTAGTAGCCGCTTTCTTATCCGGGTAGTCTGTACCTAGGTTTTTTTTCTCATATGCTTGGCCAATCAATAGGCCTGAAAACTGTCACCTGATGATGAGGACAACATCATCAACCCCGTTTAATATCTGACACAACACTGAGCATACACAAGTGTTGACCCCCGATGAAAGAGACTGCTAAATGTGTGAAGGGAAGGTGAGCACTTAGGTCAGGAAGTGGGCATGCAGGGTACGGAAGAACAGGACCACAGAAAAATGTGTAAAAAATGGGTGGGCAGACATCAATACAAAGTAGTCAACCAAGAGCAACAAATACATTTAGGTGAGGTAAGAAACTCCAGAGAGTTTCCAGAGTCAAAGAGTAGTGACGGCATGACTGGGACATGATCAAGGGGGGTCTGTAAGTTTTGACACTCCTGGAAATATCGATTTCAGCATAACCCATATGGGGTCTCTAGCTTTGAGATACTAGTTGACCAAAGCAAGAGCATGGGTGGTGAATCATTTTCAATATTTTTCTCTGCTATACTCAGCTTAAATAGCCTGCGGTGATGACAGGGTCTTTTTAAAGTTTTGATGGTCATGTGTGAGCATACTATGCTATGGAGGCTGGAGAGGAAAGAGAGAGAGGAGGAGACACCTTCCAATGCTTCCTAGCAATACTTTCCCTGACAGCATCAAGCTGGAGGATGATGTCCTCTGCTACCACCAAATTTATAGCCCATTCCAGCCAATAGCAATGATAACCTCATGCATTCACTTATGCAATCCTGCAAGCAAACAAAAAAATAGGGCTAAACCATGTAGTTTTATTACCTTTGCCACTACCACAATCAGTTCTTCCCCTTGCCACCATGATCGTCAGCAGCAGGAACAAATCCTTTGATGAATCTTATTAGATCAATTCAATCTCTCTCCTTGAGGCCACTGTGAGTGTAGCCACACAGTTCTCATTAACATTTGACATCCAAGCATCCCCTGACCTACTTCATCTGTGCACATCAAAGATCCGGCATATGACACGACATGCATGTAATACTCTGCCTTATGACCTTAATATGGAAATGAGCTGCAATATTGCTTCAATTTAGGTAGATATTCTGCAATCATCATTGTACAAAAAAATAAATAGAATTAAAGAAACCTAAATTGAGTTAAGGAGGAACTTGAGGCAGCCGTATTTCAGTTCATATATATTGACTGAAATGCAAAAATTATTTGTGCACTTTCTTCAATCCAGGATGAAATGTCAGATTAAATTCTCAGTGCCCACACTGGTGACTGAAATGATAGGGAAGGTAGAGAATAGGTGCCTCCTACCTTCAGTCTCCATGGGAGTTTTAACCATGCCAAGTCACCAGTATTACCTATGGTATCTGATCTTTCCCCATCACTAACTTACTGTGACTTTTGCACGGTGTCACTATATGGAGGAGGCTATTTTGCTAGAGGCAAGCCATTTGCTTACTTATGTCAGAATCTCCAGCAAGGAGAACAGTGAACAGCACAGTAATAGCATCATCAAATCTCACTCCAAATCTTATGTTACTAGCTCTTAGAGGCAACAGTGCCTTAGATCTCACACTGCAGTTATGCAACTATAGGGTTCTAGGCAGTGCTTCTGTTAGAAACCACGGGGCCCCATACAGCCAACCTGACAGCCCCTCAAATAAACACAGTTTACTGTGCTTCAGTTATGAACGAACACTATAAGTGATCAGTACCCATCACTCATTGTGTTCATTCAGGAAAGGAAGGGGCTGGTAAATGTGACATATATACCAGACCCTTCCCCCACTCTCTATCCTTGAGGGGGGAATGATTACTGGAACTGATCCCCTGTATGGTTTTCTCTGCAGCAGCTGAAAACCAGCAGGAGGGAAAGGAGAAGAGGCCAGCTTTCAGCTGCTGCAGAGAGAGCCATACAGGGGATCAGTTCCAGTAATTGCCCCCCTGCCACACCGATCACCCTTTCTGTGCACATCTGATTCCCCCAGCTGCCTGAGCTCCCCTGCTTGCCTGGGCCCTGTACAGGAGGACTGGTGGTATCCCCTTATCCACGGCCCTGGCTCTAGGTACAGGAGTGGCCAGACAGGCAATGGCACCCCCACATATTAGGAGGTGCACTGCTATTTTTCAGGAGGAATTCTAGAAATAATATATATATATTTTTTAGGATATTGCTTAGGCACAGTTAACACTTCTAGATGTTCTCTTGAACATAGTAAATCTTCGCTTTTTTAGTTCAGTTCCACTTTAAGGAAGCCATACAAACACAGGTGTTTTTTTTAGGTAGACGGTGGCCAAAACAACTACCTTTGGGCTACATTGTATAGGCATTTGAGATGTGTCATGCATTTGCATAGACTTGAATAAACTTATTAACATAACACAACATGAACTCCAACTGATTTTTATTGATTGTATACACCATCCCTTTACTGTTTTTGTATTTAAATTGTTTTTGTCGTAGGAGAGGATGGGTGGGAGATTTAGGGGATATAACAAATATCTTGGAAACAGGCCCATTAAGTACCCTATCTCCATCACAGACTGTGTGACACCTACGACTGTATAGGGCATATAGGACACCTCAGAAATTATTTCTATATGGGTGGAGGTCATAAGCTAAATACCCAAAATGTGGGGATCCAACAGGAGACCTAATCCATGTGATGTGGATGTGTCCAAAATTAAATAGATATTGGAGAGAAGTTATTGGTAAAATACAGGCAGTGCTCGGAGTGAATCTTGAACTGGAACCAAAGACATGTATATTGGCTTATGTGGAAGAAGATAATAACATATGGGGTAGACGAACAGCAACAACTAGATGTCTCTTTTTAGCATGGAAATTATTAGCAAGGACATGGTTGGCAACAAACCCACCAACCTATGCTCAATGGGAAAACAAGGTTAAAAATGCAATGAGGCAGGAAAAAAATTGTGTATAAAAAAAGGGGAAATGCCAAAATATGGGAACGCTGGATTGATGGATAAGGGTAAAGTGCAATATATGTTTAAGTGAAATTAATGTTGAATCATTTTTCTTTTGTTCCTTTATCTGGGGATTGTTCTTTCTTTCTTTTTTAGAAAATATAGTGGGGTATTTAAAATAGGACAATATTAAAAGAAAATAAATTGTATTGTTTTTTAGTATATGTTAAATGTTGGGATGTTAGAATGTGGATGTAATGATGAAAAAGTTTTGAATAAAGATTACATGAATTTAAAAAAAAAAAAATGTTGTCTGATATTTTGTTAGGGAGGAACTCTAGTCTACAGAAAATAGCTCAACTGAAGCAATGATGATGACCATTGCTGGTCTATAACTGTCTATGCCAGTCCTTGGTTTTGTCAGCTCCACTCATGCCATTTACAAAGGGTTGCAAGCTCTCTATTATGCTCTGGCCCTTCCCTTTTCACCCCATACCCCTCCACTCATCTTTGGAGGAGTGATTGGGGGAGGGGTAGGACAGAGCACGACCATGCAAGCTTTAATTACAATTTTTTTGGCTAACACTTAGAAATGTTGGGGCAATGGGAAATTACCTAAAATGCATGCAGGAACCAAAATATGCCTGCTGTGCAGTTTTATAAACCTTTGATAAGTTGCTCTTCAGCTGAACTTTTTAAAGCTAACTGAAGGATTTTTTTTTTTAATTTACCCTTGTAGTGGCGTTCCCTGCACTTCAAGGGTTAAATGCTTGTTATATCCAGGGGTGCCAGAAAGGGAGTAAATACTTACCTTACTCTTGGCTCCAGCAGGCTGGATCTGGTTGCCTTCCAGCCTCTTCAATGTACACTACAGGGTTAGCTTTGAACAGAGAGCGCCGGAGTTGGGTATAAGGTATATTATGGAGCCTGCACCTGTAGACATAATGGGAATTTAACGTTTGCAGTGGGGGATGGCCCCACTGCAAGGGTATTTTTTTTTAAATTAATGGAGTTGGAATATCTGAACCAGAAGTCCTATTTTAGTCAATGGAAATCTGGAAAAAAAAAGAGTGTATTGCAGAGCTGTAGATGATGTTACATTTTCAGAAGCGTTTTGGAAGCTCCTGACAGTCCTTTCTGACAAGATGATGGGGGCACTTTCTTAAAAAAATTCTACCAGGGATAATTCAATAGAAGAGAGGATAGTGGTAACAGTGGCAGTAAAGCTAAGGGTACAGTCTTTGGTCCCTTTTTTCACAGAAGTCTCTTGAGAATCCAAACCACCAAAATAAAAATTGACATTTGAACTTGGATTTGGCGATCGGAATACATGCAATCTGGTCTAAATTCAACGTAATCCAAAATACAGTATCAACTTTAGCTGAATGTACCGAGGCTAAAGACAGTCTCAGCTTTGCCTCTTCAAAAAATGTCTGAACATTTAAGAGATTTCTGCCCACAAAGCTTCCTCACAATACTTACTCAGGGATTCTAGTTACATAGTTACATAGTTACATAGTAGGTGAGGTTGAAAAAAGACACAAGTCCATCAAGTCCAATGTGTGTGATTATGTGTCAGTATTACATTACATATCCCTGTATATTGCGGTCATTCAGGTGATTATCTAATAGTTTCTTGAAGCTATCAATGCTCCCGGCTGAGACCACCGCCTGTGGAAGGGAATTCCACATCCTTGCCGCTCTTACAGTAAAGAACCCTCTACGTAGTTTAAGGTTAAACCTCTTTTCTTCTAATTGTAATGAGTGGCCACGAGTCTTATTAAACTCTCTTCTGCGAAAAAGTTTTATCCCTATTGTGGGGTCACCAGTACAGTATTTGTAAATTGAAATCATATCCCCTCTCAAGCGTCTCTTCTCCAGAGAGAATAAGTTCAGTGCTCGCAACCTTTCCTCATAACTAAGATCCTCCAGACCCTTTATTAGCTTTGTTGCCCTTCTTTGTACTCGCTCCATTTCCAGTACATCCTTCCTGAGGACTGGTGCCCAGAACTGGACAGCATACTCCAGGTGCGGGCGGACCAGAGTCTTGTAGAGCGGGAGAATTATCGTTTTATCTCTTGCGTTGATCCCCCTTTTAATGCATGCCAATATTCTGTTTGCTTTATTAGCAGCAGCTTGGCATTGCATGCCATTGCTGAGCCTATCATCCACTAGGACCCCCAGGTCCTTTTCCATCCTAGATTCCCCCAGAGGTTCTCCCCCCAGTGTATAGATTGCATTCATATTTTTGCCACCCATCCTCAGGGCTTCCAGCTCATTCCTATACTGACATATCCAAGTTTTGTTTGTGTTAATAATTAAATTTAATTAACATTTATTCAGTCAAAGACTGATGGGTTACAAATATGTCATGGTAATTTAAGGGGTGATTTGACAATGTTTCAAGCAGAGATGAACCAAATGTGCCATTAGGGTATATAGGAAAGGGATTGGTAAACAAAGGACATAGGAGCGGGGCACTCCCTGGGAACACGTATGTTGTAAAAAATTTTTTTACAGAAAGCAACACTTAAAAAAAAAAGGCTTAAAGGCAACATTATAAAAAGTACAATTTCATCAAATAACATGCAACAAATTGACAGCAAGGGGGAGATTTACTAAAACTGAGGCATTCAGAATATGGTGCAGCTGTGCATGGTAGCCAATCAGCTTCTAACTTCAGCTTGTTCGATTAAGATTTGACAATAAGGCCCGTTTCACACCAGCGGACGGATCGGGTCCACCTGTTTGTTTTTCAGGCAGACGAGTTCGGACCACCCATTGTTCTCTATAGCGCGGCGGATATCAGCTGACATGTGTCCACTTGACACTCCCTGGCATCTGAACCGGTCCACTAAAAACAGACCGATGGGGATACATTCACCACCATCCGACCGGCAGATCAGATGACAATCGGATGGAAATAGACATGCAGTTAGTTTCCATCCCACCACCCCGTAGAGAGCAGCGGGCTGTGCCTGTGTCGACTCTGCATAGTAGAGCTGGCACGGACCTGTCATCTGCCTGCTAAGCTGGGATCAGCAAAGAGATCCACCGCTGAGCAGGCGGATCCACTTGGACGGATTCCGCCCCATGTGAAAGAGACCTAAAACCTGGAAGCTGATTGTTTTCTATGCAGAGCTGCACCAGATTTTGCATGCTACATCATTCTGTTTGTAAACAAGCATTTGGGGGCTACATCTATACCAGACCCTTATCCATGATAAGGGGGAACCCAACGCAAATCACCCCACAAAAAAAAGTGTTAGTGTCCTCACTCCCAATATGTATCCCTGACACCTTGGGTCTGGCATGAATTTTAGGAGGATGCCCCATGCAAAAAAAAAAAAAAAACTATGGGGACCCCTCAAATTCCATACCAAAGTCTTTTTCGAGCTTGCTGTATGTATGGCCAGAACAGGGGCTTGAAGTGAATGCACACTCCCCCCCTCCTGAACCATAGCAGGCCACATGCCTTCAGCATATGGAGAGTATCTTACCAGGGGGCCCCTGATAAAGCACCTTATTCTTATTTTGATGGGGACAAGGGATTCTTCCACATATCCATGGCTCAGTGGATGCGGGGGTCTGTGGGGGAACTTACTGGTATTAGGAAGCTTTCTGTAAATAAGGGGCTCCCCCAATTATCTGCCCAGCCAACTATATGAATGAGTAAGGGGTACATTGTACCCCTTTAGCGGTATTCCCAAGTGTGGCTCGGGGTGAATTTTCAGTACCAAAAGTGGTAACCCCGAGCCACACTCGGGATCGCATCGCAGGATCCAGGTACAGGTTACTTACCTTGTCCCCAGGATCCTGCAATGTCCTCCCACTGTGTGTGCGAGCCATGTCTCCAATCGGTGTATCACAGCGCCGGGCTCCGTTCCCTGCGAGCATTGCGAAGCACGGGGACGGAGCACGGCGCCAAATTCAAAAAGTTAAAAACACACAATACATACAGTACACTGTAATCTTACAGATTACAATACTGTATCAAATTATTTTGCATTCCTTTTGTCCCTAGGTGTTTGTCCAATGCCATGCCTGCAGTTTTATATTAAATACTGGTCTTTCTGCCTGGAAACTGAAGATTGTCCATAGCAACCAAAACCGTCCCTTTACATCAAAAGCGGTTTTAGATCAGCTAGAAAACAGCGATAATAAATTAGAAACACTTGCAGAATTGAGCAATAGTGATTTGAGGGGAAATTTGTCATCAAACACTGAAAGTAATGACAGCGACAATTCAGCAACTGAGCAAATTTCAGTGTTTTTGATTTGATTACATTATTTAATCATTTTTATTATTATAATAATTATTTATAATAATAATAATAAGAATTATTATTATTATTATTTGTTATAATTATTTATAGTTATTTATTATATTATAATTTATGATTTCGTGTTTCAAACTTTATCATACCTGACTCTTGTTTGGACAGATTTAAGTGTATTATTCCTAAGAATTACAGGTTTACAATATAAAAGGCCAAATTTCCATGCAAAACATTGTACCGCTTTGAGCATCAAAAATCTGAAATAATCATACATTACTTGACCCTCCCTTCTAGATTGTAAGCTCTAACGAGCAGGGCCCTCTGATTCCTCCTGTATTGTTTTGTACTATATATATATCCTGTTTAATAATAATAATACCGCCAGGGAGATTAAAAAAGTAAAAAAGTATATAAAAGCACACACTGTATATAAAGATCTTTATTAAAACAATAATGATAGTAATAATAATAATCACTATGAGGCTCCACAATGACCAAAATATAATGTTCTTCTATGTCCAAAAAAATAATGTCCCACAAAGTAAAGGTTCAACATCTATCTATCTATCTATCTATCTATCTATCTATCTATCTATCTATCTATCTATCTATCTATCTATCTATCTATCTATCTATCTATCTATCTATCTATCTATCTATCTATCTATCTATCTATCTATCTATCTATCTATCTAGCTAGCTAGCTAGCTAGCTAGCTAGCTAGCTAGCTAGATCACTCATTGCACAATAATCAGTTTGGGTGGACCTGGGGTTGCCTCAGAAATCCTCGTTTAACTACATGAACTGACATCCATTCTGGCTGGGCTCGGTTATCTGACTTTTATTTCATTTCTGCCAAAAAAGGGAGATCCACTATCACTGATTCATGACTTATAGACTCTTTTAAGATAGATTCCAGACAAAACAAGGGAAGCCAAACTATGATGCATCCATTGCTAATTATACTCCACTATTTAAAGGAGAGACACTGCTGTATGTGGATTTGTTTTCCATCCTTGCATGCTGCAGCTGCTCTGAGGTTGTATTACGTCTCCAGGCTTCCACTATAATAGAGGAAATAGTCAATATAGAGTACAGTACGTGCTCTTTATACAGCTGCTCACCAACCAGATAGCATAAATGTAATCTATACTTAATACATATTTTATATTAAATTCTGTAAAGAAATCTTGGCTTACTGTATAAAGGGCTTCTGACCAATTAGCTAAATACACACGTGAGACAAATAGAAGATTATTTATCTTGTGGAAGTTGTGAAAAGTTATGCAGACATGCATCAAAATGCAATAGGGGCAGCCCCCTTGGACTTTTGAGGCAGAAAATCTGATAGAAAAAGTAAATAAAAGGCAACGCAGTGACACTTTTATTGGGTACACAATATAGTAGAAAATGTAAACATATAGGCAATCGTGTTAAAATATAAAAAATATACAAATGAAACAAATAGTACTTGTATATAAATGTCAAACCCAAGAGAGCAATTATATCCAGGTACTGCCAGTGTGAGGCTGTGGTCAGTCCATGGAAATTTCTTGCATGAATCCCAACACGTTTCAGAATTATCGGTATTTATTCCTTCATCAGGTGAGATCTATATTTTGGGTGACTTTATTCTTATCTGAAATGTAAACATAATTGCATGATAATTATTATTATTTATTATTATACAGGATTTAAATAACGCCAAAAGTTTGCGCAGTGCTTAACAAAATGAAGGCGGACATTACAGTTATATTACAACTTGGTACAAGAGGAATCAGAGGGCCCTGCTCACTAGAGCTTACAATCCAGGAGGGAGGGTCAATTGATACAAAAGGTAATAAATAGCTGTGGGGGATGAGCTGATGGAGAAAGTAAAACAGTGTATTAGTTAGAAGCAGGATAAGCTACTTTAAAGAGAAGGGTTTTCAGGGATCGTATAAAGATGGATAGATTAGAGGACAGTCAGACAGCTTGGGGTAGGGAGTTCCAAAGGATGAGAAAAGCTCTGGAGAAATACTGAAGGCGAGCATGGGAGGAGGTGACAAGGGAGCTAGAGAGCAGGAGGTCTTGGGAGGACCGAAGAGAGCGGCTTGGTTGGTATTTTGAGACTAGGTTAGTGATGTAGCTGGGGGCAGAGTTGTGGATGGCTTTGTAAATTATTGTTAGTACTTCGAATTTTATTCGCTGGGTGAGTGGAAGCCAGTGCAGGGATTGGCAGAGAGGGAGGGAAGGACAATGAACGGTTGGTAAGGTGGATGAGTCTTGCAGCACCATTCATTATGGACTAAAGGGGGATAGTGTATGTAAAGGTAGTCCGATAATGAGTGAGTTGCAGTAGTCGAGGCGAGAAATAACCAGGGAGTGAATTAGAAGCTTGGTGGTGTCATTAGTTAAAAAGGAGCGTATTCTAGAGATGTTGCGGAGGCTAAGGCGGCATGATTTGGACAGGGATTGGATGTGGGCCTGAAAGGACAGTTCAGAGTCTAGGGTTACCCCCAGCATCCTGGCATGTGGGGACGGACTGATAGTTGTGCCTTTGATCTTGACAGAGAAGTCAGGGGAAGGGGCACGTGGGGGAGGAAATATTATGAGCTTGGTTTTAGATTTAGAGATTTAGATTTAGAGTCAGTTTGAGGAAGTGGTGTGACATCCAGGCTGATATGTCTGTTAGTAAATCAGTGGTGTGTGGGGAGACTGAAGGGGTGAGCAGAGGGGTAGAGAGATAGATTTGGGTGTCATCGGCATATACTTGGTAGTGGAAGCCATGGGAGGCTATCAGCTGACCGAGGGAGGATGTGTAGATCGAGAATAGTAGAGGTCCAAGGACAGAACCTTGGGGGACCCCAACGGTAAGAGGTGTTGGAGAGGAGGAAGTAGAGTTGTAAGTGACACTGAAGGTGTGGTGAGATAGGTAAGATTCAAACCAACAGAGAGCACAGCAATGGATACCAAGCAAATTGAGTTTTTTGAGGAGGAGGGGGTGATCGACTGTATCAAAGGCAGCGCAGAGGTCCAAGAGTAAGAGTACGGAATAATGGCGGTTGGTTTTAGCTGTTAGTAAGTCGTTTGTGAGTTTTAGGAGAGCAGTTTCTGTGGAGTGCTGTGGACGAAATCCAGACTGAAGGGGATCAAGAAGGTTATTCTCAATGAAATGGTCGCTCAGTCAGTTGTAGACTAAACGTTCAAAGAGTTTGGATGCAAAAGGGAGTAAGGAGATGGGTCTTAGGTTGTTAAGATTGGTGGGGTCCAGTGAGGCCTTTTTTTGGTATGGGAGTGACTAGTGCATGTTTCAGAGGGTTGGGGAAGATGCCAGTAGAGAGAGAGATTGAAGATATGAGTTAAAGAGTGTAGGATAGAGTCAGAGAGTGACCATAGTATTTGAGAAGGAACAGGGTCCAGCGGGCAGGAGGTTAGGTGGACGTTACAAAAAAGTTTATTGACTTTCTCTGTAGTAGTTGGATTAAACAAGAGTTTTGATTGTACAGGAGGACAAAAAGTGTAAAGTGAGGGAGATATCTGTAGAGTGGAGGAGATCTCGAGACTAATTGTCTCAATCTTATTTTTGAAGTGATTAGCAATCTCCTGGACATTGAGTAAGTTAGTGGGTGGAGGTAATGGCGGACGAAGTAGAGCATTAACCACTTAAGGACCAAGCCTCTTTCTGAGATTTGCTGTTTGCAAGTTAAAAACCGTTTTTTTTTTGCTAGAAAATTACTTTGAACCGCCAAACATTTTACATTTTTTTCTAACACCATAGAGAATAAAATGGCGGTTGTTGCAATACTTTCTTTCACACCGTATTTGCGCAGCGGTCTTACAAGAGCACTTTTTTTGGAAAAAATAATTTTTTTTTATTCAAAAATAAGACAACAGTAAAGTTAGCCCAATTTTTTTTATATTGTGAGAGATAATATTACGGCGAGTAAATTGATACCCAACATGTCATGCTTCAAAATTGCGCCTGCTCGTGCAATGGCGCTAAACGTTTACCCTTAAAAATTTCCATAGACGACGTTTAAAAAATTCTACAGGTTGCATGTTTTGCACTACAGAGGAGGTCCAGAGCTAGAATTATTGCTCTTGCTCTACCGATCGTGGCGATACCTTGTGTGTGGTTTGAACACCATTTTCATATGCGGGCACTACTCACGTATGCGTTCGCTTCTGCATGCGAGCACTGCAGGACAGGGCACGCTTAAAATATTTTTTTTCTTATTTATTTTACCTTTTATTTTTTATTTTTACACTGTTCTTTTTTTTTTTTAAATTGCGTTACCTTTTTTCCTATTACAAGCAATGTAAACATCCCTTGTAAAAGAAAAAAAGCATGACAGGACCTCTTAAATATGAGATCTGGGGTCAAAAAGACTATTTTACACTAAAATGCAATAAAAAAAAAAAATATGGGCGGAAGTGATGTTTTAACGTCGCTTCCGCCCTGCAATGGTATGGAGACGGGTGGAGGCCATCTTCCCCTCACTCGTCTCCATACCCAGGAAGGAGAAGCATCCGATCGCTTCCGCCACTACCGGCGTCTCCGGTAAGCGGGAGAGGGCACTGGAGAGCGGGGAGAGGCGCCCTCTCCCACAGCCGATAAAAATGATCTTGCGGCGAATCCGCCGCAGAGACCACTATTATCGGAAATCGGACTGCCCACTGAAGATGAGGATACCGGGGTTATGGCAGCTAGCTAAGTTAGGATGTATATCGGTGTGCAGTGGTCCGGAAGTGGTTAAAGGTAGAAAAGAGTTGACGGGGACTACGTGAGAGGGTGTTAATGAGAGTGATAAAGTAAGTCTGTTTGGCAGCATGGAGACAGGAATGGTATTTTTGGAGGGCAGATTTATATTGGCTGAAATTTTGCTGTGACTTTGTCTTACGCCCCAGACGCTCAAGAGCACGGCTCTGTTTTTGGAGGCTTTTGGTAATGTCTGTCTGCCAGGGTTGTAGCAGTCGATGCCTGATTCTGTGCATAGTAAGGGGGGCCAAGGTATCCAGGGTGGATGACAGTGAACTGTTGTAGATAGAAGTGGCAAGGTTGGGGCAGGACAAGGATGAGATTTTGTCGTAGAGACAATCTGTAGCAGAAAAAAGAAGAGAAGAGTTAAGATGGCAAAGGTTTCTACAGGTTATTGTTTGGTAGTTAGAAGGCAAAGAGGAGGAAAGGAGAGAGTGAAACTAATAAGGTGGTGATCAGAGAGAGGAAAAGGAACGTTGGAGAGGTTGTGGGGAGTGCATAGGTAAGAGAATATGAGATCAAGGCAGTTGCCAACAGAGTGAGTTGAAGCGTTTGCCCATTGTTTCAGGTCAAAAGAGGAGGTAATGTTCAGAAATTTAGAAGTAGCGGGAGTGTTAAGATCAACAAACGGGGATGTTGAAGTCACCAAGAATGATTGTTGGGACTTTAGAAGAGAGAAAGTAAGGTAGCCAGGCAGAGAAGTCGTCAAGGACGCTTGATATCGGTCCAGGAGTCCGATAGATCACAGCAATTCTCAACGAAACTGGACAAATACAGTGAGCTTCAAATGAGGAGAGGGACACAGAGGGGGGTGGATGAAGAACCTGAAAAGTGCTTTGAGGGGAAAGGAGGATTCCAACATCACCTCCTTTCCGTCCACTAGGCCTGGGAGAGTGAGTCCACAGAAGGCCACGATGGGAGAGGGCAACAGGAGTAGGAAAATCAGAATCTTGAAGCCATGTCTCCGTAATTGCAAGTAGGTTGAAAGAGTTGTGATAAATAGGTCATGGACGGTGGTAAGTTTGTTGCAAACCGAGCGGGCATTCCAAAGGGCACAGGAAAAGGGAAGGCTGGCTCTAGGTAGAAGAGGAATAGAAATTAGATTGTGTAGATTGCGGCTTCTGGCAGAGGATAGGGGGTGCTGGGTATGTTGGCCAAAGGTAAATGATGGCGGTCCAGGATTTGAAGAAATATCTCCAGACATTAGGAGAAGTAGAAGGGTGAGGGAGGTGATATGGGAGTGTGACTTATGTGGGGGGACACTTCTCAGTGTCCTGGAGGTTTTATTGGTATGTGGGTTCAAAAATAGCAGGAGCTGATGAGTGCAGTAATACGGTGAAGACAGGAGTGAAGGTGATACAAGCTGTGTGTGTGTAGCTTGGGCAGAGCATAAAATGTGGCTTCCCTCTGGAAGCCTACTCTGATGAATCCCCAAATTTGTTTTGATATGACATTGAAATAGAATGCCCCATCCACCATAAGGTAAAACTCCTGGGTGAATTTATCCAGTAACAACTTGGATATAGGGCGGTACCATTTAGGATTACTGAGTATTTTGGTACACATTCTGATATATATAATCACAACATTGCCACCCTTGTCAGAAGGTTTGATGACAATGTCACTGTTACAGACCAAAGCTTCCAAAGCCTTTTGTTCATCATAGTTAAGATTGGGGTGCGAACTGAATACATTTCTTAATTTCTTAATTTCTGAATGTCGGCAGATACCAACTTCAGGAAAGTGGCCACATTGCGATTAGAGCTTGGTGGGGGGTATATGGTGGATTTCTTTTTAAGAGAAGTATTGGCGTTGGGTGTAGTAGAAAGTGCAGTGGGTGTGTTGTCCACTGCTACAAGGAGAGCCTCTGTGTCTATAGAATCAATGGGATTCAAAGATTAATTTTCATCTAGTTCATCTAGTGATATCAAGTGATCTAGGGACTGGACGTCTTGGTTGGTCTGCCCAGGCCCTAAAGTTTGTTTTTTTAGCATAGAGGCTCTTGAATAAGATGTTACATATGAATAAATTAATATCCTTGATGGTCTCAAACTTGTCGAGACGTGAGTCCGGAAAAAAAAGTGTGTCACGTACCAGATTGGAGGCTGAGGTGACGAGAGGGCTCCCCTTGTGGCTGAGTGCAGAGTACCTCTGGAGTTGGTGATAGAGGATGCTATGCCCAGAGATGCACGGGTTGCCTACAGATGAAGTTGTCTGATGGTTCCAGATGCGGGACACCCTGGAGCAGAGAAGGTGGTCACAGCCAATGATTCTCTGGAGATACTGGTGGATCTTGACAGATGGGTAAGCAGAAAGCAATGTCAGAAGCCCGGCCAAGGGTCAAACACCGGAAGTCAGTCAGGAGCAGAGGCAGGAAGCGTTGTGGAGATCAAGCTGGGGTCAATCACGGGATGTCAATCTGGAACAGGCAGAAGCAGGTCTATGAAGCAAGCTGGGTTCAGTGCCAGGAGAAAGTCCAGTCAATCTTGAAGGAAATCAACCTTGAATATTCACTGGAAGGACAGATCCTGAAGTTAAAACTCAAATACTTTGGCCATCTAATGCAAAGAGAGGACTCATTGGAAAAGACCCTGATGCTGGGAAACATGGAAGAAAAAAGGAGAAGAGGATGAAAGAAAACAAGATGGATAGATAGCATAATCGAAACAATGAACATGAAGTTAAGCACGCTCCGGGAGGCAGTGGAGGACAGAAAAGCCTGGCGTGCTATGGTCCATGAGGTCACAAAGAGTTGGACACGACTAAACGACTGAACAACAACAATGGTGATGATCAGCGACTTATAGTGGAACTGTGATAGTGTAGTGGACAATCTGACATTAACTTGCACTGGGTGTGAACTATGATTGGACACAGCAGATCAGCAGGTCCCAAGCCATGAATCATTGGCTGAGACCTGTTGACAAACTCCTGCTGGGTAGAATTACAGTGGGTGTCAGTGGGGGAGTGCATGCACTCGCCCTAAACCTGAAAGCAGATAGTGACGTACCAGTACGCCGCTGTGCCTGTAAAGACTGCCTGTCCACAGTACATTGCAGGCAGGCGGTCTGCAAGTGGTTAATGTGCCGGCCCTTACATTACATATTTGGTGGAAGATCTATAGAAGATTGTAAAATCAGAATGCAAAGTGTATAGTAAACTTAGGACTGCCTAGGTCCTTCCCTTTTTCAGCTCATCAGCTTTCAGAAAAGACACTCCCACTGGAAGCCTAATTTTTAACCCATTTGCCAGTGTCCTGGATTTGCAGGACAGTGTCTAACATCCTGGGACTGTCCAGCAGTGTCCAACAGGATGCCCTATATGGTCCAGGACACTGAGCAGTAAATCCAGAAAGATTGGTGTCTCCAAAGATTAGCTTTATAACAGCAGCTGCCGTGCTTAGTGCCAGCTGCTTCTGCTCCCTCTGCAACCACTTGTCAGACCTCAGATGCTGCGGCCGTTTAAGTGTCATAAGTAATTGGTATCTTTTCATCCTAGGTACATTTTACATGCATCTACCCCTGAAGAGCAAGCTGGGTCTCGCAAAAGCATTGGGTACACTTGATGCCTGTGTGTTATATGATTGTTTATACATATATGTACAATCATTTTATTTATATGTATCCCGTATGATTGGCATTTGTTGATGACATCAATGCATGTACTATCTCTACTTGAATACATTTTATACTGTATTTACTGTTGCTACGTCTATTGGCTAAACTGTGCTCACCTCACTCAAAGTCCCAGGGCAAATTTTCTGTTTTGTTACATATTTCAGGGATGGAGTTGTGTCACTGGTGACACCAGACTTTTCTCTCTTTTTTTCTATATTGAACTCAGGTGGAAGACACCCATTTAGCCCAAAACTGGTCTGTGGTCACCCTCGCCATTACATACATACATGCATGCATTTTACACTTTTATTATGCATTAGCCTTTAATTTCCAATACATAATTTACATCTTATTATAGGCATATACCCCAATCCATCTGGTGTGCTGTTCCTTGCTGATGGTGGTGTTTGTTTTGCTTTGGGAGCTGCGATGTGCATCAAGGGAGGTTTCTTGTCTCCCGCTGCCCCCACCTGTTTTTTGAGCGGGTGGGGCCACCTACACATCGGCACCATGTTTATGCGCCAGCCAACGTGATGTCCACGATTTCGCAGTGTCAATGTGGCTGGATGTATTGTGTTATCTGAATGACCTAGGGGAGTATCCATGCATGTGCACCTCCTGATGACGGTGAGCGCTTCCGGCGCTCGCATGTCAGTCATCCACACTTGGCGCTGGGGGCGGAGCCTCTCAAGCTCTTCCGGGGGGTATATATCGGAGGTTCAGGATGGCGTGGATCTTTCTGTTTTTCCCACTGAGGATACACACACCTGTGGAAGTCCTCTGCTGTGACTTACCCCCCATAGATATATACATTCACCTTACTCAGGTATACTCACATGTTTTCACATGGCTCACTCTGAGCACCCACTTCTTGCTTGTCTTTGATATTACAGGTTCCATTATATATCTGCACTTCATTTCATCTTCTACTTCTTTTCTTCCTTTGTTCTTGTTCCCTATGGTCTCCTTGATCTTACCATCCTTGGCTCAGGCATTTTATTCTTACATAGATACATATATGTTACTACATACTTACTTTACTCTGTTACTTTAGATTGTCTGATATACATATTAATGTTTACAGCCAATACACAGCGAGACCATTAGGGATACCCAATTTCTACCCGTGCCGTGCTTTTCCTCCGTTCGGGCCTGGGTGGGGTCTTGTCTGGCTCCGCCTCCTCAGCTCCCTGGCGAGACACCTGCTGCCGCCGTCTGGGAGCTATACATCCGCTGTTTTGGTCATATCTAGTGGTGAGTATTCCTTACCAAGGCCCCTCTTACCCAGTACCTATAGTATCAATATCACACTATACACCCAATTTATATCTTTTCATCCTAGGTACATTTTACACGCTGAAGAGCGAGCTGGGTCTGGCGAAACGCGTTGGGTACACTTGATGCCTGTGTGTTATATGATTGTTTATACATATATGTACCATCATTTTATTTATATGTATCCCGTATGAATTGGCATTTGTTGATGACATCAATGCATGTACTATCTCTACTTGAATAAATTTTAGATTGTATTTACCGTTGCTACGTCTAAAACTGTGCTCACCTCACTCAAAGTCCCAGGGCGAATTTTCTGTTTTTTTTTTAAGTATTTGGAAGTGGCACTATGTCAGATTGAAGCCCAAGGAGACCTCCTGTTGGCTCATGAAATGAAAGTGTATGTAAACCCTATCAATGAACTTCCCTTATTTGCTCCCTTTTGGTCTGAAAAAAATACCATTGAAAATGTTTACTTGTATCTGTTCAATAAGTGCAAAAATGATATCCATTTTTTTGAAATCGTGTGAGCTGATAACGTCCTGTGCTCCCTGCCTGTGCACAAGGAGGAGTTATGGAGATGAAGAGAAGGTATAATAGACATAAACAAGAGGGGTTATAAAGATGGAGAGGGGAGGAGATGAGGAGAGATATTTTGTACTTTGTAATCCATCAGAAAGGAAGTTGGCAGGGCTGACACCACGTGCTAAGGAATTCAGGGTTGTGTTGTCAAGTCAAAGAGAAAAGTTGGAGCATAATATATGTTTTTGTACTTGCAGTGGGTTTAGAGAAATAAAACGTGGGAAAATGTGCATGTATTCCAGAGATGCACTAAACATGGTTTTAAAATTTTGCTTGGACATGCCCTTTAACCACTTGATACCACGGTGAAGCCATGAAACATTAAGCAACGCTTTCCACCCCCCCCCCCACCTTCTGGAGTTGAAAAAAAAACAAGTGTCTTCTAACTGCCCACCCAATTGCAAGCTTAGCAAAACTGCTTGACACCTCAACTGATTCCATACCAGCTGGTGAAAACACCTCTTTTCCCTTCAGTTTATGGCCTGGTTGGTCCAACATTAATATGTTTTGCTTTTGATTTATTTTTATTATTGTTTTATTATTATTATTTTTTTTTTTTACCTCCTAAGTCTAGGTTCAGATCTATGCGGGCTGCTCTTGATGCGTTTTTCATGCGCCTTTTTGCTATGCGTTTTGTGTTTTTAAACCCTTGTTTTTGATGCGTTTTTGCATGCAGTTTTCATGCATTTTGCATTTTCTTTTCTCTTCTGTAAACGCACTGTATATAGTTGGTTGCTAAGGAACAGGCTGGGAAGCAGGGGAGGGTCAAACAAGCATACTATGCAGGTGGCTGACACCCTTCTTATCAACTGATGATGTCATTTTACATTAGCAGGTTGGCAGCTAGAAGGTCATAATGGTGCACAATTAAAACCTGTGGCTTGTGTAACTAAAAGGCAGGCTTCATCCACCCACCACCTTGTATACAATTTTTGGGCATTTTTTAGGCATTTTGCTGAGGCACTCCTAAAGAAACCTCAAGGCACCCTGGTTGAAAAAAGGCTGCTATAGAGGGATATGCTTTGTTCATATTTCATGTCTGAAGTCTACAACCCCTTTAAGCAGAGAAACATTTTGTTGTTTTCATTCAAGCTGTTCCTGACCCATACGCCGCGTCTACACGATCGGACTTTCCGCCAACAAAACCGTGGATTTTTTTCCGAAGGTTGTTGGCTCAAACTTGTCTTGCATACACGCGGTAACACAAATGATGGCCCAAAATTCCAAACGTAGGAACGCGGTGACGTAGCAGACGTATGACGAGCCGAGAAAAAGGAAGTTCGATAACCAGTGCGGCTCCTTCTGCTTGATTCCGAGCATGCGTGAACTTTTGTGCGCCGGACTTGTGTAAACACGATCGGACTTTCCGACAACAAGTGAAGTTGGCAGGAAAAATTTGAGAACCTGCTTTCAAACATTTGTGGGTGGAAATTCCGACAGCAAATGTTCTATGGCGCATAGAAGAAAAAGGGACACTCTTGGGAGTACAGACAAAGAGGCTGCGCACCCCAAATATTGAATTAAAAAACAGAACAGAAAATCCCCCTAATGGGGCTTTAATGCAGCCAGTGGTATATGCTAAACAGAATACAAAAAGAGCAGTAATGGCTATTTTGTTTTATTAATACAGCAAGTATTGACAACAAGAGTTGGGACGTAAGCTAAAATCCAAAGATGAACAAAATAAAAAAACAATGCCAATAACAAAGGGCAGTGTGCGATAGGGTTACATCATAGGCAACAGTAATACAATACCACAGAGATGTTGATTGTGTGAGATACTGACGCGTTTCGACCCCAATGGGTCTTCTTCAGAGGATAAATATATGGAAAAACTGTAAAAATGTAAACATGTGTCAAACGATTTAAAGCCAAGGGAAAGAGAATATATAAACAGTTCCATATGGTACATCTTTACCAGTCACTATGTACTCGATGGTTGCAGGTGGGCTTAATGTAAGGGAGTTTCCCTCTTATTGTATCCCCGATCTCCTAGCCGATGGGCCAGTCACAAGGGGAGCGAGTGCCACCCACACATGTCTTGCAAGGAATCACACACTAGGTATCCCCAAAGGGTAGGGGGAGAGGAGGGGGTGTACACTGCACCTGCGATAAAATCACAATGTATATTGAGTAACGGATTCCAAAGTAGGGTTTATAAGGCAAAAAGGACAAAAGAAGAATATGTCTATGTGGCTGTTTAAGTTCTAAGGGTTAAAACTGAATAGCGGACGTGATGGGATAACGGATCCATACAAAGGGGAAGACATCGAGGATAACAAATTGTGAGGAAGAGGGTGGAGGAAGGGGGGTGAGGGAAAGGAAAGAAGGGGAGATAAGTGATGAACAGGGATGGAATGGAGGGGGAGGAGGAAAAGGGGGGAAAGGCTGGGAAGGGAAAGAAGGGGTAAGGTACAAGGGGGCGGGAAGAAAAAAAAAAAATAATATAAATAAATTAAAATAGGGTAAGGGAAGAACATATTGTATGGGTCGACTCCCAAATAACGTCCATGTTTGTGGGTAAGGAGGCTGAGACACTAGGGTGTAAGTGTGTGGAGACCAGTAAGTGTGGGGGAGGCCCCTCAAGGGGCCAAAAAGAGTGAATGGTGAAAAAACAACAAAGGTTCTATGGCGCATACACACGGTCGGACTTTCCGATAACAAGCTCACATCCAGCATTTCCTGTAGAAATTTCTGACCGTGTGTGCGCGGCATTAGACTTGCACTGAAAGAAAGGAGCAGCAAAGTTCTATCACCATGTATACGTGGCAAAAAAAATACGGCTACACTTCTATAAATGTATAATTGAAATTATATACAGGAAAAAAGTTTTCCTTTTTACATTAACATGCATTGCTAAGCTGATTCTATTCCCATATATAGCAAATAAAGAATAAAATAAAAAGACTATTAAAAAAAGTATTGACCTGCTTTTCATTTAACAAATAGAAACACCATTTGAAGGGGGATTAGCAGCTAAGATTGGTTGTGTTAATTAAAAGCTGTTAAGTAATATGTTTCCTAGGACAAGCTTTTGACAAGGCTGCTTTAAATTCATTGAGTAATTCACACTGCATTAGTGGCCATCTACTGTACTAATTAATAGGCTATTCCATGCTGGTAACATCACTTGTACTCGTTTTCTGTCGCTGATTTGAATTAGATATCTAGCAGGACTGAGAGCTGTGCAGATTTTACTATGGAAAAGATACATTTCAAGCAAAGCAAAAAAGGAAGTACCTTTATTGAAAAAACAACAATAACATAACTAATGTATTGCAACCCTACATGTAGATCCCATAGGCCACATAACACCGGCCCCAGGGGATGTTTTTGCTTGTCTTGGCCGCCTCATCTCCCCATTGTGGCTGTGGACCTGCTGACGGTCTAGTGAGCTTGATATATACTGTGCCTGTATTTGTATTTTTTTTTATAAGTTCTGTGCACAATTATATAATATATGTGTTTCTTGAATTCTAGTTGTAATCACGCATGCGACACCACCTGAAGAAGCGAGGTTTCCCTCGAAACGTGTTGAGACTCTCTACCCATGTTGAAGACACCCCAGACAGATGTTGGAAGCCATCTGACTCAATGGCAACATTTAAAGTGATATTAAAGATTGGTTTTTTTTTTAACCACTTCAATACCAGGCACTTTCCCCCCTTCCTGCCCAGGCCAATTTTCAGCTTTCAGCGCTGTCGCACTTTGAAAGACAATTGCGCGGTCATGCTACACTGTAGCCAAGCCAAATTTTTATCATTTTGTTCCCACAAATAGAGCTTTCTTTTGGTGATATTTGATCACCTGTGGGGTTTTTATTTTTTGCTAAACAAATAAAAAATACCGAAAATTTTGAAAAAAAAAGTTTTTCTTTGTTTCTGTTATAAAATTTTGTAAATAAATACGTTTTCTCCTTCGCTAACGGGCACTTGTAAGGAGGCACTAATGGGCACCAATGAGTTGGCACTGATAAAGTGGCACTGATGGGCACTAATATTCAGCACTGATGGGCACTGATAGATTGCACTGATGGGCACTCATAGGTGGCACTTATAGGCGACACTGATGGGTTCTAAAAAGCGGCACTGATGGGTACATATGGGTGAAATGTCCATCAGACGCGAGTGAGGAAAGCCGATACATGGCTCTTACTGTTTACACCGTAATCAGTTGTGATTTGACACAGCTGATCACGTGGTAAGGAGTCTTCATCAGAGACTCTTTACCGAGATTGATGTTGCGGTGTGTCAGACTAACACGCCACACCAACGATCGCCGTGCTGCGTGCCCCGGCGGGTCCAACGCTGGGCTTGGGTAAGTATGGGGGGGGGAGCTGCATACTGGAGGTTTTTTACCTTCATGCATACAATGTATGAAGGTAAAATTCCTTCGGCTTTAACCACTTCCGGACCGGCGCACACCGATAAATGTCGGCTGTTTGAAGGGTAATACCGTTGCTTTGGTAGCAGATAGCTGCCATAACTCCGGTATCCTCTTCTTCAGCAGGTGGTCCGCCTTTAGATAAAAGTGGTCTCTGGTGCGGATTCGCCGCAAGATTACTTTTATCGGGGGCGGGAGAGGCCCCCTGCTCCCACAGCGCTCCGGTGGTCTCTGCCGATAACTGCAGCCGCCGGTCGTGGCAGAGACGATCAGATCCTCTCTCCTGCTTGGCTGGCTGCCGCGTGAGGGGAAGATGGCCCCCACTCGGCTCCATAGCCTTGACTGGCGGAAGCGTTGTCCAACGTCACTTACGCCCAATGCTCTTAAAGCGGAAGTAAACCCATCCATAAAACAGTTTCATTTCCAGCACGTGCCGGAAATGTAACACTCCCACTCTCAACCAAACTGTCAAACCATCCAATGGCTGATGTCATAACGGACCACATGACATCACAAGATGGCGGCTTCCTTGGCTGAAAACAATAGGGGGGTTTACTTACACTTTAAAAGAGAATTTTTTTTGTTTTTAAATTACATTTTTTTTCCATTTTAGTGTAAATATGAGATCTGAGGTCTTTTTGACCCCAGATCTCACATTAAAGAGGTCCTGTCATGCTTTTTTCTATTACAAGGGATGTTTACATTCCTTGCAATAGGAATAAAAGTGACCCACTTTTTTTTTTAAAGGACAGTGTCAAAATAAAAAGTAAAATAAATAAGAGAAATAGAAAAAAAAAATTTAAAGTGCCCCATCCTGCCGAGCTCGCATGCAGAAACGAACGCATACGCAAGTAGCGCCTGCATATGAAAACGGTGTTTAAACCATAGTAAGGTATCGCCACAATTGTTAGAGCGTGACCAATAATTCTAGCCCTAGACCTCCTCTGTAACTCAAAACTGGTAACCTGTAGAAATTTTTAAATGTCCCCTATGGAGGTTTTTAACGGTAAAATTTGTTGCCATTCCAAGAGCGGGCGCAATTTTGAACCGTGACATATTGGGTATCAATTTACTCGGCGTAACATTATGTTTCCCAATATATAAAAAAAAAATTGGGCTAACTTTACTGTTGTCTTATTTTTTAATTAAAAAAAGTGTATTTTTTCCCAAAAAACTGCGCTTGTAAGACCACTGCGCAAATACGGTGTGACAGAAAGTATTGCAACAGCTGCCATTTTTTTCTATAGGGTGTTAGAAAAAAAAATTTTAATATTTGGGGGTTCTAAGTAATTTTCGAGCAAAAAAAAAAAAATTTACCTTGTAAACACCGAGTCTAAAAAATAGCCCGGTCCTTAAGTGGTTAATACCACATTCGGTGTTCATAATACAAGGGATTGTTGTTTCTGTGGGTAATTGTATAATGGAGGCGCTATGGGCTTGATTTACTAAAAGAGAATAGACTGTGCACTTTTCAGGTACAGTTGCTCCAAAACTTAGTAAATGAGCTAAAGCTTCAATTAAAAAAATGAGCTAAAGCTTTGCTTTGCTAAGAACAGCCAATCACACGCAAGAAAAAAAAACTGAATTTTTGCTTGCAGATGATTGGATGATAGAAATCAGCAGCATTTCCCCTCATTTAGCAAGCTCTGGAAAAACTGCTCCTGCAAAGTGCATAGTCTATTTGTCTTTAGTAAAAGAACCCCTATTTATTAGTGCTTGTGTAAAAACATTTTATCTTGTGTTTAAACTCTTGACAATTGTAATAAAATGATTTACTTGAGCAGAAGGATGACCTCATCAGTCTGCTGCTGCTACCATTTGGCCAGTGAATCGTGCAGAATGTTTGATATAAAAACTTACCCAATAGCAACCAATGATATTGTTAAAAAGTGAAAGTGAAGCTGCAGCATAGAAAATGTTTTCATTTATGTAGTTATCTGTCAGCCTCAATACCAGCTGAAATACATCCCAATTTTAACAACTGAAGCCTCACCATGATCAGTTCCCATATCACTGATGCATCTCTGATGTCAAATGTAGGAAAGTTAATAAATGCATTTTTTTCTATGTTGTTTTTATTTTTTTTACTGATTGTTGGGATGGTGTCTTTTATTCTGCAATCATATAGCAAGTCATGTAAATTCATAGCTAGCTTGGTAACTGAGACGTGCAGGGGAGCAGAAAATGTCCACTAGGGGGCGAAGGCAAGTAGCAATTAGATTCAATGGATTTCTTTTACTTCGTGAGGATTTCATGGTTCTAAAATATGAATACCTTTATCAAGTACAGTAGTTGTTTTAGAATAAAAAACTTTCTATTTACTGAATAAATTCTTATTTCAAATTCATGCTAGCCTAGTGCACCAAGATAAACACACAAATCATTGTGCTGCGAGTCAACAGGCGCTATTTGCGGCAGTCTGTTCACATCTTTATCACTTACAGCTCGTGCAACAATTATTGCTACCCCTCTAAAAAGCAATTTGCAGCGGATAGCTTTTAGCTAGGTGATTGCCAGGAAATGAGGAGGCAATATGTTTCCTACCCACCGTCTGTTTTAATCCTTAAAAAAGCAACCCAAAGTGCTGCAATGCATGAGGTTGCAGGGCAGGTACAGCGCAAGACTACTGAGGATGCTTGTTCACAGGCGTAATCCGTATAGGGGTGGAGCCACACCAGTGATGTCACACCGCGGCCATCTTCTAAGGCGAGTCTTTGGTGAGAGGTGGATATTGCAGATCAAGTACTAAAGCAATGCGATTTCCATAGCACTTAGTGTGCGTTTTTATTGATGGATGTGTGAAGTTGGCCCAGAAATACCTCTGAACATAGCCCAGGATGGGACAAAAAGCACATTTGACCTTAACTAATCATTGAGGTCAAATATTGGAGGGCAACATTCACTTTTCACACGAGGTGAAACATGCAGAGCACAGGTGGCATGTGATGATCAGGAAGATATCTGTTTATACTATACATATTGGTGGTTGGAAGCATGATTTGTGGACTAAAGAATCTTTTTTGGACTTTTTTTTAATTGTTGCGCTAAATCCTCATTTAATACTATAAAGGTTAAAATAAAATTAAAATTACTGCGCTTATCAAACAAAAAGAGCAAGGGAAGAAGTGAATGGATGAAACATAAATACATTTATTTTTTTAGAAAACAAAGCTGCAACTTCCTGTGGGATACGCACAAAAAAAAAATTAAATTACAATAAGAGATTGCAGTATAAATGAGCCGGCCAGCTCTCGATAGCAGCCTGTCACTCCGGGACCTGCGTGAACGTGGTGACGTCAGCATGTCGCTCCCCCTACACGTTTCGCCACACCTGACATCGTTCTGGGGTCTGTTGAATGCCACTATGTGTCCAGAAACAACACATCACCGGACAGGAATTTGAATCATCTCCCACTGCATTCAAAAGTAGCTACCTTTCTTGTGTGAATAAGACTGACAGTGAATCCCAGAGTGACGGGCTGCTATCAAGAGCCGGCTGGCTCCCTTACACTGCAATCTCTTATTGTTTTAACAGTAAGTGCAATACTTTCTTATTTAAATAAAGTAACCTAGGATTTTACACTATGGAAGCTTTTATGTCTTTTTGGGGATCAATGGGCAAAACGTGCCCCTGAAAGATTACATTCTGTGAAGACGCTGGGATCACCGCTCCTTCTCTCAAAAGGCCCAGGCTGGGTATTAAGCCACAAGCGAGTGTGATCTCCTGTAATAGGCCGTGTTGCCAACCGTCAATATTTTTACTGGCAGCCAGTAAAAAACGGACACTTTTCTCCTGCCAGTAAATGCCAGTAAGAGGGAAAGCTTGCCAGTAAAAAATATGGCTGTGACGCTTGGCTCGGAAGTGGGCATGCCCAGCTCGGGTCCAGAGCCGGCCGAGACCATCACAGCGTCTGCTACAGTGTGTTCTGGTGGTACCGGTGGGGGCTGGTCTGGCGGAGGCGGTGCCTGAGCGTTTTGTGTGATGTCATAGTTCAAGGGAGCCGAGCGCCCAGAGCCTCGTGTGCAGGTCTGCGAGATGGGAGCAAGGCAAGCCGGGAGCGGGACTGTCAGTGCTGTTTGGTCTGGAGGGGACTGAAGGGACCACCTGGCATGGAGGGAGACTGTCATTGTGACTCAGGAGGGGACGCGTTGTGTTGGTGATCTGTGCTGCTGCACACTGCTTTCAGTTTCGCTATGAGAGTCAATTTCATGCGTGTGCCGCCCATTCTAATTTCCTGTCCCTGAGCCACTTACTATATTGAAAATAAAATAGGAAATATGCTTTTTGCCTGAATAGCTACCTTAAATCACAATGCTAATTGCATATTGTACTTATTTGTATCCCAAATACTGAATTTTTAACTTAAAACTGTAATTATGTAACTTATAGAAATGCCAGTAAAAACTTGGCTTTGCCAGTAAATTTTGGGAGTCATGTCAGTAACTTTCAATCTGGTAGGTTGGCAACACTGGTAATAGGAGATCATTTGGAGTCGGTAAGCGGCAGTGTGTGCAGAGGTGGAGGTCTTTATCTCTTTTAACCACGACTCTTGGTGTTAATTTCACGTTTGAAAATAACCTTAAAACAGTGGACTATTTAAAACATGATCTACTCAATTAATCAATCAATTTTTATCTATGTATGGAGTCACTTTATATATATAATTTAAAATTATTAAGGTTTATTACCAGTATTCACTCACATGAGAGCATAGCACAACTTAATATAGAAATATAATATAGGTATAGCTCATTCACTTGAATAGGGTATGTACGGTGACAGCACTGCCCGCTAAATGCGGCTGATGTTTCATTTTTGCAGCTACCGGGAAGCATCTGCGGGCACGTGTTCAGCTTTGACAGGATGCAGTTCTCTGTTTAGGTGGACGATCTGGGTGTGGTAAAAATGCAGCTCAACCAACTACTTTTTATTGCTCCCTGGCTGCCAGTCCTTAGAGAACTGTTATTATCCATCCAATTACTCTGTCCATGTCCTTAGGTTTGGGGAACAGAGTGCAGTATGAATCAATATCTATATTCTATGTCAGGGGTCTCCAAACTTTCTAAGCAAAGGGCCAATTTACTGTCCTTAAAGCTTTGGGGGGGCCGGACTGTGGCCAGTGGGAGTAGAACATGCCTCGGCATCAGTGTGCATAAACATAGTCCTATCGTTGGGAGGAAGAAGACACCATTGTTGGTATCAATTGGAAGAATGGTGCCATCAATGGTGTCAGAGGGAGGAATAGTGTCCCACCCATCATTGGAGCACAGGTGTGTCAGGAGGAGGCTGTCTCTCTGGAGCTGCTGCAGATCCGTGTGAGAGGGGACTGGTGAGGAAATCTATCCCAGCTCTCCTGGCCCCTTTCTGGGGAAGCCATGGAGGCCAGCAGGGCCTCTCCTGCTGGAAGCTCCCAGCCATCTCCTGGGCCATCAGGTGACATGCCTTCCTCTGTACAAGCCATGGCTTGTGATCTTTCTGCCCCTGGTAAGGATGAAGGCTCAGAGGCAATTCAGGAGCGAGTGGTGGCCGGGATTAAAGCCCTGAATAGGGAAAGAGACAAACTCTATAAACTGAGAGCGGAGCTGAAGCGCTTGAGAAGGCAGCGTGAGGGCTTACATAGCCAGAAACGAGGGTCCATGGATCCGGAGATCCAACTGGCCAAGGTCCGGGTGGAACATCAGGAGACCATTGTGTCCATCATGGAAGGAAGAGATGGGCCATTTAAGGAAAAATTCTGCAATGACAGAAGGTTTGCCAGGATGACAAAAATGGAGGTGGAGGAGGAGACCCCCAGTTCTGACCCCCTGCCCCCTCAGGGAGAGGTAAGCAGCCCCATGCCTTCCCAGGACTCAGGAGGCATGCTCAGGGCCATCCAGGCAATGGAGTCTCCTATACGGGAAGATCAGTTGGTGTTCCATGAGGAGGACATTACTGATAACATGCCTGACAAGGTAAAGCCTGTCAAGCCCCATGTGGTGCATAAAACTGTTTTTGTGAACACTGTGACTGATACAGACAATGTGCCCAGTGACAATCAGGCTGCTAATCCCATTTGTAGCAATGCTGTGCCTGCTGATGCTGCAGTACAGCAAAGTTTGCATTTAAAAAATGACATTCCTGCAGATGAACTGCAGCATTCAGCAGAGCCAATTAACCCCCCTTTAGCTGAGTCTAAAGCTGTTTGCCCCACAGCTGCTGAGGACTCTACAGCACAGCTTCAGGAGACAGCTGGTATTGCAGCAGAAACTGTGATTATTCCTGATGGGAATGTGAATGTTTGTGTGACTGATAAAAATCATCTCAGTACAAGTGTGATGAATAATGGTCCCAGTTCAAGTGTGATGGACAGTCCTACCAACTCCGTTCCAGCAGATAATAATAATTGTAACGTACAGACTAATGTAACATCAGTGTGGGGCCTTGGCCCTGATAAGCCTACATTTGCTCAGGTGGTACGCTCTGCTCCTGGTAGCTCCGCCCCCAAGAGGGTTTTCCCCCTGCGACCTACCACCTTGAGCACCCTGGGATCTGGTCTTGGGTCTCTGGCTTCTGCTGGGGGTCCAAGAAGAAATGTAGTGATTCTTAAATGGGAAGGTGGTGCAACCCCTCCAGCACGGCGTGCAGTGGTGGACATGATTTTGGAGATGGGTTTTGGGGCAAACGATCTGTATGCCCTAATACATGTTGCTGGGAGCCAGGAATATACTATTAGTTTCACCAGGCCAGAGGGTCTTGACCTGTTCTGGGAGCGATATGAGGCTCGGTGCAGGTCAAGACCCGAATGGGAAGGTCTGACCCCAGTTGCAGTTTCACAAAGGTCTACAGTGAAAAAAATCACAATTATTCTCACTAATGAGAGTGTTCCTGCTCGAGATCTAGAGGTCTGGTTAAAGAATTATGGTGAGGTATTGACTAAGCCCGATAAAATACTTGATGAGCGTAACATCTGGACTGGGGGTTGGTCGGTTACAGTCAGGTTGGCCAGGGATGGGAATGTTGTCCGTCACCTGCCCTCCTCAGCTTTTATAGGGAGGGATAGGATGACTATTTTCTACCCTGGTCAGCCGAAGCTGTGTCACCGCTGTGGAGAAAAGGGGCATTTGAGCTCTTCCTGTTCAGCCTTGATATGTTCGGTGTGTCGGGGTCAGGGTCATATGGCCAAGGACTGCACCGAGATGATCAGGTGCAACCTGTGCCTGCGTCTTGGCCACCCCTATAGCAGATGTCCTGAAGCCTGGCACAATATGGAGAAGGAGGTAATTGATGACATGTCAAGGCTGGACAGGATGGAGGGTGATGCCCCTGGTGTACCATCCTCCTCTGTGGTGACCGACTCCCCTGGTCCTGCTCAGGATCCCTCTCCAGTTCCTGTGGCCACCCCTCCTGTGTCTGTAAGTATTCCTTCTGTATCTGTCTCTGTGTCCCCCCAGCCTACTGTATCCCCTCCTCTTGTGTCAGAATCTTCCAAGTCTGTGCCCCCCGAGTCAGTTACCCCCCAGGAGTCTACCCCTCTTAAGTCTGATTCAAAGGGAGCACCCCCCCCACCAGGAGTGGTAGCGGGTACTAAAAAGGTTGCTTCTTCCTCTATAAAGAAGTCTTCTGTAAAGACTTCACAGAAAAAAGTAAGAGATGACGGCATCTCTGAAGCTGACCTGCAGTACCTAGAGGAGAGAAGGAAGGTTGGGAAGCGGAAGAAGCAGGTGGTGAGGACGGAACAGGCTCCAGTGCCTGTCTCCAACCGTTATAGGTCCTCTAATTGGGAAATTTCTTCATCTGGAGCTTCTTCGGAGCGAAGTTCTGATTCTGAGATGGAGTTTGAGGCGGCCTCAAGAAAGAGAGAGGCTTCTGGTGATGAGCAGCAGAGGGGAGCTAAGAAGCAATCCACCCAATAACCCAAATGGCGGTTCACCCTCCTTTAAAAGTGGTGACAATAAATGTCGCCAGCATTAAGTCAGTAAGAGCTCGTTCTATGGCCTTCTTTTTGTTCAGCCAATTAGATGCTGAAATTTTATTTTTGCAAGAGACTAGGCTCACCTCCTTGGCAGATATTCATATGGCCAAGAGAGAGTGGAGGTATGGTCCATCTTACTGGTCTCTTGCGGCCGAGCCTTACGGCGGTGTGGCGGTGTTGTTTAAAACCGGCATGGTAACTGTCCGGCGGGTTATTGAGGTGGAGATTGGGAGATGTATGGTCTTAGACGTCCTTGTGGGAGGGCAGGACCTGCGCCTAATTAATGTTTATGGGCTGCACACAAAGTGGGACAGGAAATGCCTTTTTACAAGGATCAAGCCATTTCTTTTTACATCCCGGCAAGTGGTCTTTGGAGGTGACTTTAATACAGTAACTAGGCCCAAGGACAGGAAGGACTTCAAGGACAGGCTGGGATATGATAGCGTTTTTTTAAATAGTATGGTTAGGGATGCTGGTCTTGTGGATGTGCACATTAAGCACCTCCCGGATGACACTGGGTTCACCTTTCATCGAGGTAATAGTCAGAGTAGAATAGATAGGTTTTTTTTGAAGGAGACCTCTGCTTTCTCACCCCCAGTGGTGCAGGCAGTGGAGTTCTCTGATCACTGTATGCTATCTGTGGTCCTGAATGCTTCAGACGCCCCTCAGAGGGGTAAGGGCATCTGGAGATTGAATTCGACTCTACTCAAGGAAGAACATGTTAGACAATCCTTTGAGGAATTCTTTCAGGCACAGGTGACCATCCTGGACTTTTGTAGCAGCAAGGCTGAGTGGTGGGAGCTGACCAAAAAGAGGATTGCTGGATTCTTCAGGGGCCTAGCCAATAGAAAGCAGTTTAATAAATACATGACCTACCAACGTTTACGGAGGAAGCTGGATATTCTTGTCTCGAGAGGAGGAGATCCTGGGGCAATCTCCGAAGTGAAACTCCTTCTCAGGAAGTGTCAATATGACCGGCATGCCTCTTTGGTTCTGGAGAGGGACTATGGGAAGTACCACTCGCCTGACCCTTACCAGAACTGCAAACAAGGTGTAGCTGTTAAAACGGTCGTTGGCCTTAAGGACAGTACAGGTTCCTTGACAAAGTCCAGGTCAGGGATTCTGGAGGTCGTGAGGTCCTTTTATGCTGACCTTCTTGGGAGGAAAGAGCTTGACCGTGACAAGATGGAAAGCTTTTTGGACTCTACTCCAGGTCTAAATGATGAAGATGTCCCATTGATGAATTTGACAGAGGAGATCACAGTTGAAGAGGTGATGAGGGCAATTGAACAGCTTGCCATCAAAAAGTCACCTGGACCGGATGGCTTGACGGCTGAGTTTTACAAAGCTTTTAAGCCTATTCTGGCCCCACATTTGGTAGAGGTTTTTAACAGTTGCCTTGCAGAGGGGGTACTTCCCCCTTCCATGAGGCACTCAGCTGTGATTCTTCTTTCAAAGGGTAAAGATCCTTCGATGATTGAGAATTGGCGCCCCATCAGCCTTCTTAATGTCGATAGAAAGATACTGGCAAAGATCATTTTCTGGCGCCTATCGTCAGTAGCAGAGTCTTTGCTTTCTCGTCATCAGCACTGTTCGGTCCAGGGTAGGTGCACCTTCACAGCAGTTTTAGCTGTCCGGGAGGCCTTGGAGCGATGCAGGGCTGCAGGCTGGGGAAAGTATTTGCTGACATTGGATCAGGCAAAAGCTTTTGATCGTGTTAACCACGAGTACCTGTGGTTGCTCCTTAGTAAGTACGGTCTGCCGGGTGGTTTTGTCAATTGGTTAAAAGTCTTGTATAAGGGGGCAGAAAGCTTTCCTCTTGTTAATGGTTGGGTTGGGCAGTCCTTTGAGGTTGGCTCCGGGGTGCGCCAGGGTTGTCCCCTGAGTCCCTTGCTCTATGTGTTTGCAATCGACCCCTTCATCAGGAGGCTAGAGAGCGGCATGTTGTGTGGGGTGCCAGTGGGGCTCCCAGGTGAGCCGCCTTTGAGGGTTGTTGCCTATGCGGACGATGTGTCCGTGATTGTCACTGGGGCGGATGAAGCAGAGGAGGTGGTCTCTCTGACATCACGGTATTCTGAAGCATCAGGCTCCAAGATCAATCAGGAAAAGACTGAAGTTTTCTGGATGGGAAAGGAAGGTGAGGGTTTTGATCTCCCGGACACCTTTCCAGTGCCCCAGGAAAGAATTAAGATTCTAGGCATTGAATTTGGACCTGGTGATTATGGCCTCAAAAACTGGGAAGGCAGACTGGAAATTGCCAATACTAAGGTGGTCAGCTGGAAGAGATGGAAGTTATCTATGAGGGAAAGGGTTGATCTGATTAAGACTTACCTGATTCCGATCTTCTTGTATGTCAGCTTTGTCTGCATCTTGCCAGTGTCTCTCTATGCTAGGGTCAGTAGTGTGTTCTTCCAGATGTTGTGGGGGAACAGACTGAACCCCATCAAGAGGAATGTCACCTATCTATCCAGGAGGGAGGGTGGCTTAGGTATGGTCAACCCAGTTCTTTTCTTTTCACTGCTTTTTCTCAAGTTTAACATTGGTAATATGCTTGCAGTGGAACCTCCTGGATGGGTAGGCATATTTAGATCTTGGTTTAGGCCTTTTCTGCGACTTTGGGAAGAGGGTGGCCAAGTGAAGAATCTCAGGGGTCATCGTGGTCAGCTACCAGCCTATGTCGCTCCGTGCCTGAAGTTACTACGGCAGTGGCGATTGTCGGCTGAAGATCTCAGATCGGTTCCGAGGAAAGTCCTTATGAGTCGAGTCTTGAGCGAAGTCTTTCATGACCCACTGGCCTTAAGGGATTGCCCAGGCCCAGTTTTGAGGGCAGGGTTAAGACTTATTAATTTGGACAGAGTACCCCCTAAATTTAGGGATCTGGCCTGGTTGTGCTTCCATGGGAGGCTCTATGTTAGGGGCAATTTGAAATTCCGCAGTGGGGTGGATCGTAGCTGTCCTCGGGAGGAGTGTGCAGGTGAGGAGGAGACTATGGACCATTTTCTGCTTCATTGCCCCTTTAACATAGAAGTGTACAAACAGGTGGGGCGGGCCCTCGGTGTTCCTTTCCTCTCCAGGCTGGGTTATGCTGAGTGGGTGTATGGAGCATTCAATACTGGTGGGCTTTTTTGTTTAGATACACTTTTTCTAGTTAGCCTAGTAGTCCGTTATTTCACTTGGAACGCACGGTGTCAGGTCTGCATTCGGCGTAAAATCCTTCCTGTTCAGGTGGTGGTGTATGACATTCTGCATGAGGTGGAGAAGATTCGGGTACTTGAGAGAGACAAGCGGAGTCAGGGGGCTTGGTTGAAGGCGTGGAGGGGTTTCAAGCCTCCCTGACTGCCAGGAGTCTCTTTCCCGGGTGTGGCTGTCTGTCTCTTATCACCCTAGATTATTATTATTTGGATTTATTTTTTGATAAATGGCTGCGTACATAGGTGATGGGTTGTGCCTCTTGGGCCCTCTCTGCTGCTTTATGTAAATAGTTTTGGTAGTGGATTATGTATATATTGTAAATATTCTGAACATGGATGTGTATTCCTTGGATTTATGTTGAAGTTTTGTACTTTGGTTTTGTTTTTTTACTTTTGTATAAAATTGGTTGCTTGATTCTTTTTAATAAAAGATCAATAGTGTCCCATTGGTATCAACTGGTGGAATAGTGTCCCAAGGGCCAGATAAAGGCAAGCAAAGGGCCACATTTAGCCCCTGGCCCACAGTTTGGAGACCACTGTTCTATGTCATAGGCAAGAATTGCATCTAATCCCTGACAATAAAGTGTACCTATAACCCAAATGTTGTATATGGATACTGCATAGAATTTTTTTCTTTGTCTTTGTCCTTGCTGGGAAGACTCATTATCTCTTCTAGTCCTGTAGACTTTTATTATTGGAATAGTAAATGATGGGAATTTTGCCGTTTTTAGTGAAATGGGAATAAGGGGGGGGGGGGGATTTTCCAATGGGGACACTTGTTCAGCAACTACTTGGAAGGGGATTTTCCTTTACTTTGAAGAGATTAAAGTTGGCCATACACCAGAAGAATTCCATTCAAACATTCGTACAGAAATTAAGAAAAATCTTTTGTCAGAGCATTCAATCTTGCCAACATTGAGTCAACTCATTTTGTTTCAAAACCCTTAAAGTTGTTATCTAATTAAACTTTGAAAAAAAAAAAAAAAAAACTTGGAAGCTGATTGGTTACTATGCACAGCTGCACTAGAAACTTTCCATCCTGTATCTTCAATGTTCTCATCACTACATTAAAAAACAATTGCCGATTTGGCTCCACTAATCATTAAAATACTGAAAAAATGTTTCAAACTATTTTTTTTAATGATACTCTACTAGTATATGGCCAGCTTTACTTTAATTTCCTGGTAAGTCTCCAGGACAGGAAGCTAAGGGGAATTTCCCCTATGGAACATAGCAAACAAAAAAAATATATAAAAGCAAACCTGAGGAGTATTAAACAATCCCTATTCTAAGTGAAACAATGGCCTTTTTTATCTAATCCAAAAGTTTATGTCCCTCCTTCCGGCAAGTAAACAAATCTCTACTTATGGGGATGCGCATACCCACACATCAAAGCCTAGGGGACGGCGCCTAAATATGTTAGGACTTTACGAAATAAAGTGGTTATTGTATGTGTGCTTTTCACTTATAAGTACAAAATTCCCAAATAACTTCCAAATTCATACGTAAGCAACTCTTGCGAAAATGGCTGTATTACAGAGGCTAAGAAGTCAGAAGAGCACTAAAACCCTGTAACATCCACACATTCTATCTTCAGGGACAAAAGGTGCTCCATGCTCATATAATACCCCCATTCAGCCAGGAACTCACACAGAAGTGATTAATAGCCCTCCAGAAGAAGAACAAGCATATTCACAATCTTACCACTGATCAGAAAAAAAAAACTTTGAATATTAATCAAGCACATACAGCATCTCAGAAAAGTGAGTACACTCCTCACATTTTTGTAAATATTTTATTATATCTTTTCATGTGACAACACTGATAAAATGACACTTTGCTACAATGTAAAGTAGTGAGTGTACAGCTTGTATAAACGTGTAGATTTGATGTCCCCTCAAAATAATTCAACACACAGCCATTAATGTGTAAACCGCTGGCAACAAAAGTGAGTACACCCCTAAGTGAATACGTCCAAATTGGGCCCAAAGTGTCAATATTTTGTGTGACCACCATTATTTTCCAGCCCTGCCTTAACCCTCTTGGGCATGGAGTTCACCAGAGCTTCACAGGTTGCCACTGGAGTCCTCTTCCACTCCTCCATGATGACATCGCAGAGCTGGTGGATGTTAGAGACCTTGCGCTCCTCCACCTTCCGTTTGAAGATGCTCCACAGATACTCAATAGGGTTTAGGTCTGGAGACATGCTTGGCCAGTCCATCACCTTTACCCTCAGCTTCTTCTTTAGCTTGAAGGTGTGTTTGGGGTCGTTACCATGTTGGAATACTGCTCTGCGGCCCAGTCTCCGAAGGGAGGGGATCATGCTCTGCTTCAGTATGTCACAGTACATGTTGGCGTTCATGTTTCCCTCAATGAACTGTAGCTCCCAAGTGCCGGCAGCACTCATGCAGCCTCAGACCATGACACTTCCACCACCATGCTTGACTGTAGGCAAGACACACTTGTCTTTGTACTCCTCATCTGGTTGCCACCACACACGCTTGACACCATCTGAAACCAAAAAAGTTTATTTTGGTCTAATCTTAATATAGAGCAATAATTTTTTTTTTCAGATCCTCAGAGAGTTCTTTGCCATGAGGTGCCATGTTGAACTTCCAGTGACCAGTATGAGAGAGTGAGAGTGATAACACCAAATTTAACACACCTGCTCCTCATTCATACCTGAGACTTTGCAACACTAACAAGTCACATGACACCGGGGAGGGAAAATAGCTAATTGGGCCCAATTTGGACATTTTCACTTAGGGGTGTACTCACTTTTGTTGCCAGCGGTTTAGACATTAATAGCTGTGTGTTGGAGTTATTTTTAGGGGACAGAAAATTTACACTGTTATACAAGCTCTACACTCACTACTTTACATTGTAGCAAAGTGTCATTTCTTCAGTGTTGTCACATGAAAAGATAGAATAAAATATTTACAAAAATGTGAGGGGTGTACTCACTTTTGTGAGATAGTGTAGAGGCTAATGGCCATTAGCCATGTGGTGACTTCTGCACTATTTTTTAGTACTATTATTTAAGAGCACCCCTTTTGCTTTTTTGTGCACTATTATTCACAATGGATTCACATGGGCTTTTTGGGGAGAGGTTTTGAACATCTTTTGATTACCTCCCAGGGTCTCAGCGACGTGCTGAGAGGCTGAGCCAGCTGTGGATGCTGACAATATTTTGGGGATCCTTCCAGAGCCTGGAGCAGCTCTGTGATATCAGCAGACAGCGGGCTGTAGCCTCCTTGGTCATAAAAGCTTTGGCCATACTTCTCTTGAAAAAAGCACCACCATTCTAAATTCACCCTCCTCATTGACTACAGTGTATTGCACTAAAAATGGCTAATTTTGCTGAAATGTCACCATTGTTTGAATGAAATTTTAGAGATTCAAACACTTCCATTTTGCTTATCCTGACTGGAGTGGGTCACTGGAACCAAAAGGAAAGTTTGTAGAAAAGAGGTTTGTAGAATCTTTTAACTTCCCTGGTGGTAATCCGGAGTGTGGCCACTAGGGATTGCATTGGAGGATCCAGGCAAAGTTACTTACCTTGTCCCGAGGATCCTGTGATGTCCTCCCGCTGTGTCCGTGGGGGCTGTGTACGCCACTCAATTCATCACTGTGCCGGGCTCCGTTCCCTGCGAGCATTGTGACGCACGGGGCGGAGCCCGGCGACAAATTCAAAATGGTGAAAAAACATAACACATACAGTAATGTAATCTGTAAGAATACATTACTGTATCAAATCATTTTACCTCCCTTTTGTCTCTAGTGCTTTGTCCAGTGCCCTGCATGCAGTTTTATATTATACATACTGTTCTTTCTGCCTAGAAACTTGAGATTGTCCATGACAACCAAAAAGTTTCCCTTCACGTCAAAAGCGGTTTTAGACCAGCTAGAAAACAGCGATAGTAAATTAGAACACTTGCAGAATTGAGCGATAGTAATTTGTGGGGAAATTCATCATCAAACACTGAAAGTGACGACAACGACAATTCTGCAACTGAGCAAATTTCAGTGTTTTTGATTTGATTACATTATTGAATAAAATGTATTATTAATATTATATTATTATTTTTTATAATTATTTATAGTTATTTATTATATTATAATGTATGATTTTGTGTTTCAAACTTTATCATACCCAGGATGTCTACTAGACTCTTGTTTGGACAGATTTATTATTATTATTATTATACAGGATTTATATAGCGCCAACAGTTTACGCAGCTCTTTACAATTTAAAAGGGAGACAATACAGTTATAATACAATAAAATACAAGAGGGTTAAGAGGGCCCTGCTCAGAAGAACTTACAATCTAATAGGGTGGGGCAGGTGGTACAAAAGTTTGTAACTGTGGGGAATGAGCTGATGGAAGTGGTAAAAGACTAATTGGAGACATGATAGGCTTCCCTGAAGAGATGAGTTTTCAGTGATCCCCTGAAGGTAGCAAGAGTAGGGGATAGCTGGACAGGTTGAGGTAGCGAATTCCAGAGGATGGGAGAGGCTCTGAAGAAATCCTGGAGATGAGCATGAGAGGAGGAGACGAGAGAGTTTGAGAGTAGGAGGTCTTGAGAAGAGCGGAGAGAACGATTTGGGTGATATTTGGAGACAAGACTGGTAATGTAGCTCGGAGTAGAGTTGTAAATGGCTTTGAATGTTGTGGTTAGTATTTTTAATTTAATTCTCTGGGTGACTGGGAGGCAGTGTAGGGATTGGAGGAGAGGGTTGGCAGACACTGAGCGGTTGGTAAGGTGGATAAGTCTGGCAGCAGCATTCATTATAGACTAAAGAGGGGGTAGCCTATGGAGAGGCAGGCCAATGAGAAGGGAGTTGCAATAGTCAAGGCAAGAGATAACAAGGGAGTGAATGAGGAGCTTGGTGGTTTCAAGCGTGCTATTCCTAAGAATTACAGGCCTACAACATAAAACGCCAAATATCTATGCAAAACAATGTACCGCTTTGAGCTTCAAAAATCTGACATAATCATACCGCCAGGGAGGTTAAAAATTTGGATTGCCAAAAAAAAAAAAAAAAGAATTGGATTGGCATAGTAAAAAGGACCAGTTCTAACTCGTCCAGTGTCTCTTTGCCCCGGTAGCAAGTAACTTCCATATCTGCTATTTTTGGCTTATAACCGTAGATGTTTCTGAACCCAGTTGTGATTCTGTAGCTAATTTTACATAATTATTATACCACAAATTTCTCTGCAGCTAAAAATTGTGAATGCGTATTAAAGTAGAACTATAGGCATTTTTTTATATTATTTTGGCCAGCGCACTTTTTTTTTTGCCATCTGTGTCCTATTTCGGAGATTTCCCTTCATGTCCTGTCACAAAGCCAAACAGGAAGTGAGAGGAGATCCTTGAAAATTAAGGGAATCCCTTGGGGACCCCCAGGTCACCAGAACTAGTGTCCACATTGGAAAATTTCCCCTTTATTACTTTTCTGGGGACAACCCAAAATTTGTGACTGTCTTTACTTTGATTTTCAATAAAAATGATAAACAGGACAAATAGAGAGTGTAAATCCATTCTATCTAAAACCAAAAAAAAAAAGTTGCCTTTAGTTACACTTTAAATGCTAGAAGCAGCTACATTTATTTTTGCAAGACTAAAAAAAAAAAAGAACAAATCAAAACAAGATATGAATTTAAACATATATATATTTTTAAGAACACACTGTATATGTTTATCAATCCTGTAGGATGTTTATTAGGTAATCACTTGAACTTCCTAGTCTAAGTCGTTATCATATATATTGTTTCCTTTTAAAAGTCTGGTCAAAAGTGTAGGTGTGAAAATCAGGGCCTTGCCTCAAATATTTTGGTAACTCTTTAGAAATTGTAGGTTAATAAGATTAGGCTTTTATGCAAGTTAAATAATTCAGTCCCACAGTGGGAGCACAATGATCCCAATTAAAAGGCCTTCATTAGCACATCTGTACTTCAGTAGCCACTGTTAGAGATGCTAGCCATAGAGTAAAACAGTCTGAATACATATGTTCTGGTAATCACTTAATTGACTTAACTTAGTGAATAAGGTGCAATTAAATTCACTTTGCAAACAATATCCAAAAAAAACTTAAATAAAAAATACCGGATTGAATTCAGAACAACTCCACCTTAAGCCTAGTACACATGGGGTGAATGTTGGGTGGCATCGACTGGTTCAATAGAAATCGGTCGACATTCGGCCCGTGTGTGTGGCAGCCAGTCTAACAGAAGCCGAACGGGGCATGGCCAATAATTTACCAAAAAAGGTCTGCCAATTGGCATCCGGCTGAGAGCACTAGTACAGCGGCTCCTCCTGAGCTGTTAGTTTTTTTTTTTAGTCAGCCAGCTCAGCTGGGTTCAATGATAAAAGAACTAGAAGTGTGTACCAGGTTTAACTCACCTAATTCATTTTGCAAAGTTCATATGCTCTACTCCTATAATAAATCAAGACCGCCATGTAAGTGGTAAGATAGTAGACCTACAGTATATTTAACCCACTTCATATAGTAAACTTCCTTGCTATAGAAAAAGATGTAAATAAAACACTAGAACAGACTTTCTCAACCAGGGTTCCGTGGAACCCTAGGATCCATCAAAGTTTGCTATGGGTTCCTTAAGCATAGAAAAAATTCTGCCTCTGAAATAAGTAACCACTGACACCAATTATGTTTTTTAAGTATTAGTAAGTGGGGTATTCTTCCCACTAACCACTAATGTAAGGAACATTCTTCCCACTGAACACCAACGTAAGGAACATTCTTCTCACTGACCACTAATGTAAGGAGCATTCTTCTCATTGACCTCTATTCTAAGGACATTCTTCCCACTGACCACCAATGTAAGGAGCATTCTTCTCACTGACCACTATTCTAAGGGCATTCTTCGTACTGAACACTAATGTAAGTCAAATTCTTCTCGCTGACCACCAATGTAAGGAATATTCTTCTAATTGACCACCAATGTAAGGAATATTCTTCTCACTGACCATCAATGTAAGGAGCATTCTTCTCATTGACCTCTATTCTAAGGACATTCTTCTCACTGACCACCAATGTAAGGAATATCCTTCTCACTGACCACCAATGTAAGGAGAATTCTTCTCAATGACCTATATTCTAAGGACATTCTTCCCACTGACCACCAATGTAAGGAGCATCCTTCCTACTGAACACCAATGTAAGGAACATTCTTCTCATTGACCACCAATGTAAGGAACATTCTTCTCATTGACCTATATTCTAAGGACATTCTTCCCACTGACCACCAATGTAAGGAGCATTCTTCCCATTGACCACTATTGTAAGGGCATTGTTCCCACTGATCACCAATCTAATGGAGCAATTCCCTGACAATCAACAACAAATAACTTTGTTGTATAAGGCAACCCTATCTCTGAAATACATGGGATGCCATGTTCCTTATTCTTTTATTCATTCTTAGGTCTCAACTTAGAAGACTGCTTTAGATATTTGTGTAATTATTAGTAAGGGTTCCCTGAGACCTGAAAGTTATTTTAAGGGTTCCTCCAAGTTAAAAAGGTTAATTAAGACTGCTCTAGTATAATGATGTCTTTAAAGAAAGTGATTTTCCAGGCACCATGCCTAAATATTTAATCAAAAATATCTGCTGAAGGGGAGGATCGGTGTTCAGCATACAAGCAGATATGCAAGCTTTCCCTAAAGGCCACTTTTCAAAACTGTTGAGCGGAGATCATGCGATTGAATTCTGAGGCATCATGTGATCAAATGCCTAGCCATAAAATCACATGACTAGGCACAGTGGTAGAAAACAAATGGACTGGGCAATCAGAAGGGGAGAGATGTTATAATGATAGGTTCAATTTTATGTATTAATAATGTCTTTGCAGGAGCCATGCTCTTCTCTGAAAAAAAAAATTCTATTTTCAACAATAATAAAAAATAAAAATAATATAAATTCTTTCTCTATTCTTTCCTGAAAGAAGTGCCCTGTTCCATATTTTACCCCAGAAGAAATGTATTATGTAGTGAAATGGTCCCATGACTGACCAGCAGCATGAGAAGCCTTATCCATTGTAATGAGAAGTGACATCAATACACATATGACCTTCAGAGGTTGAGTTACAGCACTGACCACCCCCGCCAGCCTTGCTGACACTTTGTATTGGTTTCCCTCCTGTGGGACCCGACACACTGATAGACATCTTTTCTTTCTTTTTCCGACTGGTGTAGGCCTCCTCGCTCCATCATACAGTGGCAGGGGGTCTTTCCAGATCTGTCATTCAGAATTCATATGAACAGATGTGTTCTAGATACCTGTCACTGATATTAATCAATACTGGAAAAAGGTCAGCATTATTTTATAATTGACAAGTCGGATACAGAGAATGTGAAAGTCCACTGCAAGGACTACCTCCAGTGCAATAATAATTATTTCCTTCTCATTGTGTCAAATCCTATTAATTTAAAGTTTGCTGTAATTTTCCATAAATTCCCCAAGAATCTTTCCCTGTGAACCAGTCAAATATAAGTGTTAGTGACCAATGGATGGCTGCAACTATCTCTCTTACATCTTCTCTCCCAAAAGTGGTTTATATGGTAACTATTCTATCCTTTCATGTATTCTCTATATTCTCCATGAGAATAAACAAATATAACAAGTCTAAAATTAAGCATGGACAGCAATGCAATATGCATGTAAAGCCCAACTGAATCTTCCTATATTATCATTGCAATGTAATCAGGTTGCAAAACAGTAAAACTATAGGGTGCCTTTTTTTTTATGTCTGAAATTTCCCCGACTCCTGAACCATACCAAGCCACATGCCCCCAACATTGAAAGGGTACATTGAAAAGTAGGGTAGCAAGGGTATCTTCCCAATGTTGGCTCAAGGTCCTCATCCCTATAGCTTGTGTGATATGTGGAGGTCTGTGTGGGGACTTGTTGAGATATGGAAACCTCCTTTAGAATAACTTGGCTCCAAATTTATCTCTTAGGGCTACCCCCCCCAAGTTGCCTAGACTAGCTAAGAAACTGACCAGTCACATCTTAACTGCGGTCAGATGTTTGATAACCCTCCAATGGAAAAGGCAAACATCGTTGACTTCCGCCGAGCTCTATGCTAGGATCAAATATGTAGAAATCATGGAGCCCCTATTTGACATGTCTGGCTGATAAGGTAAACCGTCAGAGTGCGGTTTGGGAACCCTGGCATCTCAGAGAGGACCCCTCATGAGCCTCTACAGACCCTTCTTCGCTTGTGGTATTAACTCTCTTTATACCCAGGAGTGACGAGCACTGTCTCCCTATCCTTTCTGTCTTCCTTACTTTCTTTTCCTTTTTTTTTCTTTCCCTCGCTGCTTTCTGGATATCTTATATGAAGAACTAGTTGGCATCTGATCTTCTCTTTTGGGTTTGAAGCCTTTAGGAACGCTTTCCTCAGGAAAATACTACAATGTTATTGTACAACTAGTTTGATTGACTTTCCTGTAGTTTACGCACTATGCTATAGTACTATAGGCTTCATTCCTTGTCTAAGTGAATTAATGTGTGTACGCTATAATGGACTGCTATTGGATTCTTGTAATATTTCTAGTGCTTGTTCTTCTTCTTCTATTTGTATTGAAAACAAAACTACAAATTAATAAAAATTGTCAATTATAAAAAAAAATGAAAAAAATAATAACTTGGCTCCTAGATATCCAATAAAAAATAATAATACCATTAATAATAAAATAAACATGGCACCCTGATTTAAATCCAACATCAATCATCCATTGATGTAGACCCATGTGACTTTCGAAGACCCGCTGACATGATGACCCGTTCTGCCTGATGATGTTCATATGTATCTACTCCTGTCACAAATTTCATATCTCCTGAATCTTCTGTATGTAAGCGAAGGGTTCAGGTCCGATTTCAGACCGAATTTTGGGCTGAATTTGGACCTGAAATGGACCAACACACAGGACTCCTGTGCAGTTCGCACTGGAGCCGTTGCGGAGATGTGTGAACCGACTCCATAGAGAGCCGGTCACAATCTCCTGCTATGCGAATTGGATGTGAATAAATCTACATCTAATTCGCATAGGTGTGAACCCAGACTTAAACTTTTGATCTCTCCTAGATGTTAACCCCTTCCTAGCCAGTGTCATTAATACAGTGACAGTGTATAGTATTATCACTGTATTAGTGCCACTGGTGTTGTTTCAGCCAGTGTCAGTTAGTGTCAGATTTCCCACCACACAGACTTCCCATTACAGTCCCACTATAAGTTGCTGATCAACGGCATTAAAGTTTTTTAAAATGTCAGTATATATATATATATATATATATATATATATATATATATTTCATAGTTTGTAAAGGCATGTAGCAGAATACATTTTGGCCTAAATTTATGAGCAATTCGATTTTTTTATTTATTGGATATATATTATAGCAGAAAGAAAATATTGATTACATTTTTTTATTTTCGCTCTTTTTTCTTTTATATAATAAGAAATAAAAAACCCAGTAGTGATCAAATACCAACAAAAGGAAGTTCTATTTATGTGAAAACATTTTTATTTCGTTTGGGTACAGCATTGCATGACCGTGCAATGACCAGTTAAAGTAGCGCAGTGCTAAATAGCAAAAACTGGCCTGGTCGTGAAGAGGGTAAAACCTTCCGGAGCTGAAGTGGTTAAAGAGTACATTGTAACATCTGCAACATCACATTCAGATTTAAGACACTTTCAAAGCATGTTTTTAAAGGATTTGTGTCTTTGGCTCCTGTAGACCTCAATGTGGTTCAGCACTATGTATGGGTGTAGCATATCTATTTATGTATTCCCTGAACGTCCTGTGAAACGAACATTGCCTGATTCACTCATTCTCACCAGCAGGCCCTCCACCAAGCGTCCCAGAGCATATGCTATACCCCAGGATAAACACTGCCATGCTGTATTGCAGCTCATATGCCTGGCGCAGAGGAGCCACATTGGGCCAGAGCTGCTGGAAGCTCTTCAGACCCAGGCTGAGAGTTGGCTGACCCTACACCATCTTCAGCCAGACATAGTCATGAGTGATAATGGCACTAACAAGCTTTAGCCATGTTGCAGAGGCTGCACGAGCAGCACTTTGCCATCAATGAGTACTTGTGCAATTATGGTATGTGGACAGGGAATTTGGGGTTATGTGCAGCGATTTTTAAGAGGAGACCAACATGGCAAGCCAATATGAGGCAGGATTAGTGATACATCACTCTTATGTTCCTCCTGGAACACACACTCTATGGCCTGATAGACCAAATACTGGAGAAATAGTAGCAGGAGGAAGTGGCAGAGGGCAAGCAGAATCCTACTTGCCTACTGTCTCCACCCCTTTGATGAAGAGGTATTGGGAGGCAAAGGAGGAATAAGAGGAGAAGGAGGGGTCGGGGTGATAGTGGTGAGAAGGAGGAAATGGAGTTGGCTTACAGGGAGGCATTTCACCTCTTCCAAACCCGGGAGTTGTACATGGGTGGGATAAGAATATTGAGGACGGGTTGTCACCAGTGATACAGAGTATTTGAGGACCTCTGCTGAAGTCAAATTGTTGGAAATGTGGCAAAAATTTTATGTTCAAAAGCCTGCCCAAGTACCCCATGATTTGGATCATCAAAGATAAGGCCCACTAGTGGGTGGTTACCCTATTAGATGATACAAGGGTACATTTTTGATTTACTGTAACTATCCCAAAGGGAGCCCAAAATGTGGCACTTTTAGGGGATTCTGAGTAAGAATTTCTTACTCAGAATCCTGCCCAAGTACCCCAGGATTTGGATCATCAAAGATAAGGCCCACTATTGGGTGGTTACCCTATTAGATGATACAAGGGTACATTTTTGATTTACTGTAACTATCCCAAAGGGAGCCCAAAATGTGGCACTTTTAGGGGATTCTGAGTAAGAATGTATTTGCCAAAATGCCTCATAGTGGCAGGATTCCCTCTGACGACCAACATAATGCTGATTCTATGAGCTCTGAAAGGAGGGGCAGCGGTGTCGCTGCTTGCCTCAGCACATATTTTGAAAGTTTTCTAAATCACAGCGGACAGGCCTGGATGCAGGCAACACTCACAGGCAGCACTTACAGGCAGCACCTAAACCACATGATTACTGACTACATCAAGTCTATGGCTGATGTGGACACTCTCAGAAATGAGGACCTCATAGACTATTGGGTTTCCTGGCTGCCCCACTGAATGGAGCTTGCATAGCATGCCCTGGAGCATTTGGATTGTCCCGCAGCCAGTGTACCATCTGAAAGGGCTTTCAGCCCAGCAGGGGGTTTTGTTAAGGAAAAGCAAATTTGTCTGTCCCTTGAAAATGTGGATTGGCTCACTTTCATTAAAATGAACCAGTCGTGGATTACTAATGACTACAGTACCCCTGCTGCTGAGACTAAACTTTTAATTGCAATCTTCCCTCCCCTCCCCTCTCTTTCCTCCTCCTCCTTCCATCACAAAAAAATCATATCTGCCGCTGTTGCCAGCTCCAGCCACCTCTCTGGACTTATTCTGGTTCTCCAGCACTGTAAATGTGCCATGCATTGCTTCTGTAGCTGGATCTCAGCTGCCAAATGTATTTTTTGATGGTCACTGCAGGATAAATCCTAAGTTGCACCTCAAAGTATCAAAATATGTTGTGCCTATTGAATAATACACTCTTATGTTTATTTCAAGAAACCTGGCTTGTCTTTCACTCTTTCTTATATTTTGGCCTAACCAAGCTGCCTACATTTTCAAGCCACTGAACAACATTTATAGCGACTGTCTATGTGCTTATATTTCTATGAAACATACACCTGAAGTATATATTTTGAATATTTTGTGAATAACTGGAGATATGGGGATAGAAGGGGGGTTGTGGACATTTTAAAATAATATACCGTGTAACTGTGAGAAAGCTCACAAACTATACTATTAAACTGTTTTACCATTGTCTAATTTGTACAAAGTTGTGGGCTGTTACTTTCACTAGTCTATTACCTAGGCTTATTACTGCTTGATAAAAATCAGATGTTGCTGCCAAACTACCTTTCTTTAGCCTTTCTTTCAAGTTGAAATGAGTCAGGTTGGGGGGCTGTTGCTGTAGTTAAGCCAAGATAAACGTAACAGTTAAAAATCATTTACATATCTAAAACATCATATGTAATGCCAAGCTACAATGTCTTTGATGCTGTCTGTGAAAATCGTACTGTAACACCACACACAGCTTAAAGGCTTCTTCCAAGCATGTAATTTAAAGGACTGAGTTTTTTTCCATGTCTTAGTTGAAGTTGCATTAAAGGGACCCTCTCTTAGCTTTATGGGATTTAAAAAAAAACATTGTTTTACTTGTTACTTGTTTTACTGTAAAATGCTCTCCATATCCTTTTTTCAAAATGGCTAATATTTAGTACCAAAATTCCTCCTATAGATTTCAATAGACTCCGTTGCTAAGTTTGGGTTCTGCAAATTTCAAACTGGATTCGACAAACCTCCAGTGCCAACTGAAGCTGGGCAGATTATTTCATCCCTACTGTTAAAGGATGACTCCAGCCAAAAATAACAGGATAGAAATAAATAGCCAATTGACAGATAAAATAACATAAAAAAACATATTTTTGTAATAATTACCTTCAATCCAAAGACCCCCCCCTGTACTTTTTCTACCACTAGATGGCTTCGGTCTTATGGCCAGCAGCATTCAACCCACTTCCTCTGATTCTAGGTCATCCTGTACCCACCTCAGCCTATGACAGGACATTGAAAGAAGAAGCAGCACAGTGATAAGCTTATCTCTCTATCACTCTGCTTTTCTATAAGCATGCTTCATGTCAGCACATGAACTGACTGCCTCCCTGTGCTGCTTTTTTATTTTTACACTCCAGCTTTGCTATTCAGGGATTGCAAGAGGCTCAAAGATACTTTCACTGCTTACATTTAAAAAAATAATTTATAGATGTATTATTGTTTACAGAGCTACATTAAGTTGTCTTTTTTTAATTTGCCTACAGATCAGCTTTATAAATAAAAAGAAGCCCACGGTTATTACTCTGTTTATGAAGTCTGGCTGCCTTACAGTAATAATATATTTATAGGTAAAGTTGATCCAGGAAAAATCCGATTGCCTCTTGGGGGATCAGGAAAGAATTTTTTCCCCTGCTGTAGCAAATTGGATCATGCTTTGCTGGGGTTTTTCGCCTTCCTCTGGATTAACTGTGGGTATAGGATTGTGTATATGGGATTGTTTGAAATTATTTTTTATTTATCTATTTATTTTTATGGTTGAACTAGATGGTCTAGAGCCGTGGTCATCAACCCTGTCCTCAAGGCCCACCAACAGGCCAGGTTTGCAAGATAACTGAAATACATCACAGGTGATATCATTTGCTGCTCAGTGATTGCAGTATTCTAGTCTGCATCTCCCCAAGGTAATACATAAAACCTGGCCTGTTAGTGGGCACTGAGGACAGGGTTGATGACCACTGGACTAGTGTCTTTTTTCAACCTAACTATGTAACTATATAGGAAGCGTAAATTCTGTATAATAATAATATTAATATTAACAGTGTCAGTAACAGTGGCAGTAGTCCTTATGGGGAGCAGGGGCACCGCCCACCTAGTCCATGCACCGGCCCCTAATATACATGCAGGGCGTTGGATGCATGGATTTTAATAGGGTTTTTTTTTTTTTGAAGCACGTAATTAGAGCCTGAGGCTCTAATTGGCTTCAAAAAAGGGTGGACTTGGGGCGCAGAGCACTGCGCCCTGAGCCCGCTCAGTTGTGTGACAATAGCGAATTAATATTTGCTATTGTCTTCCTGATTCTCCTCCTGGCCAATCAGGAAGTGGGTCCTGAGGCCTGATTGGCCAGGGAGTCTTAGGACTCCCAGCCAATCGAGTCCACTTCCTGTTCGGCTGAAAAGAGAAGCAACGACCCAGAGCGAGGAGCATGGTGCAAGACCCCTGTCATCTGCCTCCTAAGGTGAGGAGGCCTCTGTCCGTCCGTCTCCCATGCGCGCGCGGGGGGGGTTGATCGCCGCCTTCACGTCCGTCTCCCTTGGGAGGGTGCGGGGATCGCTGCCTTTCTGTCCGTCTTCCGCCCGGGGGGGAGGGTTTGCCGTCCCCCCAAAATATTGAGCACCAGCCGTCACTGGTCAGTAATAATAATTATAATAATAATAATAATAACAGTGCTAGTAGTAATAATAATACTATCAGTGTCAGTAATAATGATAATAAGTTGGGTTTTAAAGTAAATCTAAACCCTAGTTGGATGGTATTCACTTTGCAAAAGCACTGTAGGGTATATTTACTAAAACTGGAGAGTGCGAAATCTGGTGCAGCTGTGCATATAAACCAATCAGCTTCCAGTTTTTTTGTCAAAGTTTAACTGAACAAGCTAGAAGTTAGAGGCTGATTGGCTACCATGCACAACTGCACCAGATTTTACACTCTCAAGTTTTAATAAATCAACCCCACCGCTTTTGCCTTTATTTCATAAAATACTTGTTTAACCTATTTTTTTAAATCTTATTTTACATCTCAGATTTGCTTCTCTCCTCCAACCCCTTTTCAGTCACTTGCTGTCTACATGCACCTTCTCCAGCATTGACTCCACAACATTGCTCTAGACTGGCTTTCTTATGCCCTGTACACACGGTCGGACATTCCGACAACAAAATCCATGGATTTTTTCAGACGGATGTTGGCTCAAACTTGTCTTGCATACACACGGTCGCACAAAGTTGTCGGAAAATCCGATCTTTCTGAACGCGGTGACGTAAAACACGCACGTCGGGACTATAAACGGGGCAGTAGCCAATAGCTTTCATCTCTTAATTTATTCTGAGCATGCGTGGCACTTTGTGCGTCTGATTTGTGTACACACGATCGGAATTTCCGTCAACGGATTTTGTTGTCGGAAAATTTTATAGCAAGCGCTCAAACTTTGTGTGTCGGATATTCCTATGGAAAATGTGTGATGGAGCCCACACACAGTCGGAATTTCTGACAACAAGGTCCCATCACACATTTTCCATCGGAAAATCGGACCGTGTGTATGGGGCATAATGGTGACAATGGTGAAGACGTGCTCAGTCTACACGGGGCTGCCAAAAAGTTTGCAGACAGTGCCTGACTTTCTTATTCTAAGACCCAGTATGCGAACTGATGTTCATGCATGTACCTTGTAATAAATGTTTATTTCTCTTTGTACAAATAAATAAAATTTGATATAAAACACCAGTTTATGAAATAGTAAACTTTCAAGAAAACATAAATAAGGTTGATCATAAACCAGTCGCAGCTTCGCTTGAAGGTGCTATCAACTTACATGGCGTGTCCAAGTACACATTTGGCCATGAATATTTATCCCGGCGGGGGAAAAGTAAGCACAAGGCATGGAACTGACTTTTGATCTACATGTTGTGATGTGAAATGAGATGTCGCTGAGTCACAGTCAGAGCATTAACACATTCAGTATGTTTCCCATCCAAGCACACTTAGATGGAGCTTCATCTCCGGACTGGATAAGGATATTGCACATTTGACTCATCCACATGGGTCTAGTGAATATTCTTACGGGACCTGGGAGATTAAGAAAATCTGGATAATTCCAAAGAACCCAGCCTTTTGGAGCATGGTTCAGCTGCTTCTGTCACATGGAACTTTAACTAAAATTTGTGGCTCTTTATAAAACCCCCTGCATTTGATGTTTTTCAACTGTGATTCAACATCCGAAAATGTACAAATAAAGAGTCAAACCTGTTTTAAAACCAAACTCTGTAAAAAACAAATAAAAAAGGCTAAATGCACAGCTAGAACATACACTATATTACCAAAAGTATTGGGACGCCTGCCTTTACACACACATGAACTTTAATGGCATCCCAGTCTTAGTCCGTAGGGTTCAATATTGAGTTGGCCCACCCTTTGCAGCTATAACAGCTTCAACTCATCTGGGAAGGCTGTCCACAAGGTTTAGGAGTGTGTCTATGGGAATGTTTGACCATTCTTCCAGAAGCGCATTTGTGTGGTCAGGCACTGATGTTGGACGAGAAGGCCTGGCTCGCAGTCTCTGTTCTAATTCATCCCAAATGTGTTTTGTTAGGTTGAGGTGCAGGCCAGTCAAGTTCCTCCACCCCAAACTCGCTCATCCATGTCTTTATGGACTTTGCTTTGTCCACTGATCCAAATCTTTTGGTGGTGGTGGTGGTGGTGGGGTTTATGGTGCGGGGTTGCTTGTCAGAGGTTAGGCTTGGCCCCTTATTTCCAGTGAAGGGAACTCTTAAGGCGTCAGCATACCAAGACATTTTGGACAATTTCATGCTCCCAACTTTGTGGGAACAGTTTGGGGATGGCCCCTTCCTGTTCCAACATGACTGCACACCAGTGCACAAAGCAAGGTCCATAAAGACATGGATGAGCGAGTTTGCGGTGGAGGAACTTGACTGGCCTGCACAGAGTCCTGAGCTCAAACCGATAGAGCAATTTTGGGATGAATTAGGGCGGAAACTGCGAGCCAGGCCTTCTCGTCCAACATCAGTGCCTGACCTCACAAATGCGCTTCTGGAAGAATGGTCAAACATTCCCATAGACACACTCCTAAACCTTGTGGGCAGCCTTCTGAGAAAAGTTGAAGTGTTTATAGCTTCAAAAGGGTGGGCCAACTCAAAATTAAACCCTACGATCTAAGACTGAGATGCCATTAAAGTTCATGTGCGTGTAAAAGGCAGGTGTCCCAATACTTTTGACAATATAGTGTATTTGAAAATGTGGGCAAACAAAACCCTCTGTTTTTAATATAAACTGTTAGACAGGCCCAATTTGGTTGTTTTGCATGCTGGCTGGTAAGTGTGCTGAGAAATCTATTGTTTGTTTGTGATGTGCATTGCCCTTCCATTAGCATCTTGCTGCTAAGGCAAGTTATAGGTTGGGGTCGTTGCCACTTTATTGTACACTTTTTTGCCACTTTTTTGTACAAATGGTAGCTCACCCATCTCAGTGTAGCCAGTTTTCTGACTGTGCTGGGAGAACAGTCTGCTTGTCCTCCAGTGATCAGACTTGTACTGACACAGTTCTCTGGTAATGATTGGGAGACTGCGGGATTGGCTTCCGATCATGTGAAGACTATGACAGCCAAGTTAAGAAATGTCACCAGCACGGATTCCTCAAAAAAGGTCCAAAGCTTTATTTTCGTGGTCACGTGGTACACAAAAGGCAAAGTTTTGGAGCCACGCAGTGCCCCTTCGCCAGGCAAGTGACTATACCAGCCAACCACAGGGGTAATGTGATTGGGTTGTTCTTCCTGCCGCGGGCATAAAGACCCTGTTGCAGGGAGGGATTAAAATGTATGTAACCCCAAGGACAAAAATGTTAAATATTGCAGCATATCATTTATTAAATATAGTTGATGCATTCATTTTATTTTGTTCAGGCTAAGTGCATTTTCTGTAAGTACAGAAAAATCCCCTATTGATCCTGCCAGAAATACAGTGTGCTTGTATCTTCCTGTGGACTGAACTGATAAAGTACCACTGATACCCCTTGAAATTTTCCACATTTTGTCATGTTACAACCAAAAAACATAAATGTATTTTATTGGGATTTTATGTGATAGACCAACACAAAGTGGCACATAATTGTGAAGTGGAAGGAAAATGATAAATGGTTTTCACATTTTTTACAAATAAATATGTGAAAAGTGTGGGGGGCATTTGTATGGCGCCCCCCTGAGTCAATACTTTGTAGAACCACCTTTCTCTGCAATTACAGCTGCAAGTCTTTTTGGGGATGTCTCTACCAGCTTTGCACATCTAGAGAGTGACATGTTTGCCCATTCTTCTTTGCAAAATAGCTCAAGCTCTGTCAGATTGGATGGAGAGCGTCTGTGAACAGCAATTTTCAAGTCTTGCCACAGATTCTCAATTGGATTCAGGTCTGGACTTTGACTGGGCCATTCTAACACATTAATATGCTTTGATCTAAACCAGGGGTCTCCAAACTGCGGCTCGGGGGGCCCTTTGCTTGCCTTTATCCGACCCTTGGGCACTTTTCCTGCCACTGACACCAACACAGGGGCAATATTTCTCTCATTGACACCAACGATGGGGCATTATTCCTCAAACTGACACCAACAATGAGGCACTATTATTCCCATTGACACCAATGATGGTCGCTTTTAATTCCACTGACCCCAACGATGGGGCACTATTAATTCCACCGACACCGAGGATGGGTCACTATTAGTCACACTGACATCGAAGATGGGGCACTATTATTCCCATTGACACCAATGATGGAGCACTATTAATCCCACTGACACCAAAGATAGGGCACTATTCCTCACACTGACACCAACAATGGGGCACTATTATTCTCACTGACACCAATAATGAGGCACTATTCCTCCCACTGACACCAACAATGAGGCGCATATTATCCCACTGACACCAACAATGGGGCACTATCATTCACACTGACACCAACAATGAGGCACTATTAATCCCACTGACACCAAAAATGGGGCACTGTCATTCAGACTGACACCAACAATGGGGCACTATTAATCCCACTGACACCAACGGTGGGGCACTATTCCTCCTATTGATGCCAATGATGGGGCACTATTCCTCAATCTGACACTAACAATGGGGCACTATTCCTCAAACTGACCAACAATCGGGCACTATTAATCTGATTGACACCAATAATGGGGCACTATTCCTCCCACTGACACCAACAATGGGGCACTATTCCTCCCACTGACACCAACAATGGGGCACTATGTCTCATATTGATGCCAATGATGGGGCACTATTCCTCAATCTGACACAACAATGGGGCACTATTCCTCAAACTGACATCGATAATGGGGCACTATTCCTCCCACTGACACCAACGATGGGACACTATTCCTTCTACTGACACCAACGATGGGGCACTATTTCTCCCACTTACACCAGCAAACATACCAAAGATGCATTGTTTCCTCCCACTGAGGCCAGGAAAATTTCTACTTCCAATAGCAACAGTCTGGCCCCCCATAAAGTCTGGAGGATAGTAAACTGTCCCTTTGTTTAGAAAGTTTGGAGACCCCTGATCTAAACCATTTCATTGTAGCTCTGGCTGTATGTTTAGGGTCGTTGTCCTGCTGGAAGGTGAACCTCCGCCCCAGTCTCAAGTCTTTTGCAGACTCTAACAGGTTTTCTTCTGAGATTGCCCTGTATTTGGCTCCATCCATCTTCCCATCAGTTCTGACCAGCTTCCCTGTCCCTGCTGAAGAAAAGCATCCCCACAACATGATGCTGCCACCACCATGTTTCAAGGTGGGGATGGTGTGTTCAGGGTGATGTGCAGTGTTAGTTTTCCGCCACACATAGCATTTTGCTTTTAGGCCAAAAAGTTCAATTTTGGTCTCATCTGACCAGAGCACCTTCTTCCACATGTTTACTATGGCCCCCACATGGCTTCTCACAAAATGCAAAAGGGACTTCTTATGACTCTCTTTCAACAATGACTTTCTTCTTTCTACGCTTCCATAAAGGCCAGATTTGTGGAGTGCACGATACAAATGTACGTCACAATTTTCAGATTTTTTTTTTTTTAATTTGAAAACCATTTATCATTTTCCTTCTACTTCACAATTAGGTTCCACTTTGTGTTGGTCTATCACATAAAATCCCAATAAAATACATTTACATTTTTGGTTGTAACATGACAAAATGTATAAAATTTCAAGGGGTATGAATACTTTTTCAAGGCACTGTATATTCAACAATATTATCCGTTTTCCCAGCTATCTCCTTTAAACTGCAGACCATCTCCCCAATATTTAAAGTGACACTTTAGTCAGAAAATGAAGCCCTGCCAGATCACTTCAGGATGGCCCTTTTGCAGGTATAGCAAACATTAAAAATAAGTGTCTATACTGTTTAAAATCCAGTAATACCCTGTATCACCCTGTTCTGCACATGCTCAGTTGCTCTCCATTTTTAGTCACTGTCAAATTTGTAGAGGCCGATCTGCTGACAGCTTTAAAAGAGACGTTGGGCTTTTTTTTCTTTCAAAATACTTACCTAGGTAGATGCATCGGTCTGGTGCTGCATCTGTCCCCCGTTGGCTCTAAGACTGAGAACCGAGCTATCAAAGACCGCTGATGCCTCAGTTCTCAGAGCTCCACCAGCAGAGAGCTGGTGACTGCCAGTCACCACTCTCTGCTCTGCCCCCCCCCCCGCTCACTGGAGCGCTGGGCTGTGGTGGGGGCGGGAGCGGCTAGCTCAGGCTCTCAGCAGCTCGCTGAGAGGATGAGCCGGGTGTCGAACCAGCCATGTGGGCAGGTCCCGACTTTATGCCTGCATTCTTGCCCGAGCCTGGACCGGCTCTGTGATATCAGCTGACATCGGGCTGTCTGCTGCAAAGGGGTCACAGGAGTGCAGAACCAAAAAAGATTGTAGAAGTTCCCCATGGGGTTTTTAAGCAGCAAGCATCAAAAAAAGTTTTTGTAAAAATTGTTTTTATTTACCAATTCAATCTATTAACCTTCTATGAGGAGGTGAGTTGCCATCTAGATAAAGGAAGGCCTGTAGACGTGGTGTATCTGGATTTTGCAAAAGCATTTGACACAGTTCCCCATAAACGTTTACTGTACAAAATAGGGTCCGTTGGCATGGACCATAGGGTGAGTACATGGATTGAAAACTGGCTACAAGGGCGAGTTCAGAGGGTGGTGATAAATGGGGAGTACTCAGAGTGGTCAGGGGTGGGTAGTGGGGTCCCCCAGGGTTCTGTGCTGGGACCAATCCTATTTAATTTGTTCATAAACGATCTGGAGGATGGGATAAACAGTTCAATCTCTGTATTTGCAGACGATACTAAGCTAAGCAGGGCAATAACTTCTCCGCAGGATGTGGAAACCTTGCAAAAAGACCTGAACAAATTAATGGGGTGGGCGACTACATGGCAAATGAGGTTCAATGTAGAAAAATGTAAAATAATGCATTTGGGTGGCAAAAATATGAATGCGATCTATACACTGGGGGGAGAACCTCTGGGGGAATCTAGGATGGAAAAGGACCTGGGGGTCCTAGTAGATGATGGGCTCAGCAATGGCATGCAATGCCAAGCTGCTGCTAATAAAGCAAACAGAATATTGGCATGCATTAAAAGGGGTATCAACTCCAGAGATAAAACGATAATTCTCCCACTCTACAAGACTCTGGTCCGGCCGCACCTAGAGTATGCTGTCCAGTTCTGGGCACCAGTCCTCAGGAAGGATGTACTGGAAATGGAGCGAGTACAAAGAAGGGCAACAAAGCTAATAAAGGGTCTGGAGGATCTTAGTTATGAGGAAAGGTTGCGAGCACTGAACTTATTCTCTCTGGAGAAGAGACGCTTGAGAGGGGATATGATTTCAATTTACAAATACCGTACTGGTGACCCCACAATAGGGATAAAACTTTTTCGCAGAAGAGAGTTTACCAAGACTCGTGGCCACTCATTAAAATTAGAAGAAAAGAGGTTTAACCTTAAACTACGTAGAGGGTTCTTTACTGTAAGAGCGGCAAGGATGTGGCATTCCCTTCCACAGGCGGTGGTCTCAGCGGGGAGCATTGATAGCTTCAAGAAACTATTAGATAATCACCTGAATGACCACAACATACAGGGATATGTAATGTAATACTGACACATAATCACACACATAGGTTGGACTTGATGGACTTGTGTCTTTTTTCAACCTCACCTACTATATTTAGAAAAATACTCCGAACATACTTTAGAGACTACAAAGATTTAAAATATGAGCTCCGGTTACACATAAAGTTAAGTATATAGGGTACATATACTGGTTGTGCTGAAAATCTATCATATAATCACACAATAAGTTGCAAGGAGTGTACATATATTACCACCCCAGGCAATATCATTAATGATTGTAGTAATGCTTGCCAATAATAAAGAAGGCCCCGGGACCGAACGATCCACAGGATCCACAGGAGAAGTACAGCCAAACAACCTTTGGCTGCACCCCTCCTTTAAAGCAGAATTAAGCCCTCCTATCCTTTAGAGCCAAGGAAGCTGCTTCTGTTTGATCTGCAACTGCCATGGTGCTGCTGATGTGATCAGTTATGACACCAGCCATTTAATGGTTTGACAGTTTTGGTTGAGAGCACAAGCAAATGTGACAGTTATCAATCCCAGCATTCCAGGAATGTAACAGTTTCTTGAAACCGTTAAATTGTTGGGTTTAGTTCCACTTTATGATTTACTGCTGTTCAGGGGCTCTGGGCTTCAGCAAAATGGCAGCCTCCAACAAGAAGAAACAGGAGCAATGCTGGATGCAATTTACAGCACACACTAATTTTGGTAGCATAATTATTAATGTAGAACGCATGTTCCTTTGCTGAAGAACATTATTTTTATCAAGTAGTTATATATATATATTAGTAAAAAAGAGAAAATAAAAAAATAAGAAACCTAAGAAAGCTGCAACACAAAAGTGGAATACACACAAATACAAATAGAAACAAATATGGTTGCGCTCTATACCCAAAAACCACATAAACGTGATATTCAGTGATCAAAGTTGTAATAATAACTAAAAATAGTCCCCAAAAAATGAATCAAAAAAATCAAAATGAATGTTCAATTGTTGATGTAGAAAGACAATTAATCTGATATCCAGTCAACGAATAAGTGGCAAATGAGTGAATATTTTGTGATAAATTCCAAAGGTGACTTTTCTTATCAAACCCACCACCATAAGAAGTGTGCGCTTACCAGCTGCACAGGCAAGATTTGCCTGTGGCTAACACCCAGCCAGGGCCTTTTTCTCAGTGAGGTTTCCAAATGTCGGTCCAATCACCACATCACTTGGGGATTTCCTGTCCCCACCAGTCCTCCTTACATCTGGTGCCCCCCTGTGACATCCAGACTATACGCCCCCCCCCCCCCCCGTGACATCCAGACTGGCCCCCCCTGTGACATCCAGACTGGCCCCCCCTGTGACATCCAGACTATACAGCCCCTCCTGTGACACCCAGACTATACGCCCCCCGTGACATCCAGACTATACGGCCCCCGATGACATCCAGACTATACGGCCCCCCCTGTGACATCCAGACTATATGGCCCCCTGTGACATCCAGACTATACGGCCCCCCGTAACATCCAGACTATTACGCCCCCCTTGTGACATCCAGACTATACAGCCCCTCCTGTGACATCCAGACTATATGGCCCCCCCCTGTGACATCCAGACTGGCCCCCCTGTGACATCCAGACTATACAGCCCCCCCTGTGACATCCAGACCAGCCCCCCTTCTGACATCCAGACCGGCCCCCCCTGTGACATCCAGACGGCCCCCCCCCTGTGACATCCAGACCGCCCTCCCCGTGACATCCAGACCGCCCCCCCGTGACATCCAGACCGGTCCCCCCCTGTGACATCCAGACCCCCCCCCAGCTGTGACATTCAGGCTATACGGCCCCAAAGCGGTCAAGTGGAGCCGCATGGTTACAGTAGAGATTGAGCTGCGGCGCCGCCCCCCCCCCTGCCCCTTTTCATAACAGGTCACAGAGACTGGCAGCGGGACGGAGCAGGGCGGAGCGGGCTGGGGGTGGGCGGCGCCGCAGCTCAATCTCTATTGTAGCCATCTAGCCAGCCTACGGTCTCCTCTCTCGGAACATCTCCCGGGAAATGATTACATCGGGAAAAGGGTCTAAATCCCGGGAATGTCCCGAGAAATTCGGGACAGTTGGCAAGTAAGAAAGTGCACAATAAAATAAACCATCAAAAATGTCCATAATAATCAAATGTGAACAAATCTTCTTGTGTATACTCCAACACCATGAAAATAAAGTGCACACATGCTATATTTTAATGGCGATTAGGAAATGGGAAAGTGTTTGCAGTCGAAATCCGGAGTGAGCTGTCTAGGGTGACAACCCTTCTCATCTATAGATTGGGTTGAGTAGGTGTTGTCACCCCAGAACAGGAAGTGTGTTACCAGCAAGATCATCAGCTCAAAATAAAGAAAACCAAAAAACCTGAAGAAAGTCAAATGCAGCCACCGCATATAAGGACTGACCAGCTGCAATATATTACATTGTTGTCCTTGAATTTACATACACTTTAAATTTACAAAGTCATGTTAACCCTTTATGGTGAAATTCGAATTAAGGAACATTAATCTGTGTTGGTTCAATTAGTTTATAAACCTATTGAACACATAAAAAGGGAAACGTGTGGTGAGGTCAAGTTCCCCTAGATGTAGAATTAGTGAGCTCATGTAGGGAGTATCCTGGGATGACTAGACAGCCCTCGGAATTGTGAAACTGAGGAGGAAACATTTAGGGTCTTTCTTAAAGCAGGAACAGCTGAAATTACAAAATCTACAGTCGGGCCAACACCCTTTGTGGGAATCAGACATCAATTTTAGAGGGATCATAGTATAAATAAACGGAAATCTAAAATTGGATTAGGGGGATTTGGCTGGTGCATTGATGTTTTGCATTGCTGAGGTACCCATGCATAACAGCATGCAAAGATCCTGTGTCACGTATTCTTAGTCATTCTATATAGCATGGCAAAATGTTTTATAGAACCAAAAGAGTTCTAGAGGTGGGTGGACGAATTATAACACAAAAAATAAAAAGCTCACATTCTTAGAATTCACTTTTAATCAAATATTGTGGATAAAACATAAAATTTGCAAATAAAACAAGGAGAAAAAAATAACAACTGTAACATACTGTATGAATATATTAATAAAAAATGATCACACAAATAAGAAGACTTTGAACTATACAAAACTTTGATTTGAGTATAAGAGTGCTTCTTGGTTCCTTTTAGCCAGCCTAACAATAATCTGCTGGGTTATACTTTCTCATGGGATAATACAATAATATAACCACCATTATTATTATTATCAGTAGCAATTACTTAAAATATCAAAAAGAGGGTCCTAGTTCGTAGTACCTAAAAACAGGGTGACACTGTAGGTACTTGGAAGAATTGTGCCAACGTCCCCGAAATTGTAAATGTGGCCATATGAAAACTAAAAAAGTGGGACTTTGGGGGCACAAGGATATTTAAGCTACAAAAACGTAAGAATGGTTTTTCAATTTTATTACAAAGTACAAAAAACAGACATATAGGTTTAAAAACAATACCAACTACATGTAGAACCTTATTACATACACCAAATGGATCCTATCCTGCACTGACCAATAATTGCTCTTGTCTATATTGTATACACTCCAACATTCAAAATTATAAGGAAAAGGAAACCTTCCCCCAAAAAAGTAGTGGTTATGAATGTGGAACTGAAACTGAGTGGAGTTGCAGGTCTGGTAGTCCACTTGGGATGCTCTCTATCTGCTCAACATGTTTCACGTTGTAGAACGCTTCTTCAGGAGCTAGAGGTTCATCTGTGTGTAGTAGTTAAAATAATACTAACAATGGAGCAGGCAATCCATTGATTGCAGACAAAACATAGGTAGTTGTATCTGGGGCGTATCAGAAGCAGCGGACAAAGCCGGGAACTCCCAAGGTAGTAAACCCAATGCAGCCTTAGGTATAGGTAATAGCTATAACAAGCTATGGTTCCAGGGTGAAATGGGAGACAGGACCGGGGTGCGCCGCTGCTTCAAACCAAGATACGGTCCATACAGTATCTTGGTTTGAAGCAGCGGCGCACCCCGGTCCTGTCTCCCATTTCACCCTGGAACCATAGCTTGTTATAGCAATTACCTATACCTAAGGCTGCATTGGGTTTACTACCTTGGGAGTTCCCGGCTTTGTCCGCTGCTTTTGATACGCCCCAGATACAACTACCTATGTTTTGTCTGCAATCAATGGATTGCCTGCTCCATTGTTAGTATTATTTTAACTACTACACACAGATGAACCTCTAGCTCCTGAAGAAGCGTTCTACAACGTGAAACATGTTGAGCAGATAGAGAGCATCCCAAGTGGACTACCAGACCTGCAACTCCACTCAATTTCAGTTCCACATTCATAACCACTACTTTTTTGGGGGAAGGTTTCCTTTTCCTTATAATTTTGAATGTTGGAGTGTATACAATATAGACAAGAGCAATTATTGGTCAGTGCAGGATAGGATCCATTTGGTGTATGTAATAAGGTTCTACATGTAGTTGGTATTGTTTTTAAACCTATATGTCTGTTTTTTGTACTTTGTAATAAAATTGAAAAACCATTCTTACGTTTTTGTAGTTTAAATATCCTTGTGCCCCCAAAGTCCCACTTTTTTAGTTTTCATATGGCCACAGTAGCAATTACTTGTTTTGTTTGCTTGCTAGAAATGAAATAGTAATAATAAAAACAATTAATAATGATAATAAAACAAATAAAAAAAAAATCTGTAACATACTGTATGAATGTATTAATAATACACAAATATAACCATTAATATTATCAGTAGCAATTACTTGCTTTGTTTGCCTGCTAGAAATGAAATAATAGTAATAATAATAATACAAAAAAATAATGATAATACAACAAGGACAAAAAACAACAACTGTAACACACTGTATGAATGTATTAATAATACACTAATATAACCATTATTATTATCAGTAGCATTTACTTGTTTTGTTTGCCTGCTAGAAATGAAATAATAATAATACAAAAAATTATGATAATACAACAAGGAACAAAAAAAATCAACTGTAACATACTGCATGAATGTATTATTAATACACTTATATAACAATTGTTATTATCAGTAGCAATTACTTGTTTTGTTTGCTTGCTAGAAATGAAATAATAATAATAATAAAAAAATAATAATAATGATAATTAAAAAAAACAAAAAAAAAAACAACTGTAACATACCGTATGAATGTATTAATAAAATGATTCACACAATTAAAGTGGAATTCCAGACTCCCAGACTCTAACTAAGCCTAAAACTGCTCCTATCCCCATTCTAACTCCTAAACCCACTTGCCAACCGCCCCATAGCACATGTAAACAAGGTAGATTGTCTTCTGTCAGTACAGAAGGCATGGATCCTGTGTTCCTGACTAAGCATCTGTTTGTGATGTGAAACACGTTAGCTGTTTTTCCCTGTCTTCTATGCCTAACATATGACTGGTTTTGGATTTTAATCTTTCAATAAAGATGCCTTCAGCGGTGTGCGGCCATCCAGGATTTTTCCTTCCTTCCTACTTTGAGCAGAGCCAGCACCTGCACGATCGTATAGGGCGGGTGTCTTCAACAGGTCTGGAGCTTTTGAGCTGCAATTTTTCTACCATATACTGTGTTCCTGTAAAGCAGGACTGCCGATCCATGCCTTCCACTAGTAAAAGCACCTCTGCCACAGTTGGAAAACACATTTTAGGCACACAAGTAACTCTTTGATGGACCCTGATGTTAACCCCTTCCCAGCCAGTGACAGTGCATATTTTTAGCACTGAACACTGTATTAATGTCACTGGTTCCCCAAAAAAGTGTCAGTTAGGTGTCCGATTTGTCCACTGCAATATCACAGTCCCACTATAACTCGCTGATCGCCGCCATTATTAATAAAAATAGATAAATAAAAATTCCATAAATATATCCCATAGTTTGTAGACGCTATAACTTTTGCGCAAACCAATCAATATACACTTTTTGGGAATTTTCTTTTTACCAACAATATGTAGCAGAATACATATTGGCCTAAACTGATGAAGAAATTAGATTTTTTATGTTTTTTTTATTGCATACGTTTTAGAGCAGAAAGTTAAAAATATAGTTTCTTTTTCCAATATTGTTGTTTTTTTGTTTATAGCGCAAAAAATAAAAAAAGCAGAGATGATCAAATACCACCAGAAGAAAGCTGTATTTGTGGGAAAAAAAGGACACACATTTTGTTTTGGTACATCATTGCACGACCGTGCAATTGTCAGTTAAACTATACAAAACTTGACTATTTCATGACTTGAATATAAGGATGCTTTGTGGTTCCTTTTAGCCAACCTAACCATAACCTGCTGCGTTATACTTTCTCATGGGATAATACAATAATATAACGATTATTATTAACAGTAGCAATTACTTGCTTTGTTTGCTTGCTAGCAATGAAATAATAATAACAAAAAAATTAATAATAATGATAATAAACCAAGGAACAAAAAAATATCAACTGTAACACACTGTATAAATGTATTATTAAAATGAATCACACAATTAAAGTGGAATCCCAGACTCTAACTAACTAAGCCTAAAACCGCTCCCAACCCAGTTCTAACTCCTATACTAACTACCTGTAAGGAATGGGTTTGCCTGCTAGTGGCACTGTGGCTCCCAGACCTGTAGGTTGCAGTTCCAGTGTCCACCACCGGGTGTGTCTCAGCAGCCAGCAGCTCATACTAATTAGTCCTCACCTGATGCTGATAGCTGGGAGTATATTTAGCTCTTCCTATGCTACTCCTCCTTGCCTTAGTGTTCTGCCTATGTGCCCCTTGTTTGCCGCCCCCCCCCCATAAAATGGAGCACCAGCCACCACTATTATCTGGTTTTGGTTCATGTGGTTCTGGTATATTGGAGATGCGTTTATATTGTTAGAATATATAATAATTATTAACTTTATTCTTAATAAATTACATTCTTTTTTATCATATTTGTGACCGGTGTTCTCCACGCAAGTCCACACATTTCTGGTTATGCCTGTTTCAAAGGATACAATCACTCGGTATTCACGACAGAAGGAAGATGCTTTTAATTACTTATACTCAGGGTGCATCGGTCTGGTCACGTGATCTCCCCAGGTGGCTGTATTCAAGCAAGAGGGGAAAGTTCAGACAACAGATGGAATGCCTGGACAGTGTGGTCACCCTTATGCCGCGTACACACGGTCAGACTTTCCAACGGGAAATGTTCGATGTGAGCTTGTTGTTGGAAAATCCGACCGTGTATATGCTCCATCGAACATTTGCTGTCGGAATTTCCGGCCACAAATGTTTGAGAGCAGGTTCTCAAATTTTCAGATAACCTCACTTGTTGTCGGAAAGTCCGACTGTGTGTACACAAGTCCGTCACACAAAAGCTCACGCATGCTCCGAATCAAGCAAAAGGAGTTGCACTGGCTATTGAACTTCCTTTTTCTCGGCTCGTTACGTCTTGTACGTCACCGCGTTCTTGACGTTCGGAATTTCCGACAACATTTTTGTGACCGGTTTTGTTGTCGGGAAATTCAATCGTGTGTATGCGGCATTAGGCTTACTATGGGGCATCTGTTGTTGGCTGTCCTTTCCCTCCCCTAAAATTTATGCTGGGAGCCGATCATCTGACTGGACTGGAACGCCCTGAGAACAGGTAAGTATAAACACCTTCCTTCTACAGGGTAGTTAGAATAGAATTTAGGAGGGGGTAGGAGCTGTTTAAGACCCCTTTCACACTGGGACCGCAGCCAGCCGCTAAAGCGCGGCTCGTTTTAGCGGCACTTTACTGCTGTTTAAACAACTATTTTGCACCACTTTTCTGCCGCTAGTGGGGCGCTTTTAACTCCCAAAAAATGGGTTAAAGACTCCCGTTTTGCGGCGCTAACAAAACGCTTTTTGTATACAGCACTCCCAACCTGCCCCAAAGATGCTGCTTGCAGGATTTTTTCCCATCCCGCAGGTGCACCGCACCGAGTGTGAAAAGTCACACTGGAATGAATGAGAGGTGGTTTTCAGGCCTTTAGGAGAGGCTATTTCCAGCGCTAAAGCGCCTGAAAACCGCCCCAGTGTTAAAGGGGTCTTAAGCTTAGTTAGAGTCTGGACTTGTACTTTAACAAGACTTTGGACTATGCAAAAAAATAAAGAATTGAAAAATATATCAGATGAATATATTAGGGCTTCTTTGTTCCTTTTAGCCCCCCTAACCATATCCTGTTATGTTATACTTTTCTAGAGATAAGCACAAAAATATAATCATTATTAAAGCGGAATTCCACCCATTTAAAAGTCATCAGCTACAAAAAGTGTAGCTGCTGACTTTTAATAATCAGACAGTCACCAGCGATGCGGGCTCATGAAGCCCCGCTCCTCTCCCCCTTCTCTGAGGCGCCGACATTCTAACTGTGGGCGCCCGGCTGTGGCTTTACAGCCAGGCGCGCACTGCGCATGCGCGAGCCGCGCTACGCGCTGTGAATGGTCAGGCAATCTTCTGGGAGCTGTGACGTGTCCCAGAAGATTGCAGGGAGGGAGGAGAGGTGAACTTCCTTCTGGCGCCGCAGAGCCCGGGGAGGAAGTGGGAGCCGCTCTGGGTAACCGCTCCCCCCCCCAAAAAAAAATGATATGCCAAATGTGGCATGTCAGGGAGTCACCATCCCTTTGGGTGGAACTACACTTTAATATATGTAAGCATGACTTGATATGCTTGCTAGAAATGAAATAATAATAATATTATTAAAAATTAAGCAAAAAATAACTATCACAACCTGTATGAATGCATTCATAAAATAAATAAAAATAATTAAGAAGAATTTGGAATATGCAAAAAAATACTATTCCTGAGATTCATTTATGAGGACTTCTTGGTTCCTTTTAGCCAGCCTAACCATAAACTGTTGGGTTATACTTTCCCATGAGATAAATACAAAAATATAATCATTATTAATATTATTATCAGTAACAATTAGATGTTTTGTTTGCTGTCTAGGAAAATAATAGTAATCATAAATATTATTATTATTATTATTTTTTGTAATAAATACTAAGCATTTATCACAAAAAAGAGCATAATTCACCAAGAACTCTCTGAAAGAGCAGGTTGAATTGCAACACAGTTCTCTTTGCTAAAAGGTGTATTTGTTATTTACTGCCCTGCATTTATGTGTGAAGGTGTCTGACACTCATAAGAGCCATTCCTCTGCTCTACTGTAACCTGTTCACATAGACATTATATGCGCTCAGTTAGGCGCAGGGATTGAGGTGTTCGATACTGAATGTTTAAATCTCATAAGTGATTGTTATTTAGTTATTAATGACATTTCTGTGGGAGACAATGTTTTAAAGTGTAAACTTGAGTTGACCCTTTGATTTCTTTTTCTTCTTCCATGCCTGGTCCAACGACTGAAAGGAACTGTAGGAGCTGAGTCTATAGGAATTCCTCCATCTGGAGTGCCTCAATGTTACTGCGGGTTGACACAAGTGCGAGGTGAGGGTCTTCCTCGGCTATCAAAAAGACATATAAAAACTGATCAAGAGCAGAATACTCAATGCCACTTAGTACTTGAAACTCTGGCTAAGCAATGTCCAGAGTGGCTGTTGAAGAGTCCTGTAATCAGCGCTAAGATATTACACAGCGTCTGAAATCGTCTGCAGCTGAGAGATGATTTGCTGTATAGGAGGGGCCCTGCTGAGAAGTCAGAGGAAACATGGGAACTTTTCCTTCCTGAATAGCATTGCACATCAGTGTTGATAACTCTGCACGATGAGCATGGACATCTGGGCATAGAGAGGACTTTTCGCTTAGTCAGAGATAGGTTATATTGGCCTAACATGAGAAGGGAGATAGAGAGCTATTGCCGTTCCTTTTTACCCTGCATTCAGAGAAAAACTCTCCCAGTGCTCCCATGGGACATCTGCAGAGTCAGGGGCCCATGGAGTTGGTGTGTACTGAGTTCCTGTGCCTGGAACCTGATACAGGTGGAAGAAGTAATATTCTTGTGGTGACTGATCATTTCACTTGGTATGCCCAGGCTTACCCTACCAAACATCAACAGGCTACTACTATGGCGAAGCTCCTTGTAGAAAAGTTCTTCATTCATTACGGGCTACCTGTCAAGTTTCATTCTGATCAAGGAAGAGATGTTGAAAGCTGACTCATACATCAGTTGTTCAAGCTGCTGGGCATCAAAGAGTCCCGAACTACACCATGCCATCCTCAGGGAGACCCATAACCTGAAAGGTTCAATCTGACTTTACTGAAAATGCTGGGAACTTTACCCACTGAAAAGAAACATCATTGGGGAAATTGTTTTGCTACACCATGCCATCTTCAGGGAGACCCATAACCTGAAAGGTTCAATCTGACTTTACTAAAAATGCTGGGAACTTTACCCACTGAAAAGAAACATCATTGGGAAAATAATTTTGCTACAGTCGTACATGCATACAACAGTACCGTGAGTGATGCCACCGGATATTCACCATACAGACTTATGTTTGGGAGAGAAGCTTGGCTTCCGATTGATTTCATTTTTGGAACATCCGCAGATGATACTTCCTTGACTTCCCATAGAGGGTATGTAGAACATTTACGGAAAAATTTGAAGCAAGCTTATGAGAGAGCTATGCAACATGCTGCCACCCGAGAATTGAGAAATAAGAAGAATTTTGATCTCAAGGTGAAAGCACAAGATTTACAACCAGGGGATCAAGTGCTGTTAAAGAACCTGGGTGTGGCGGGAAAACATAAATTGGCTGATCGCTAGAGGCCTCAACTATATGTCATCTGTAAGCAGCTTCCAGGGTTACCAATTTACCAAATCAAACCTAAAGGGAAACTGGAAGTGCTAGACCGATTTTGAATTCAGCTGAAGGAGATTTAATTAGCTTTACTGATGGAGATTTACCTGTGGTGGATTCAGGAAGTCGCATGGAGAAGGAAATGTCATTGTTAGAGGAAGAAGGTGGAAGCAATGTACTAAACTTCAATGCTGTTGATGAGGCTGGTCTTAACATTCTTAAATCGGGTCCATCTACTCCCTGCCCAGATCTATTGTCTGTGACTACTGACTTTACTCCTGTGAAAAGTCCTGAGAGGAACTCTACTCCTGTGAAAATCCCTGAGAGGAACTCTACTCTTGTGGAAAGTCCTGAAAGGAACTTTACTCTTGTAAAAAGTCCTGAAAGGACTCTTACACCAAGGTTGGAAGCTCATTCTCCTGTTAGACTGAGGAGAAATATACACCCTCCTGGAAGACTCACTTATGACACGCTGGGAGAGAACTCTGATAAGTCGATTCCTGCTATTCAAAGACCAGTCCCCACGTATGACTCTGCTACCATTAATTGGGTAGAAGGTGGTCTTGATGTAACCTCTGACAGCACTGGGTGGAACATGGCTATTGCTTTGGCCTGTCAGAAAACTGATTATGAGTTAACTTAAAATGTGTACAAGTGGTTTCAGCAGAATCATGCGTATTTCAATATTTGTTGAATTTGAATAATGCTTAGAGTTGATTAACCCCTTTCTTTCTAGCAATAGTTGAAATATCCCTGCCTCTTTGGGAACCAAAGATTTTAACTGGGGGGAGGATGTACCCAGGAGCTGGATATCTACCTATTCCTGCAATCAGGAGACACTGTGGCATTGTTGCAGGGGGAGCCGTTTCCTTCTGGTGTTGAGTTGATGCTGACCTGTTACCATCTTAATCAGAGAGAAGTCAGAGCAAAGCATCTTGGGACATGTAGTCTGTACGGATGGGATTCGCCCCCTACCAGCTGGCTAATGGGGAAGCACGGACCACTGGGAGAGATTATAAGAGGGAGGGATTGAGGCCTGGCGCGCTCTCTTGGGACCCAGCATGGATCTATATGCAGGGAATCTGTATGGTGTGGAGTCGGGCCCTGCTTTGCAGAATTATCCAGCGGACATCTGGAGGGACACCTGCGGACAGCTTCCTTAGCCTGGAGGCTGTTTTGATTCCATCCATCCTGCAGTGGTATCAGATTCGGGTGAGCCGTGGTGCGGTGCGGTGGAGGCCGTAAGTCATCCCTTGAGCCACATTCCTGAGAGATCATCATCATCAATAGTTTTAAAAACGGCCGTTTTTCGGGAGCAGTGATTTTAATAATGCTTAAAGTGAAACAATAAAAATGAAATATTCCTTTAAATATCGTTCCTTGGGGGTGTACTTAGTATGCCTGTAAAGTAGTGCATTTTTCTGTTTTCTATTTTTTTTAAAACTACTCACAGCTGTAATGTATTGTCGGGTCCTGGCAATATAGATGAAAATCATTAAAAAAACGGCATGGGTTCCCCCCCAGTCCATTACCAGGCCCTTTGGGTCTGTTATGGATATTAAGGGGAACCCTGCACCCAAATTTTAAAAAAATGGTGTGGGGGTCCCCCAGGCCCCCAGGCACTATATATTCTGAACAGCAGTATATATACTATACAGCCTGCCCTATATACTCTGCAGAAAATTGGGCCTTAGACGTTGGTGAAACTAGAACACTGTAAGCCCTCACAGTTACTCTTGGTGAACACAGGAACAGGCCCTGCTGCGAAATACTATATCAAAAATTGTAAATGCATGCCCCTGTTACACAGGGGCAGAAAAATTGGGCCTTTGGTGGTGGTGTTACCAGAACACTGTAAGCCCTCACAGTTAATCTTGTTGGGTGCAGGAATGGGCCCTGCTGTGAAATATTATATCAAGATTTGGAATTACATGCCCCTGTTGAACAGGGGCAGAAAAATGGGGCCTTTGGTGATGGTGGTGCCACAACACTGTAAGCCCTCACAGTTACGCTTGTTGGCCGCAGGAACGGGTCCTGCTATGAAATATTATATCAATAACTGTAATTACATGCCCCTGTTAAACAGGGGAAGAAAAATTGGGCCTTGGGTGGTGGTGTCACAACACTGTAACCCCTCACAGATACTCTTGTTGGGTGCAGAAATGGGCCCGTCGTTGAAATATTATATCAAAAATTGTAATTACATGCCCCTGTTAAGCAGGGGCAGAAAAATTGGGCCTTGGGTGGTGGTGGTGCTGCCACAACACTGTAACCCCTCACAGATACTATTGTTGGGCCCAGGAACGGGCCCTGCTGTGAAATATTATATAAAAAATTGTAATTACATGCCCCTGTTAAACAGGGGCAGAAAAATTGAGGAGGAATAGGATAGTCAGCATAGGAAAGCTTCAAGGGATCCCAGATCCATAGAAAATTCAATCAGTTACATCAGCATCAGGTGCTTGATAGCTGCTGATCCAAGACTGATTAATTTTTATGAATGTGAGCCTATCAACAGAGTCTGTGGACAGGCACACTCTATGATCAATTACAAACCCTCCAGCAGCACTGAATGTGCGTTCAGAAAGAACGCTGGATGCAGGACAGGCCAGTAGCTCAATTGCATATTGAGCAAGTCCTGGCCAATGGTCCATCCTCAAGACCCAGTAACCCAGTGGATGCTCTGTTGGAAAGGTCTCCAAGTCTGGAGACGACCATTCCTAGCTGAAGCTGGCGTGACGTCAAAAAACGACCATTCCTAGCTGAAGCTGGCGTGGCGTCAACCACCTCTGAGCTTGCCCCTGCAGAGCTGACAGAATCTCTGCCCCAGTGTGGCTCCTGTCCCCTAGGCAGACCAACTCAAGCACCGCATAGCATCTTTTTGCCTGACTGCTTGCGTAGCCCCTTGAACGCTTACGGAGCACCGCTGGTTCAGAGGACAAATCTGCAGAAGAGGCCATAGAGGAAGAAGAAGAGGAGGGGGTGGAGGAGAGAGCTTTGGCAGAATCAACACTAGCATTTTGGAGGCATGATGGCGGAACAAGCTCCAACAATACTGAACCCTGTCCTGCATTCTTCCCAACTGCCAGCAGAGTTACCCAGTGCACCGTGAAGGAAAGGTAACGTCCCTGCCCGTGCCTGCTGGACCAAAAGTCAGCAGTAATATGCACCTTACTGCTGACCACCCTGTCCGACTAAGCCAAAGAATTGCCTTCCACATGCTGGTAGAGAGCAGGAATGGCCTCCCATGAAAAGAAATGGCATTTTGGAACCTGCCACTGAGTTACAGCACATTCCACAAATTCACAAAATGGGGCAGAGTCTACCAGCTGAAAAGGCAGCAGTTGCAGTGCTAGCAATTTGGCCAAGCTAGCATTTAGATGCTGAGCATGTGGATGGCTGGGACCAAATTTCTTTTTATGGTTCAGCAACTGGGGTAGGGAAATTTGCCTGCTAAAATCAGATGGTGATGTACTGCTAGCAGATTGCCCGCAAGTACTTGGGACACCTATTGCTATACCTTCATTCCTCTCAGTTCAGGTTTTAGGACTGGAGGTTTAGTGGGCTTGGAGATCTCAGATGAGGAGCAAGGAGAGGTCCGCTTTTTTCTTTGATGTGGGTCATTCAAGTGCTGTTGCCAACAGACTGCATGACAGGTCGTCATATGTCTGGTCAAGCATGTGGTGCATGTGGTGCCCAAGCGGCTGCTGTTCTGGCCACGCTTGATCCACTTCAGACATAGGTTGCAAACAGTAACGGTGCAATCTGCTGCACATGTTTCGAAAAAGGCCCACACCAAGGAACTTTTAAAAGTCAGCGGGGAGTCAGCAGCGCCCTGCATCCACGGAGCTCTGCGGTGTGATGCAATAGGGTGGCTCCCCTTAAGCTGCCCCCTAGAGGACATCCTGCCTCATTGGAGTTGTGCCTCCTCCTCCTCTCTTCTCTGAGGCACCCAAGTACAGTCAGTGACCTCATCATCCCCTTCCTCCTCATCACTGGAGCAAACTTGGCAGTATGCTGCAGCTGGGGGAACATGACTGCCAGTTTCTTGTCCTTCTTGGGCACCCCCTCACTCTAGGCTCACGTTACTCCCTTACTCAACCTGGGAACCAACATCGGAGTCTTCAAATCACTCCAGCAGCATATACCCGACACTGTGGTCGAATAATTCTGGGGACTCCTCCGTGCATAATGGTGGGGCTACGGAAGGAGTGACTGTGGACAAGGAGCCAGGGGAATAGGCCACTTTGGCAGCTGCGTTGGAAAGCAAACTACTCTGAGCCTGGGTAACAGAGGATAAGGAGGATGAGGACGGCTTTGTTATCCACTCCACCAACTCTTCTGCATGTTCTGGCTCAATAACACGGCCAGCAGCAGAAAAAAAGGACAAGCGTTCCCCATGGCCACCTGCAGAGGATGCACTGTGTCCACGACCAGCACTGTTGACTGTAGACATAGAGGCTGCTTGCCCTCGTTTAGTGGCCTGTGAGCATCTGCCTCTCCTTGGTGGCCTTTCAGACATTATGTATATTTTGTTTTGCAACACCACACTGTACTGTATTAGATACTGTGTACACCAGAAGTGTAGTAGAAACTGTACACACTGTATTCGATACTGTGTACACCGCCTGCACTGTATTAGCAACTGTACTACTGCTGCACTGTATTTTTTACTGTGTACGCCACCAGAAGTGTAGTAGAAACTGTACACACTGTATTAGATACTGTGTACACCACCAGAAAAGTAGTAGAAACTGTACTATGGCTGCATTGTATTGTGTACTGTGTACACCACCAGAAGTGTAGTAGAAACTGTACACATTATCTTAGATACTGTGTACATGGCCTGCACTGTATTAGCAACTGTACTATGGCTACACTGTATTGTGTACTGCGTACACCACCAGAAGTGTAGTAGAAACTGTACACACTGTATTAGATACTGTGTGCAGCCTCACCCGTGCAGTGTCACCTGTGTCCATAATTGCAGCCTTACCCGTGCAGCCTCACCTGTGTCCATCATTGCAGCCTCACCCGTGCAGCCTCACCTGTGTCCATCATTGCAGCCTCACCTGTGTCCAATCCTTGCAGCCTTACCAGTGCAGCCTCACCTGTGTCCATCATTGCAGCCTCACCCGTGCAGCGTCACCTGTTTCCATAATTGCAGCCTTACCCGTGCAGCCTCACCTGTGTCCATCATTGTAGCCTCACCCGTGCAGCCTCACCTGTGTCCATCATTGCAGCCTCACCTGTGTCCATCATTGCAGCCTCAACAGTGCAGCCTCACCTATGTCCATCATTGCAGCCTCACCTGTGCAGCCTCATCTGTGTCCATCATTGCAGCCTCACCTGTGCAGCCTCACCTGTGTCCATCATTGCAGCCTCACCAGTGCAGCCTCACCTGTGTCCATCATGCGGCCTAACCAGTGAAGCCACACCTGTGTCCATCATTGCAGTCTCAACAGTGCAGCCTCACCTGTGCAGAGAGGGTGGCCAATCAAATGCCAGGGCGCGTTCTGTCTGTCACAGGTGCGGGGTCAGGAGGGCGGGGTTGTGTGTGACGGCGCATGGACTGCAATTGTAATGTAAGCTGATACAGCGTGCAAACCCCGCTCTGTGATAAAGCCTCTCCTCTTCCTCCACGCTATAATTATCAGGCCACCCTCTCTGTTTCTCCACACTTTATTTCTCTGGAAGAACGGCTCCCATTCATCCCCGCCTGACACCCCCCTCACCCCCCGCTATATATATTAGACTGACTGTATATATATATATATATATATATATATATATATATATATCAAATACACTGCCACTAACTGAATAACCTGCCTGCTTAATCTAACTCAAACTATCTCTGTGTCCACGCCAACAACACTACACAGGGCTGCCGTGTAAGCTGACTTATTTAGTGTTGGGTGTGGACTTAGTACACCTGAGCCATGATTGGCCAAAGGCACCCTGCCTTTGGCCAATTATGGCTCTCTTAGCAGAGGGCACTGTGATTAGCCAAAGCATGCAGGTCAGGTGCATGCTTTGACCAATCAACATACAGCAATACACTGCGTTCTCGCAGTGCATTATGGGGTGTTCCGCTGCGCTCAAATTTGCTGTGAACGCCCCATAATGTTCGCTGTTCTGCAAACGGGCAAACACCCGATGTTCGGATCAAGCTTATGTTCGACACGAACATCAAATTCATCCCTACTCATTGTAGGAGCTACTGTGCAAACAATTACAAGAACCTAATGTACATACAGAAACTAAAGGAAAAAAAGTCTGAAAAACTAAACTAATGCAGCCACCACATCTAAGTAAGATTGGTAAGCTGCAATATAAAACATTTAGTTGTTGGGTTTACATACACTTTTATAATAATGACATGGTAAAATATTTTGAGTTTTCTCACCAGTAAATTTGTAAATTGAGATTCAATTTGTAAAAATTCCTCACAGAGCTAATCATTTCTGCATCGTTTTGGCATGGAAGTCAATAGGAAACATTCTGATCCAGATAGACCACAGCTTAAAAGGAACTGAATAAGTGCAGGGCCTACCTGACAATAGTTAAATCGGAGTTCCACCCAAAAATGGAACTTCCGCTTTAGGCGATGGTGACCCCCTGTCACATTTGGCATGTAATTTTTTTTTGGGGGGGAGCCGATACCCATTTCTCATGGGCACCCAGCTCCCACTTCCTCCCCGGGCTTCGCGAAGCCAGAAGGAAGTTCACCTCTCCCCCCTCCCTCCCTGCAATCTTCTGGGACATGTCACAGGTCCCAGAAGATTGCCCGACCATTCACAGCGCGCAGTGCTGTGAAGCCTCAGCCAGACACCCACAGTTAGAATGTCGGCGCCTCAGAGAGGAGCCGGGCTTCGTGAGCCCGCATCGCTGGACCGTAGGACGAGTGTGTGTCTGATTACACTTTTTGTAGCTGCTGACTTTTAAATGAGTGGAACTCCGCTTTAAGGGAAGAGGTGAGCTTAAGAGCACCTAGATGTTTGGTGGATATAAGTTGTAAGGAGAGGCTCCAGGGATGGTCTGCAGGGAAGAGTACTGTAATGCATTGCTGCAGATGGAAAATTGTTAATGTTTAGAGAACATTCTACCCCATCTGCCCTGACATGCTGATATTGGATTCCCTATCTCAAACTTATAGTAAAAAGTGAGCAGGTTTGTTTTTTGAAGGTGCTCAACCTGGTGTGAAAAAAATAGTATAGAAACTATCTTGGGTATGGCATCCTCTTTATCAGTGTGGTGCTTGGAGTGTTCTTGTGCATTAAGTAGTGCTTATAATCAGTTTTCAAAACCATCTCCAAGGTGGTATTATCAGTTGGGGGCCTAGCATAGGGAACTGACATTGCCGTATAGGGACCCATATTCAGAAAAGGCTGCTTTGAAACTCTCTGTGCACGCATAATGGAATGTGTGTCTTTTCACTGGCTTGGACTTTATTGATAATGAATATGTGGTCCTCACTCAAAGGTTTTCAATAATCTCAAGGTAGTATGGCAGGTAGCAGCTATATGTTAAATATTGGTTGCACATTGGCTCACCAGTGACTCTGTTTAAATAATATGCTCTTGCATTTTCCAGTTTTTTTTTTTTCATTATGTAAAAGTTTATAACCTGTATATCAAAATGTCAACAATTATCCAGTATGGTCCATAAGATGATTTCTGGTAATCATATGTTGCAACAGAATCCCCAGTGTGTTGGGTGTGGCATGATATCATATGTCTCGTATATAAAGCAGTGCTGGATCAATGTCTTTATGGAAAATGACATACTGAGATACAGAGGTAAACATATGTATAGTGACTACACAGAATGATATCTTGTGCTCCAATAAGACGTCACTGGATGTTCTAAAAAGCTTGAGAGCCTCCCATCTTACTGGAAATGACCTTGTCACATTTATTCTGATATCATACTTATCAGGAAACAGTTAGGCACACTACTTCTCCTATGTGTCAAGATGAGTAAGTATGCTACTGACGATAGATGAACCAAGCTGACGTCCCATTGACAGGGTGACTTTCATGATTTTGTAAAATTTTGTTATGTGTCTTGAGACTTATGGAGAGATCTCCCTGTTGCTGTATCAACCGTTTTGTTTACTAGAGTCATGTATTTTCTGCTGAAAACCCATACTGCAACATGAAAACTCCAAAAGGTAACACGATAGTCTCTTGTATTTGCCCCACTGGGTAGTCAGAGCTGCAATGCAAATAGCATGGTGATCTCACTGGCAGCATCCCCAAGAGGCACCTTTTTTAAATTTTTATTTATTTCTCACTATGTGTGTGTCACCTGCACTTATTGTATTTGTGTTTTCCAAATCAATGATGGTAGGGTGTGGGTCTTTGGGCCTACCCTGAAGTCTAGGGGAGGATGTGTGGCCCTTAGGTCCCTTCCGCCTCTGCTTTTGGGAGTCTCTCTTCGGGAGACCCCCTTTACCTAATACTGTTTTTGTGGCTTGGCTGATCATGAGGAAATGGGTTCACCAGGCCTTGGCTAGGTGGACCTGAGCGTGCCTTGCCCTGTTAGGAGTCTTGTGCCCCTAGGGATTAGGGAAGGGTCCTTCCTCTTATGCTGGGCACACACAGGGAGTTTTTCTTTTGTTTGTTCAGCGAGAGGTGAGAAACTGAGAGGTTGCCGCACTAATATTGCTTAGTTAGTATAGTGACCTCTCAGATTTTATTTCCCCTGCTAAGCTATTGTGTTCTGACAGAGGGACTTCCCCCCCGCCAGAACACACACTCATCAGCGCTCACAGCCATTGGCTGCAAGCACTGATGGGATGCTGGCTTTCCAGCATGCCCATTCGATAAAAGCCAGCTGTTAGACTGGCTTCTGTTAAACAGGCTGCTGTAAACCCGGGCTGTTTGTTGGCTGGTTTCTGTTGAACCAGCCAATATCGGACGATATTTGACTGACCTGAGTTGACTAGGCTTTGAAAGGGAACCATGTGACACACCCTAAGTGCATTTTTTGTATACACATATTAGGTGGACCTGAGTGTGCCTTGCCCCCGCAGGAGTCTTGCTCCCCAGGGGATCAGGTAAGGGTCCTTCCTCGTATGCCAGGTACACTCTGGGGGTGGGCTGGCTGAACGTAAAAAAAAACGGAGAAATCGCAGTACTAACAAAGCAATGTTAGTGTGGCAATCTCCCCCCGCTAAGCTATTGTGTTCTGACAGAGGGACTGATCCTCCACCAGAACACACTGATCAGTACTCATAGCCTTTGCCCGTAAGCCCTGATTGGATGCTTATTTTCCAGCATATCCATTCGATAAAAGCAGATCGTTAGACCGGCTTCTGTCAGACAGGCTGCTGTACACATGGTCCGAATTTTGGTTGGTTTCTGTTGAACCAGCTGATACCAACTTATATTCGCCCCATGTTTACCAGTCTTTTTGTGTTTTGTTTTGTGTACACATACACTTTTTTGGTTCACTTATGAAATATTAAATAGCTGGAGGGTCACTAAACATATTAGCAATTCACCAAAAATACTTATAGGTGGACATATCTATTAAATTCAGTGAAAGATCTGTTCTAGGACACTTCACATGAATTAAAGGTCACACCATGGTGGTGCCTGTTAGCACACATGCATTAATGTTGCATTAGGGCAGTCGATTCCTTTGAGTTTTATTTTTAAGCAGTGGTATGGCTAAGGTACAGCTACATTGCTGATTTTAAGTAGATCCATTAGTGGGGTTTTTTTTAGGCCTATGATTAGATTTAGGGGTTAAGTTCAGGTTCAATTTAGGAGTATGCATGGTTTAAGGGTTAGGTCAAGGCTAGGATTTAGGTTCAGGTTTAAAGCCTGGCTTAAGCTACATAAAGATATGTTAAACTGGCCATACACAGTTTGAAATTTGTCCAGTTCAGCGGGAACTGGCTGAATTTCGATCCATGTATGGACAGGCTAATCAAATTCAGTACAACCAGCCTGCCAGGTTTTTTTTTTCTTGTGATCACTGCCAGCAGATATAGCTGATGGCAGTGATCATTGTATTATACCGTAGGGGGTAGGGGAGAAATTTTCTTGCCTCCAATCCGTTGTGTGTATAGCCTGCCTTAGCTATAGGTTGGGTTGAATAGATCTAAACCCTAACTGAATACCATTAAGTTTGCTAAAGCACTGTGTCAAATAAACAATTTTCATGTTTTTCTTCTTTCACAGACAACCATTTCAACTTTAAAAAAAAAAAAAAATAGCCATCCTGCTGGCCCTGTAAGCTATGCAACAGAACAATTCCACTGGTGTAGATGAGTGGTCTCCGGGAGCCGGATTCGGCCCTTTGTTTGCCTTTATCCGACCCTTGGGGCACTGTTCCATCCAATGACACCATCAAAAGGGCCAATTCCTCCCAATGACACCAACAATGGGGCACAATCCCTTCCATTGACACCAATGCTGGGGCACTATTCCTCCCAGTGGCACCAATGAAAGGGAAAAATTCCTCCCACTAACACCAATGATGGGGCAGAACTCCTCCCAATGACTCTAATGATGAAGCACTATTCCTCCCACTGACACCAAAGATGGGGCACAATTCCTCCCACTGACACCAGTGATGGGGCACTATTCCTTCTATTGATACCAACAATGAGCCACTTTTCCTCCCACTGACACCAATGATAGAGCAAAATTCCTCCTACTGACACCAATGACGGGGCACGATTCTTTCCATTGACACCACTGATGGGTCACTATTCCTTCTATTGATACCAACAATGAGCCACTTTTCCTCCCACTGACACCAATGATAGAGCAAAATTCCTCCCACTGAAACCAATGATGGGGCAGTTGTCCTTTCTTTGACACCAAAGATTGTACATTGTTTACTCCCACTGGATGACAGGACATTTTCTGTTCCCACTGGCTCTAGTAACGTCTGAAGGACAGTAAACTGGCCCTTTGTTTAGAATGTTTGGAAACATTGGTGTAGACCCTTGTTCCCCCACTGTAAGGACTGACAGAGCACAGGGAGAGGAGCAGGAAAGGATGCAGGTTGGCTGCAGTTGCAGCCTGGAATTAGATCCCACTTCTAGCAACAGAGGGAAGAGAAGGACTCTCATTGGCCACTGGGCCTTACATGTAGCTATGTCCACTGGAGGATGGAGCAGAATGGGCGCAAGGGCTGCTGGATGATGTAGCTGTTGTATGGTGCAGTTCTTGCGGAGTAACTGGAAGCTTGTGCTGGGGAAGGGGGACTACAAGGCAGCAGGGCTTAATTCCGTGTGTGCTGCTGAGGGGACACAGTCTGCTGCTCCTCCAGAAGGGACACTGCTGTTCAGGCCTGTTGCTGTTTACTGGGAACCTATGTGCCAAAGCATTTTTCCTGCTATGCTGAAGTATACTGTATTACGGTGAGCCATGAACCTATGTGTGGGGCTTCTGAGAGACTGTTGCTGTGTTCTGGTCTAGACTGCCTTTGTGGGTGGGTTTCTTCTGGGGTAGTCATTATGCAGAGAGAGAAACAATGGCAGATCCCATGCTGGAAACCCATGTGCCACAAGCTGCATCCAGTGAAAGACTGCAGCTGATCCGGGGAGAGATAGTGGTGGGAGGCCTCTTGGCTACTGACTTTCCTGTTTACCTCCTCTGTGGGATAGTGCTGTTCTTAAGGATTGCCATAGACCCTTTTCTTTTAGCGACATTCTTTCCCTGTTTGGATTTTAAATATACTCTGTTTTAAAGCACTCCAACCTAAGACTAAGGGCTTTAATGCTAGCAGGACTGGGTATAGTTCTACTGGTCAGTAGAGTAGTAAGGGACTTGGTATCTTTTGATCAGGTCTTTTTGGTAGAATTATCTGTTTACATAATAGTTACTTATACATTTACGGTTCGATGACACTGAGTTTAGTACTACTGGTCAGTAGAGTAGTAAGGGACTTGGTATCTTTTGATCAAGTCTTTTTGGTAGAATTGACTGTTTATGCAATGGTTTTTAACATTTACAGTTCCATTGCTCTGTATAGTTTCACTACATTATTGTGTTGCATTATAACTGCTGTGTGGTATTATACTGCTGTTGTTGTGTTAACCAACTTTTCCTTCTAGTGATTTTGCATAAAGCGGTTGTATACCCACACAGAATTTTAATTTTTTTTTGAAAAACATAAAAACCTGTAAGGCAAAGGCATAATGAGCTAGTATGCAGCGCATACTAGCTCATTATGAAATACTCACCATAGAACGAGGCCTCGGCATCTGCTCCCGGTCCACGCCGAGGGAGCTGACATGTTCCCTCAGCGTTTCTTCTGGGTTCGCGGCTCTGGCACTGTGAGTGGCCGGAGCCGCAATGGGCATGCGCGTGGGAGTCTTCTTCCCTTTAAGGTCCGGCAGCATCTGAAATGGCTGAAGGAAGAAAAAAATTGCCCAGAGTTAAGCTTTAACTTGTGTTCATCATACAGCTGCTGCATAGAAGCAGGTAATAGTATGTTGTTCAAGGACAGAAGGTTGATTAGAACAGGAAATCTTTTGTTCATGAAAATGTGTTAAAAAGATCAGGCCTATTCTTCTATCAGATGTGGAGTAGGACAGTTTTTTTCTGCGGCCTGAGAAGGATAACAGAGCTTGTTGTACAGTACATGGTTTATTTTCATTCACTGTTAGATAATCATAATGAAACCACACCGAGGAGTCTGGGCGTCCAAATTTAATTGACTGGTAGACATTTTTCAGACAAGTATCACAGTAAATCTCACTGTTTTCACAAAGGCAGACCGATGTCTTATGACCTCTTGCATGGTAAGAGGAAGTATTTAAATGATTACAATATGACATCTCTTTCCCTCTTCCTTTGTCTGTCAAATCCAAGCTAGATGGAAATGTTCAGCCTGCTCTGTGTTTCCTAATTCAACACTTTTTTGCCTGAAATTATTATCTGATGAAACGTGTTTCTGGAACCCTTGTGTTTTACATGTTAGTTTATTGATAGTGTGTTGGGTTAGCAAAATGGTCATCATGGGAGGTCCTGTGTGTGCTTGGCTAAATTTTAATTCAGAGCTGTAAGAAAATAAAATAAATTACAGCAATCATAAGAGCTGTCTATAAAGACATTTTTCAGCATGCACTCCACAAGGAAATTGGGAGAGCAAAAGTGTATCAATGTTATTTGTTTATATCATTTCCTTGGTGTAAGGATCCCCATATTGGACAGAGGACCTTTGTAGAGGGATCAGGAATGGTGGAAGCTCCTGGACACCAGTAAGATGGTACAAGGCTCTTTCAAGGATGCTGACTCCAGAGGTACCTGGTCTTGATCAAAGCCACTGATGATGTTGCTGGAGCTTGTGTAGTAGGTGAAAACTCAGGGATGACCTCTCTGGTGGCAACCAGAATGTTAGATGAAACTAAGGTGAAGTGCAACACATAAGGCAAAATTGTGCTTAAGGCCAGGCCAAAGGTAATTTACCAAATACTCAACCAAACAGGATGTAGTATTAGAATTGAGCCAGAAGTAAAGGTAAGAAAGTAAGTGAAAACTCAGATTTGGCCACTCTGGTGTCAAACAGACTTTTAGATGAAACCAAGGTGGAGTGCAAAGTGTAAGGCAAAATCATGCTTAAGGCCAGGCCAAAGGTATGTTACCAGATACTCACCCAAACAGGATATAGTATTAGAATTAAGACAAACGTAAGGTTAAGAAAGTAGGTGAAAACCCAGAGATGGCCACTCTGGTGGCAACCAGAATGTTAGGTGGAACTAAGGTGGAGGTGGAGTGCAAAGAGTAAGGCAAAATTGTGCATAAGGCCAGGCCAAAGGTAATTTCCAGATAATCACCCAAACAGGATGTTGTACTAGAATTAAAACAAAAATGAAGTTGAAAAAGTAGGTGAAAACTCAAGATGGCCACTCCGGTGGAAACCAGAATGTTAGATGAAACCAAGGTGGAAAGCTAATAGAAATAACCAGAGAACCCCCGGTTCCTACAATGATGGACTATACCAGCCACAAAAAGGAGAAATATTAGATAAAAACTTTGTATTTTATTCAGAAAACAATTAAAATATTTGAGTGAAACCCCAACAGGGGAAATGGGTATAAAAAACATACAAATAATAAAATAAACATATACAAATTAGATAAACATGGCCCATACAGTGGTATAATATAATGTTGTCTGTGCGGTCATAGTTCTTTATTGTAGAATACTGGGAGTTCTCTTTTTATTTCTATTAGCTTTGCATGTATTGTTTGGATGAGGCCCAAGTCTATTTCTTTATTATTCAAAACCAAGGTGGAGTTCAAAGCGTTTTGCAAAATCATACTCAAGGCCAGTCCAAAAGTATGTTACCAGATGCTCAAACAAACAGGATGTAGTATTAGAATTGAGAAAAAAGTACGGTTAAGAAAGTAGGTGAAAACCCAGAGATGGCCACTCTGGTAACAGCCAGAACATTAGATGATACCAAGGTGGAGTGCAAAGCATAAGGCAAAATTGTGCTCAAGGCCAGGCCAAAGGTAAGTTACCAGATATTCAAACAAACTAGGCTAGGTCTCAAACAAGGCTCAAAAAGACATCAGACACAAAGCCCTATCAGGCAAACACTGTTTGCCTGATAGGGCTAGGCATTTAAGGTGAAATGGTGGTTAGATTAGAAAGTTTCCCCTAAGACTATACTTTATCCTGAGGTAAACCTATGCTGGATTTGTCTGCAGCAGACATCCCCCCTTCCCGTTCTTGTTAAAGCAGATGTAAACCCTCACATATACCCAGTGAAGTAAACAGCCTCAGATGATACACAGGGATGAAACAAATCCTCCTACATAAGTTTTACATGTATATCTGCTGTCCTTATCTTTATATACTGTTTAGAAAGTGCAGATTGTGTTAGGAGATTTTCTCTTCCTGGCTAACACTGCAGTAAAGCCTGGGCATACAGCCAAGACAACTGATCGGAGGAAAGGCACACACCCTCTCTCCTCACAAGTAGAGACTTTCTCTGTTTGTTGAATAGTTCAGCTCTGTGCTAATCTATTTAGAGCATCCTCCCCAACACAAAACTCTGGCTGTTTTTATCATATGTGACAGATAACTTGTCAGGAGTTATCAGGCTGATAACAGAAGAACGGAGCAGGAGACAGCTATGGGACATAATGCTTTGAGGAGAGATAACAAAACACTGCAGATATATGTGCCCAGCTCAAATTTCATGAATCCGGTTTACATCCACTTTAAGCTAAACATGAGCAGTCATACAAGCTGATTGTTCATATGTAAAGCCTAGTTTAGTCAAAAATTTTTAAAAAATCCAGCACAGGGGCCATTACTCACAGTCATGCCACGTACACACGATCAGAAATTCTGTCAGAAAACACTTGGATGGTTTTTCTGACGGAATTCAGCTCAAGCTCAAGCTTACACACGGTCACACAAAAGTTCTCTGAACTTTCGACCGTCAAGAACGTGGTGACGTACAACACTACGACGAGCCGAGAAAATGAAGTTCAATGCTTCTGAGCATGCATCGAATTGTTTCCGAGCATGCGTGATTTCTTGCGCATCCGAATTGCATACAGACGAACACATTTTCAGATAGGAACTTTTTCCGACCGAAAAATAGAGAACCTGCTCTCAATCTTTTGCTGGCTGGAATTATGCCAGCAAAAGTCCAATGGAGCATACACACAGTCTGATTTTCTGACCAAAAGCTCACATCTGACTTTTGCTGGTGGAATTTCTGATCGTGTGTACGGGGCATTAGTCATGTGTCCCTTGTGCTGCTGGCTATTGTTTTTTCAAATCTTCTGTCCTCCAATCCACCCCTTATATCAACCACCATAATATTTAGTTGCGGCTCGGGTAATAGAGCTAAGGGACCTGTCATATGCACTTAATTTTGCCTATTATGCCTGCCCTTTCCACCCACCTTCTATATTCTTAGAAGGTGTACTAAAGCTTCCATAAATGAAAAATGATCTATGAACGGAGGATGCGGACTTTTCATCCATTTGACTGTCCTCCATTTATAGATCATTTCTCATTCCTCCCTCTGACCTTAAATCACTGCAGGAGTAAATCATAATGCAAAGGTCAGAGGGAGGAATCAGTGAAAGCTGTAGAAGACCCAGGAGATCCAATCCTGAGATTGTTGCTTTCCAAACAGACTTTGAAGGACCAGTTCTAGTGTTGAGATCTGTGCAAAGGGGCATGGGCACCAGAAAAGCTGAGTATTTACTGTTTTCTCTTATAGCATTTGATTTTTTTTTTCTGGTGACAGGGTTGCTTTAATATGGTAGGCGCCATGATCCCTCCGTACTTTACTTTAAAACTAAGGATCTTTTGTAAGTATTTCCAGCCGTAGCATTGAAGAATTAAGTTTATTGTTACAGTCATGCCCTAATACTGCGCTGATTCCTCTAAAATGACCTCATTACATGGCTGAAGCATTGAGCTGTTGTCAACTCTTTACAGCCTTGCCATGCAAAGAACAGGGATAATCCCCCAAACACACTAATACAAATAACCAGAAGTATCATACAGAAGGAATATTCCTTACATAGAAAAACTCTGTGTTGAAAACGGCAGCCAACAGCAGCTGCTGATGAGGAGGAAAAATAAATACATAAAGCGAAGTGATACAGAGGGTGGACTTCCAGGGCTGGTATAGACTTACATTTCAACATAGTGTGTGTCATAGTAAATATTATTTATTTTATGATTGCTAGTTTATAGATTATATAACTCAACTTCTGTGACAGAGCTGAACCCTATAATGAGATGTGAACTCCATAATGAGATAAGAAAAAAAAAATGTTGGTTATGCATTTATTAAAATACATTAAATATACACTATATTACCAAAAGTATTGGGCCACCTGCCTTTACATGCACATGAAGTTTAATGGCATCCCAGTCTAATGCCCTGTACACACGGTCGGATTTTCCGACGGAAAATGTGTGATAGGACTTTGTTGTCGGAAATTTCGACCGTGTGTAGGCTCCATCACACATTTTCCATCGGATTTTCCGAAACACAAAGTTTGAGAGCTTGCTATAAAATTTTCCGACAACAAAATCCGTTGTCGGAAATTCCGATCATGTGTACACAAATCCGACGGACAAAGTGCCACGCGTGCTCAGAATAAATAAAGAGATGAAAGCTATTGGCCACTGCCCCGTTTATAGTCCCGACGTACGTGTTTTACGTCACCGCGTTTAGAACGATCGGATTTTCCGACAACTTTGTGTGACCGTGTGTATGCAAGACAAGTTTGAGCCAACATCCGTCAGAAAAAATCCTAGGATTTTGTTGTCGGAATGTCCGAACGTGTGTACGGGGCATTAGTCCGTATTGTTCAATATTGAGTTGACCCAACCTTTGCCACCATAACCACTTCAACTCTTCTGGGAAGGTTGTCCACAAGGTTTAGGAGTTTGTCTATGGGAATGTTTGACCATTCTTCCAGAAAAGCATTTGTGAGGTCAGGCACTGATGTTGGACAAGAAGGCCTGGCTCACAGTCTCCGCTCTAATTTATCCCAAAGGTGTTCTATTGGGTGCAGGCCTATCAAGTTCCTCCACCCCAAACTTGCACATCCATAACTTTATGGACCTTGTTTGTGCACTGGTGCGTAGCCATGTAGGAACAGAAAGGGGCCATCCCCAAAGTGTTCCCACAAAGTTGGGAGCATGAAACTGTCCAAAATGTCTTGGTATGCTGACGCCTTAAGAGTTCCTTCAATGGAACTAAGGGGCCAAGCCCAACCCCTGAAAAACAACCCAACGCCATAATCCCCCCCTCCACCAAATGATTTGGACCAGTACACAAAGCAAGGTCCATAAAGACATGGATATGTGAGTTTTGGTTAGAGGAACTTGACTGGCCTGCACAGAGTCCTGACCTCAACCCGATAGAAAACCTTTGTGATGAATTAGAACGGAGACTGCGAGCCAGGCCTTCTCGTTCACATCAGTGCCTGACCTCACAAATGTGCTTCTGGAATAATGGTCAAACATTGACATAGATACACTCCTAAACCTTGTGGACAGCCTTCCCAGAAGAGTTGAAGCTGTAATAGCTGAAAAGGGTGGGCCAACTCAATACTGAATCCCACCGACAAAGACTGGGATACCATTAAAGTTCATGTGCGTGTAAAGGCAGGTGTCACAATACTTTTGGTAATATAGTGTATTTTAAATGTATCTTATGTATGTATCTGAATATTTTTTTTGCATGAGCCTCTTGTAATTCCCTAAAAAGTTGATACTCGGTGCAAGACAGGCTCCCCTTTTTACCCATGTGCTGACCTAGAATATATTGAATATATATAGGAATGAGTAGGAATCAGTCTAATTCTGCTCTTTCACTGTCCAATAGGGATGGGCTTTATGTTCGGGTTGAACAAGAGTTTGACGCGAAAACATTGGCTGTTCACCCATTCGCCGAATAGCGAACAATTTGGGGTGTTCGTGCGCAAATTCGAAAGCCACGGAACACCCTTTAAAAGTCTATGGGAGAAATCAAAAGTGCTAATTTTAAAGGTTAATATGCAAGTTATTGTCATAAAAAGTGTTTGGGGACCTGGGTCCTGCCACAGGGGACATGTATCGATGCAAAAAAAAGTTTTAAAAAGGGCCGTTTTTTCGGGAGCAGTGATTTTAATAATGCTTAAAGTGAAACAATAAAAGTGTAATATTCCTTTAAATTTCGTACCTGGGGGTGTCTATAGTATGCCTGTAAAGGGGCGCATGTTTCCCGTGTTTAGAACAGTCTGACAGCAAAATGACATTTCTAAAGGAAAAAAAGTCATTTAAAACTACTCGCGTCTATAATGAATTGTCGGTCCCGGCAATACACATAAAAGTTCATTGATAAAAACGGCAAGGGATTCCCCCACAGGGGAACCCCGGACCAAAATAAAAAACAAAAATGTGTGGGAGTCCCCCCAAATTCCATAACAGGCCCTTCAGGTCTGGTATGGATATTAAGGGGAACCCCGCGCCAACATTTTTTTTAAAAATGGCGTGGGGGTCCCCCTCAAAATCCATACCAGGCCTAAAGGTCTGGTATGGATTTTAAGGGGAACCCCATGCCAAGATTAAAAAGAAATGGCGTGGGTCCCCCCAAAAATCCATACCAGACCCTTATCCGAGCACGCAACCTGGCAGGCCGCAGGAAAAGAGGGGGGGATGAAGGAGCGCCCTCCCTCCTGAACCGTACCAGGCCACATGCCCTCAACATTGGGAGGGTGCTTTGGGGTAGCCCCCACAAAGCACCTTGTCCCCATGTTGATGGGGAGAAGGGCCTCATCCCCACAACCCTTGCCAGGTGGTTGTGGGGGTCTGCGGGTGGGGGGCTTATCGGAATCTGGAAGCCCCCTTTAACAAGGGGACCCCCAAAATGCGGAATACTCCTAACATTGACTTTGACGGAGCAGTCATTACTATATTCCCTGATCTGTCAAAGGAAACCCTCGATCGCCGCAGAGCGCTAAAACCGCTCCTTGAACATTTGCACACAGACGGGATTACGTACAGATGGGGTTTTCCCGCCTGCCTGATTGCCACCAAAATGGCCGTTCCCACACTCTTCGCTTTCACGAGGAACTTCCTACCTTTCTGCAGGATCTCCATCTTCCACCGGTAGAGCTCCCAGGTTGGCAGGACCCCATCCCAAAATTCTCAAACCCCCAGGACCCCCCTTGGCAGAAAACGCCATCAAAGAAACAGCGCATGTCAATCCCAGGATCCGCACAGAAACATGGCTGAGTTATATCTTTTTCTACTCATCCCCGTTCTCTGTATGCTGATACACATTCTCTCAATGTTCTATATGTCTTGGTCGGACACTTGGAACTCTTTATGAGCCTCATCGGCTTAGAGGATTCAGCCCTGACACTCCCTTTTTTTTTTTTTGGGTATCCCATTTTTCACGTTCAGTTTCACTGGGCCCGATTGGTTCAGCTGCACACTCTCTTACAGGTTTTGTAAAGTTCAAGTTGCTGTTGATACTGTTATTGTCTTTGTTCTTATAATCTCCCTTCCTCCCTTTTCAGTTTATTACTGGAGCTCATTTCGTATAACTATAATGTTTTTTATTAACAGGCCGAGGGCTGGCGGGGCACATTGCTCCTCCACGCCTCTTCCTCAGTACATCCCCCGCCCCTCCTCCCTTTTGGGGTTGGTGAGACCGGGCTGCCCACAGGGTTCCTAATCCAAACCTCACTGGAGTACAGGATGGCCGCCTGCTCTCTCTCTCCCCACAGGGACCACTGCAGATTTCTGCGTGTTTCACTTGTATTCCCCATGATTGCGTTAATGCATATACATGTTTTCTTTATGTGCTTAACCCTTCTTCTTATACTTCTTCAAACTATCTTTTCCCACCCCTCCTCCTCCTTCCCCCCTCCCCGTTGGCATGCGTGGAAATATAGGCAGAGGAATTCCATTCCGCTGTACCAATGGCGACTCTGACAATTACATCTTATAATGTCCGGGGTCTTAATGTCGCACCAAGTAGTATGTGAACTAAGGCAAGCCGCCTGCTCTATTGCCTTCCTTCAGGAAACGCACTTAACCCACACCACACCGGTCAGATTGACCTCACCCCACTTTCCACAGTGGTACTACAGCCTCTCAGACACCAACAAGGCCAAGGGAGTTGCCAATGGGTTCAGCAGTCGGGTACCTTTTCGCTTATCTGATATGCTTGCAGATGATTATGGTTGTTTTCTCTTTCTTAAGGGTTTCTTAGGCAACACCCAGTGTAAGTTTGCAAACATTTATTGTCCGAATCATAATCAACCAACTTTTTTTTCACGAACCCTCACTAAATTATCACAATTTGCCAAAGGTATTATTGTTCTTGCAGGTGACATAAACATGCCTCTCGACCCAACAATGGATACATCCCAGGGCCGCTCGAACATATCATTTAAACGCTTAGCTTTTGTTAAGAAAAGGCTCCTTGATTATCAATTAATAGATGTCTGGCGCCTGCTCCACCCTAAGGATAAAGACTTCTCACACTTCTCCGCGATACACCAGTGCTATTCTAGAATAGATAACATTTTTCTAGACCACTTCCATCTTCCTCTCCTCAAATCTACTCATAAAGGAACCGCAACTATATCTGACCATGCACCTGTGACAATGCGAATGACCATGCCCACCTTAACTCGTAGCACCAATAGCTGAAAACTTAATGATTCTCTTCTCTCTAACCTGACTGAAGTATCCATATTAGCCTCCCATTTGACTCAATACTTTAAAGAGAACATCCCCTCTGTGGCTTCTCCATCGCTGGTGTGGGAGGCTCATAAGGCCACTATGAGAGGCCGACTAATTGAGCTCGGTGTGAGGAAAAAAAGGGAGCATGGTCACCAAATTGCACAGATCTTGCAGCAAATAACAGACCTTGATAAACAGCATAAGCTTTCCCTCCATAGCACTCACCTTAGTGCCCTCACACTTAAACGTGAAGAACTGAAAAATCTTCTAGACTTAGACACTAAATGGAAATTTCAATGCATATCGCAGAAATTCTACGAGTGGGGCAATAAACCAAGTAAACTACTTGCTAGATCCCTTATGGCTAAACAAACAAAGTCATTTATCCCTTAAATTAAACTCTCAACAGGGGAGCTTGTCCATGCAACCCCACACATCGCCAAAGCTTTTTGGGAATTTTATGCAGATCTTTATAATGTCACAAATGGTCTATGCCCCCTTTCTCCAACAGAGAGGCGTAATCGTATGCTTTCTTATCTAAAGGCGGCAAATCTCCCTAAATTATCTAGGTCAGCCCTTGCGGAAATGGAAGCGCATTTCTCAGTTGAAGAATTCCAGGCCGCTTTGAAATCCTCCCCTTCAGGTAAGGCTCCCGGGCCTGATGGGTTCACTATACTATACTATAAAACATTCCAAGAGATTTTACTCCCTCGCCTTACAGCCTATGCTAACTCAATCTCCCAATCCTCAGGCCTACGCCCAGAATCTCTTTCAGCCCACATAACTGGTACTAGGCAGGGATGTCCCTTATTCCCCCCTCCTCTTTGCTATTACTTTAGAACCCTTCCTAGCCACAATTAGACATAACATCAATATACATGGCATTCAAATAGGTGATAGAATTCACAAATACGCTGCCTATGCCGATGATATACTTTTTTTTATGCAACAGCCACGTATCTCTCTTCCCAACTTAATGTCAGCTTTTTCCACTTTCGAAACGATATCTAACTTCAAAATAAACCTCTCCAAGTCCGAAATTTTGAACATTAACCTTCCCAGAACAGAGGCGGCCTTTCTAAAACCCTTCTTTCCCTTCAGATGGGAACAGACCCACATGAAATACCTGGGTATATTCCTCACTCCTAAACTGCATTCCCTTTTCAAGTATAACTATATCCCACTGTTAAATAGTATCAAAGAGGACCTAAGAAAATGGGCCAGTCTATCACACTCCTGGCTGGGGAAAATAAACATCTTTAAAATGAACACACTCCCTCGCATACTATTTCTTTTTCAGATGATCCCACTAGGTGTGCCTGTGGGGTTTTTCACTATTCTGCAAGCGATGGTCTCCTGATTTGTTTGGAGGAACAGCCATCCCAGAATATCCAGAGACGTTCTTTTTTGTTCTAAGTGCTCTGGGGGACTGGCACTCCCAAATTTTAAGACATATTATCATGCTGTTATACTTTCTAGACTTACAGACTGGAAATATGCTATTAATTCAAAACTATGGGTGCAACTAGAATAGTCTCTGAGTAGCGTAGATCTCTCTGCTGTCCCCTGGATACTTCGAGCTTACAGGAACATTGCCCACACTGCTTCAGCACTCACCAAGTCCTCACTAGACATCTGGGATGCCCTACATAGGAAACTTTCCTGGAGATATGACTCCCCTCTGATGCCCCTCCTCAATCACAACTATTTTTTACCAGGCCTATTAGACCCAGGTTTTAAATCCTGGACCTCAGAAGAACCCCTATTGTTACATCATGTCCTTCATGCTTATGTAATTAAACCTCTTCCTGAGATCCTTTGCTCTAAACCGATTACATTTCTAGATAAGTGGAGATTTCACCAACTACAACACTTTCTACAATCCCTCCCTCATCCGTTAAGAGGCTTACAGGATCTAAATAGCATAGAAGAAATATTTTACCCAAAAGACCCCCCAATACATGCTATTTCGCTATTTTACAAAACTCTTATTGACTGCCCTAATTCTCCATACCCGTACTTCCTGGCTAAATGGGAAATAGATTTAGACACCCCCATTACAAACGCTCAGAAAGATTAAGTCATAAAACTTGCCCATGTCTCCTCACCCGCTTCAAAAATAGCAGAAGTCAACTACAAATTACTTACCAGATGGCACTATACTCCAGCCAAATTGCACCAAATGTTCCCAGGCAGCTCCCCATTGTGCTGAAGGGGCTGTGGGAACAAAGCCACTCACGCTCATATTTGGTGGCGCTGCCCATTCATTCGCCCCTTCTGGACCAATGTTCTCAATCTTATATCTCAGATTTCAGATGTCATCCTCCCAAATGATCCCTGGACTGTCCTCTTTCATGCTACTAAAGAATTCATTGGTACCTATAAACGTTCACTCATTCCCCATCTGCTGAACACTGCCAAGGCCCTAATCCCCGCTTTTTGGAGTCAACCCACAATCCCGTCCATAAAAAATTGGTTACAGAAGGTCGCAGAGGTTCCCCATTTGGAAGACATAACTCATAGCATCAGAGGTACTTCCCAGAGACACTCTTTAACATGGGCACCCTGGATAAAATTTATATCTTCACCCTTTTATAAGGACATGTTAACACAACCAGTATGAGTCTGAGTCTGTCTCTTCAGCCATTGGTTATGATCTTTTAACTTAATTTCAGAGATATATCTTCTTCTGAATGTGGTTTATTCTTTTTCCTGAATAACTATATAGCAATTGGTATTGTTATTCTAAAGTATGACGACACACATGCCAACACCCCCTCCCCCCCTCTGTGTCCCTTTCTATACCCTCTCTCTCATCCCTACCTCCCTATCCTCTTTCCTTTTCCTCACCCAACCTCCCCGTACCTCCCTTCTTGAAAATATTTTCTAATTACCCATTCTATTTAGTCACAATATTAATATCTGGATTGAATTTTTTGTTCACATGGCTGTAAGCTTCTGTTTAGTCTTTGGCTATATTGGTTTGTTCAATCCTTTTTGCAGTTACAAGGGCAATTTTATGTATGATGTATGCTTGGACTAGGTGTACATTTAATTCTTTGTATTTTTCTCATAAGATTGTTTAGCATATGTTATGTGTCTACTTTTTCTTTTACATTACTCTTTAATAAACAATTATTAAACAAAAAAAAAACAAGGGGACCCGCAGATGGATTTTTGGGGGGACCCCACGCCATTTTTAAAACATTTTGGCGGGGGGTTCCCCTTAAAATTTATACCAGAGCTGAAGGCATGTAATTTTGCTGTCAGACTGTTCTAAACACGGGAAACATGCGCCACTTTACAGGCATACTATAGATACCCCCCAGGTACAACATTTAAAGGAATATTACACTTTTATTGTTTCACTTTAAGCATTATTAAAATCACTGCTCCCGAAAAAACGGCCGTTTTTAAAACTTTTTTTTGCATTGATACATGTCCCCTGGAGCAGGACCCGGGTCCCCAAACACTTTTTAAGACAATACCATGCATATAAGCCTTTAAAATTAGCACTTTTGATTTTTCATGTTCGTGTCCCATAGACTTTAACGGTGTTCGCATGTTCCAACAAATTTTTTGCCTGTTCACATGTTCTGGTGCGAACCGACCGGGGGGGGGGGTTTTGGCCCACCCCTACTGTCCAATAACAGACTGGGGGTGGGGAGGTGAACTAGCTGTTTTCCTTAATGCGCAAGTCCCACTTTCAAAAACAGCGAGCAGGCAGACTCTTTATTGCAGAACAGACATGCAATGTTTATTCTGAAATTTTGATAACCTATCTGCCTGCTCCAGTCTTCTTTGGAATGTACACAATCGCAGCTCAGTTTACATTCCAGTGTGGTGGGATGATTGCACTCCTGTGAGGGATGCCATACAATTGTAGGAGAGATATGTATCGCAGAGTTTAGCTCCTCTTTATCTACAGCAGATACAGCAAAAGTCGGGTCACCTGATTGGATTTGCTGACTGGTAAGACTGGGTAACACTTAGAACTGGATGGACAGAAATGCAAACCATCTTCATTTTTTTAAGGAGGGTAATATTTTGGTTGGTTAGTAAATTGTTATGCTTTAGATGAGAGATTAAACATTAAAGCATATGTACAGTGCCTTGAAAAAGTATTCATACCCCTTGAAATTTTCTAGCTTTTGTCATGTTACAACCAAAATACAATGTATTTTATTGGACTTTTATATGATAGACCAACACAAAGTGGCACATAGTTGTGAATTGAAAGGAAAATGATAAATGTTTTTTAACATTTTTTACAAAACAATATCTGCAAAGTGTGGCGTGCATTTGTATTCGGCCCCCTTTACTCTGATACCTCTAACTAAAATCTAGTTGAACCAATTGCCTTCAGAAGTTACCTAATTAGTAAATAGAGTCCACTTGTGTGTCATTTAATCTCAGTATAAAATACAGCATCACGAAGGCCAAGGAACACACCAGACTGGTCAGGGATAAAGTTGTGGAGAAGTTTAAAGCAGGGTTGGTTATAAAAAAATATCCCAAGCTTTGAACATCTCACAGAGCACTGTAAAAAAACATCATCTGATAATGTAAAGAGTATGGCCCAACTGCAAACCTACCAAGACATAGGAGTCCACCTAAACTGACAGGCTGGGCAAGGAGAGCATTAATCGGAGAAGCAGCCAAGAGGCCCATGGTAACTCTGTAGGAGCTGCAGAGAGCCACAGCTCAGGTGGGAAAATCTGTCCACAGGACAACTATTAGTCGTGCACTCCACAAATCTGGCCTTTATGGAAGAGTGGCAAGAAGAAAGCCATTGTTGAAAGAAAGCCATAAGAAGTCTCGTTTGCAGTTTGTGAGAATCCATGTGGGGGACACAGCAAACATGTAGAAGAAGGTGCTCTGGTCAGATGAGACCAAAATTGAACTTTTTGGCCTAAAAGCAAAATGCTATGTGTGGTGGAAAACAAACACTGCACATCACCCAGAACACACCATCCCCACTGTGAAACATGGTGGTGGCAGCATCATGTTGCGGGATGCTTTTCTTCAGCACGGACAGGGAAGCTGGTGAGAGTTGATGGGAAGATGGATGGAGCCAAATTCAGGGCAATCTTGGACGAAAACCTGTTACAGTCTGCAAAAGACTTGAGACTGGGGCACAGGTGCACCTTCCAGCAGGACAACGACCCTAAACATACAGCCAGAGCTACAATGGAATGGTTTATATAAAAGTATATTCATGTGTTAGAATGGCCCAGTCAAAGTCCAGACCTAAATCCAATTGAGAATCTGTGGCAAGACTTGAAAATTGCTGTTCACAGACGCTCTCCATCCAATCTGACAGAGCTTGAGCTATTTTGCAAAGAAAAATGGGCAAAAATTTCACTCTCTAGATGTGCAAAGCTGGTAGAGACATCCCCAAAAAGACTTGCAGCTGTAATTGCAGTGAAAGGTGGTTCTACAAAGTATTGACTCAGGGGGCTGAATACAAATGCATGCCACACTTTTCGCATATTTATTTGTAAACATTTTTAAAAACTGTTGCTCCGCTGATCCCCGCTGAGCAGGCGGATGACAGGTCCAGTTCGCTCCGCTGTGGGGAAATTGCGATCCGCTGGACAGATGGAAAATAGGACCACCACCCGGCGGGTTATAGCAGACTTGGAGGAGATGCAGGGTCCATAGAGGAGACTGCAGGGTCCGATTAGGTCCTCCCAAAAAATTGACAGGTGGACCTGACCAGACAGCCTGTGTGAAAGAACCCTTTGTGCATTCAAACATACCGTATATACTCGAGTATAAGCCGAGTTTTTCAGCACATTTTTTTGTGCTGAAAGTGCCCCCCTTGGCTTATACTCGAGTCACGGTGCCATCTTCCTATCTGATCAGACGTGTAATGCTCAGATGGCAGCCAACCTGTGTTCAAAAGCCACGCCTCCTCCTCGTCCTTGTCTGTGATAAGGGAACACTCAGTTTCCCAGCAGTGAGTCAGTGTTCAGTGTTCGGCCTATCACGGACGTCCTCTCATTCTTATGCCATGGATGAGAACGAGAGGATGTCCGTGATAGGCGGAACACTGAACACTGACTGCTGAATGTTCTGCCTATCACCGAGGACGAGGAGGAGGTGCGGCTTTTGAACACTGGATGGCCGCCGTCTGACTGCATGACACTGAGGCTGCAATGGACACAGGCTCACCCTCGGCTTATACTCAAGTCAATAAGTTTTCCCAGTTTTTTGTGGTAATAATAGGTCCTCAGCTTATATTCGGATCGACTTATACTCAAGTATATACGGTACTTGGGATAAACATAGACCTACAGTATGCTAAAAAGTAAAAAAAATGGGACAGATCTGATGGACCACTTGGTCTTTTTTCTACTGTCACTCTTCTATATTTCTTTGAGCACAGTTGTGAGAAAGGGGCAAATCATGAAAATTAAATGTGAAGTACCTGAAAAGTAACTTCATGGCAGAATCACCTGGAATCATTCAAAAATATTGAAAATTGCTTTTTAATCACATTAAAAATGTAAAGATTGTATGAAATATCAGCAATTCAGTAACTAAGGGCCTTTGTCACTGAGCGTTTTGTCTTCCATCAGATGGGTTTTGCTTTGCCATACAAGTCTTTGTGAATGCAAAACCAACTGGAATTTGATCAAATTTAGATTAGAAGGAGGTCAACTGCAGATCAGATGCACCTGCCTATAAATTCTGAATAATCTCAAACTGATGTCAAACTGATGTCAAACTGATGTCAGACTGATGTCAAACTGATGTCAGATTGATGCTATCAACACAATCCCAGAGCCTGTCAACACCCTTATATATATGCCTACACTTCTAAAGAAGAGGTAAACCCTGTCAGGACAAATCAGTGTATATAACTTGGAATCTATATACATATATATCAGCATGATCTATGTTGCAAACCTAACAGTCATAAAGACTTTTTTTTTAATATCCTTCCTAGTTAAGTTCTATCCTGTTCAAACATGATAACGTCTTCAGGAAATGGAATAAAGTAGACTTTATTAAAAACAACTGTTGGTTTGTTCTATTATATCAAATGTTTATTTTCCTTAAAAAAACTATATGTACATATATTTTAATTCAATTATTTCTACATGCTGGCAGATCATTAACAGCTGCCTAGGAAAAAAAAAACAACTTTTCTTATTTTTAAAAGATGTTGAATTACTTTTTATACCTAAAATCAATGCAACAGATTTTGTTTTTAGCAACCAACAGCCATACAAAAGCATTAGGACATGCAAGTATCTATAGACACTAATGATAAACAGAGCGGCAATACTTCATTCAGAATTATAATATGATTTCGAGGAAACTTTTTGAGATATAGTGCACTTACATTAATATTTAATCTTAATTGAATCTCCTACATGGCTGCATGGTTATTAAACTCAAGTCAGGCAGACAATATACATAAGATGCAACATATCTGAAATTGATCAACATTATAATAATGACTGCTGTGATTAGCTAATTCTGGCTTTTATTTAAGATGGCTCAAACCAGTCTGCAGGGGACAGCACTGGGGATCACATGACTATAGAAGCTGGAGCTGCGTTTTTATTATTTAAGACATGCTGGGGACTGAGAATTTTTTATTTTTTTTGCCCAGGCTGGCGTTGAGCTAGCTCTAACTGACATCTGTAGCTGCAGGGATAGTGGAGAAATTCATCCTCAAAGATCATAACTGGGAAGAGGGATTTTGCATTCATGAAGATGTTAGGGATTTATCACTGCTTGAAAATGTTAGTTGGATTGCTAAAAAAAGCATTATTTTATTTGTAAAAGAAAAAAACCTTTACTTTTTCTGTATAACATCATATACAAATTTATATATATATATATATATATATATATATATATATATATATATATATATATATATATATATATATATATTACCTATAGCAAAAATAGTTGCTCTAAAATTGTCTCTGCCCAAACTGGAAAGAGAGCATTTACTTTTTTTTTCTACATATTGACAATATTACTGGAGAATCAAGTCCAGAGCAGAAATGTTAACATTATTCTGGTCGATAAAGGGTAAACAACTGTAAGCATCATATTCTATTACACACATCCTGAACCCGAAGTGGTTATGTATTTTTATCCTAATGTGTGTGTAAAGGCAAATTAAATAACTGGATATGTGATGGCTTACCACCATTTAAAAAAGCTGTCTGCAGTCTTTTTGGTGTTGCTGACTTCTTTTCTCTAATTTGACCTGGTAACCCTGAAGGCAAGGGTACTTTCTGTCACAGGGTGACAATGCTGCTGCTGCAGCGTCCACTAAAGGAGCAGTGTTGTCACCCTGTGCTGGGCACTCCTGAGAACTATAGTGTCATCATGGTCAGAGGTCATGCTCGGAGACCAGTAGCTGTAGCAGTAGAGAGGCTCCCACGACCAGCAGGATAAATATACAAGCAGGTCACCCTGGCAGATGATGGGGGCTCACCCAAGGTGCAGGGTCTAAGCATTAACCGGTATTCACCAGAACTCCTGAAGGTGGAGATGGGTTTCCTGTGTATTAGTACCAGGTCGTGATCCTCAGGATTGTCCCACCAGGAGGTGAGCAAGACGGGGTCCAGTAGCAGATATAGTAGGTAGGGATCAAGTAGAAGCGTAGTCAGTAAACAAGGCAAAGGTCAGCAACAAGTAGTTGCAGGTTGGGATCAGGCAGATGCATAGTCAAGGAACAAGCTAAAGCTAAGTAACAAGTGGTTGCAGGTTGGGAACAAACAGAAGCATAGTTGAGGAACAAGTCAAAGGTCATTAACAAGTAGTCACAGTTTGGGATCAAGCAGAAGCATAGTCGATGAACAAGCCAATAACTAGTGGTAGCAAAGATATGGATGGCAGCAGAAGAGACAAGAGTGAGATATTGGCTGGAGAGAGCACAATAATCTGGCAAACAGGAAGTGTAAAGGCATGGCTAAAATAGTAAGTTTATGGGAGGAGCAAAGGGTTCAAGTGAAAGAAAAACAAAATACAAGGCAAGGTTGTCTAAGGGATCAGGCAGCGAACTGTCCAGCATCTCTGGTGGCTCAGCAAGAAGATACTGCCAGACACAGCAGAAGTTTCAGGCTCAGAGACAGGTCCTGACATAAAGCCCGACATGCTTATGCACAGCACACCAGCGTGTTCATCCGGTGTCTCCACAGGCAATCCTCCAGAAATGCTCCTGCAACTTTGATTGACCATGGCTCTGATGGCTGTGCACTTCTGAACCAGAAGCTGTGTGCCATAACTCAGAAGCTTCCAGCTCAAAAAAGGTACGTTGAAAAAACAACAAAAAAAAACAGCTAGGCCAATTTGTTGAAAATTATAATTTATATATACTCTTACCTGGACTTTTTATAATCCAAAATAAAAAAACAGGATGTCCATGACTTATACTGTACCCTCTTAGAGGAATTGAACCATCATCCCTGAAATTTAGAACAGTGTATGTTAAGGCTGGGTTCACACTACTGTGAATTGAATGTGGGTTTCCCGGCATCCAATTTGCATGTCAGGATATTGTGACCGGCTTTCTATGGAGCTGGTTCACACATCTCCGGATTGGCTCCATGGCGACTTGCACAGGAGTCCTGTGGATCTTCTGGTTCGTTTCAGGTCCGAATTCAGCCAAAAATTCTGAAAACTGAAATCGGACCTGAAACGGTGAACAGGGACGCACCGGACCCCTGCTGTGAGCCACTCCATGCTTCAGTGTGAACCCAGCCTAAAGAGGTTTTTTTTTGCTGTTGGGACTTTAAAGGTGCAAAGACAGATTTTGTAAAATCTGTGATTTGCTATTTTTCTTTACCAAAAATGTGTCCCAAAAGATATCAATACAAATTCCCGACTGATAACATTGATCACAGAGAGGACCCTGCGTACACTTAAACATACAGTATACCTAGAATATTCCATATACTGTACATATTACACAGTTTTTCTAATAATGATTTAACAAGTCTCTACATATTTCATGAACAGAGTTTACTTCGTCAGGAGAATATAAGTGTGTGGTAAGTGTATTAATTGCCAACCTCAATCCTGAAAACTGTATACAGTATGTGTTGCTCCACAGACTCAAGACCCAGACAACTAAATAGAGGCCACAAAAGTATATTCTTTGCAGTTCCTCCTCTCCTACGATAAAAAAATCTTGAAACAAAATTGTGTCCCACCTTCGTCCAACTTAAATCTCTATTGTATTTTAAATTAGCTTACTTAGTTCTATATCGCACTTGGAATCTATAACTCAATATTAGCAGTGTTCAGTGGATCTGCACCTATTTGGGTGCACTCATGCAAGGTAGAATTCCATTTTATACTTCAATATTATTGTTAAAGATTATGTCCCAGACCACAGTTGATCTGCTGCCTCTTCAATATTATGATAACCTCCAAGCAAGGAGGAAAGAGTGAAATAAAGAGGGGGGGGGGGGATTATGTTTTGCCTTCATGGCCTTAATTCTGACATATGAACAAGAAGAAACATCTTCACCCCACCTTCATTCCCAGCGGACTTTGAGGGAGGATTTCTACAGAAGGGAGAGGTGTTGAGTGGCATGGGCAGTAGGATTGGTAAGTGTTTTATTTTTGCACCATTGCAGTAAGTAATTTTCATAACTCAGCCATCTATGTATTAATGAATACACTGTGCTGTGTGTAGCACCCTGGTGTTTAGGCTGCTCAAAAATGTAGTCTGCCAGGTAGTAAGTGTCCTGGCTAAATGTTTTTTTTTTGTTTTTTTTTTTATATTTAACCTTTATTCATTATTGTATTCCAAACAAAGTAGTAATCCAATATAATTTCTATCCCCAGTATTGTTCTATTTTTCAGCAAGCTTATCCCGATCTCCCTCCCCTCTTCCTCATCTTGGTTTTTGGAGTTTTATTATAATGCAATGTTCCCTCCTATTTATATTAGTTTATCCAAAGAATACCTTTCAAATTTATCCTTTTTAATAATTCATAGCTCTTATTCTAGTTTAGCTCACGAAGGGGGGGAGGCCCATTCTCACCAACCACTCTCTCCACATCTTTTCAAATTTCCTAAGGTTTCCTCTCTTTATATAAGTTACTTTTTCTTTCCATATATTTTCGTTTATAGTATTAATCCATTCACTTACTGCAGGAGGTTTCCTCAACTACCATCTCAGCGCAATCCGTTTTCTAGCTTGAAATAATCATTTTAATATTGCTACTGTCATGCTCTGGCCCTCACCTAATTTCTCCTTATATCCCAATACACAGAGCTTAGCCTCCAGTCTTAAGGCTGTCCCATAAATTCCATTTATGGTATCCAAGACCCTCTCCCAATAGCGAAACAACTTTGGGCATCTCCACATCATATGTATGAGGTCCCTGCTTTCCTGACATCTGGGGCAGTTCGCATCAAGTCTCCTACCATACATGAATAACTTCCTAGGGGTATAATAAGCTCTGTGTATCAGCATCAAGTGAGACACTCTCTGAGAGGGGAATACCGATATCTAAGGTTCCATCTCCAATATTCTCTTCTGCTGTCATTCATTATTTCTCCAATATCCGCTTCCCATCGCTCCCTATTATTATCACAGGAGCGTATTTCCTTTATGCAACTGACCATATATTTTGGAGATAAGGCCCTTGGTTGTCTCCATTTTAAATATCTTTTGGAAAAACAGGGTTTTACTCCATTTTAATGCTTGAACCTTGAATTGGGCTTCTAAAGCGTGCCTAATCTGTAAGTATCTATAAAATGAGTGATAAGGTATATTATATTCTCTTCTTAATTCCAAGAAAGTTTTGAAAGCATTCCCGTCATATAACTGAATCAATCTATTTATGCCCTGTGTTTCCCATTCTTTAACCTTTCCTATTGGCAACAACTCCTGTAGATTCTAATTATTCCAAAGGGGGGGGGGCATTCAAGTATCCTTGAATATCCCATCAGTTTCTTAGCTGTTTTCCACACTTTTATTATAATTTTTATTGTTGTATTCTTATACTAAAAAGATTCCGCCTCCAACGCATCTACCAATGTGTTATGCAATGCCCCTGCTAGAATTATTCTCCTGTTTATACCTCCTCCTCCCATATTATCACCTTCTATTAACTGGTGCAGCTGTGCAGCCAGATAATAGCTCTCAAGGTGAGGTACCGCCAAGCCCCCTTCCCCAGTCGGGGGGCTGCAATGTACGCAACCGAATTCGAGCTTGTCCTCCATTCCAGATCGATTCTCTGAAAAGCGTTTCGATCTTTCTAAACCATTTTTTACCTATCCACACTGGGGAGTGAGTTGTGTAGCACATACATTAGTTGTGGCATCCATATCATTTTTATCAGGCTGCATCGACCTGCTACTGACAGGGGGAACCGCTTCCAAATTTAAATTTTTTGTTTAAATTTAATCAATAATGGTATTATATTTTTACTAATATACTGGTTAGGATCTCTCGAGAGCAGAATCCCAAAATATTTTTAGTGCATCTACTACCACTAATTGGGGCAGTCCAGAAATATTTGAGTTACTCATAGGGTCCACCGGTAGAAGCTCCGACTTCTCCCAATTTATCACTAATCCAGAAAAAATTCCAAATTTCCCCCAATGTTCATAGCTTAATGCAAAGATTGCCTGGTATCTCCCAATAAAAGAAGAACATACAATGCTATTCTTTCCTCCCCTGTCCTCCTCAGGAATCCATTTATCTCAGAGCTTGATCTTATTGCTATTGCCAATGGTTCCATTGCGAGAACAAAAATCAGGGGAGACAATGGACATCCCTGTCGGGTCCCTCTTTTTAATTGAATCTTTTCCGAATATTCATTATTAATCCTAATATTAGCATTCATATTATTTTATAGCATTTTCATCCAGCCTATAAAGGAAGGCCCAAATCCAAACTCCCCCAGAACCCGCCAGACATATCCCCACTCCAGGCTATCAAAGGCTTTGATCACATCCAGTGACAATACAGCTCTGGCTCCCTCATTGTCTGACGGGGTCTGTAGGTTCAGAAATGTCCTTCTAATATTCATACTGGTAGATCTATTGGCAACAAACCCTGTTTGGTCTGGGTATATACGTTTTGGGACAATCCTGTTCAACCTAGCCACCAAAACCTTGGCTATTATTTTAGCATCAGAACACAGCAAAGAGATTGGACTATATGAGGCTGCATCTAACGGGTCTTTCCCTTCTTTATGTATCACTATAAAAATCGCTTCGAGCATCGAGGGCGGGAGGCTTCCCTCTTCCTCCGCCCCCCTCCATGCTCCAAGCAGTTCTGGAAGTAATATTTCTCCATAATATTTATATATCTCCGTCCAGAGCACATCCAGACCAGGAGATTTCTGATTCACCATTCCAGCTACTGCCTGTTGAAGTTCACCAAGCCTCCAGATCCGCTCTATCTTTTTGTGAAATGGATGGTATCTCCAGGTTCCTCAGGAACTAATCCATCTCTTCCTCCTGCCCCCTTCTCTGCGAGGTATACAATTTTTGATAATAGTCACTAAATGTGTCTATAATTTCTGAGGTACATGCTGTAATCTTTCCTCCTGCCAGCTTAATTGTAGGTATAGTAGAGGGGGGAGTGTTAGATTTCACCAGCTGTGCCAACATTCGACCCACATTTTCTCCTTCCCTGAAAGAGCATTGTTTCTGGAAAAGTCTTCTATTTTCAACCTTCCTAATAATAGCTAGTTTGTAATCTTGTTGTCTATTTATCCATATTTTTTTTTCCCCCGTGATGGATCACTTACATCATTTTCAGCTATCATTACCTCTCTTCTGATACTTTCCTCCCACTCCCTTGATTCCCTATTGGATTTTGCCACCTGCTGAATCAGTATACCTTTAAGGAATGCCTTAAGATTATTCCAGAGGATCCCGGCCAACACTGCACCTCTGTTGTACTCTACAAACTCTCTAAATTTAGGGAGGACTTCATCTGATTTCCTAATAATTTCCAGCCAGTATGGACTTATTCTCCAGATCCCTAAAGTTCTTTTTTCCCCTAAATTCAGTACCAGCACCAACGGTGAATGGTCCGAAATCCCTCTTGGTAAGTAACATATATTTTTAACAATTTGTAGTACTCTTGTGTTTCCTAAGACCATGTCTATCCTGGAGAGCATGGAGTGGGTACCTGAAAAGCAGGAGTACTGACACGTGTCTGGGTTATGCACTCTCCAGACATCCATCAACTCCCCTTCCTCCAGAAATTGATTTAAACAGCTCTTTCCTATATTCGCCGGGTGCACCCCCGGGGGGAACCTATTGACCTTTTTATCTAGTACTTCGTTGAAATCACCTACTATTATTATCAGTATATCCTCCTTACCTACCAGGAATTCCATTAATCTATACATAACATCCATTTTAAAGGGTGGGGGGATATATATTTCCAAGAACATACATTTTGTTTTCTATTAGGCATTGGAGAAAAACAAATCTACCCTTCTCATCAGTGCTGATCTGTTTGCAAGAAAAAAACACCCCTGATTTCACCAAAACACTCACCCCTCTGAAATAGGAGGAATACATTGAATGGTATTGTATCTGATACCTCCTGCTCTTTAGTTGTGATACTGTGTGCTTCGTTAGGTGTGTTTTCTGCAGACAGGCCAGCCCTATTCCATGTCTATCCAGCATATCATACACTGCTGCTTTTTTAACTGGGTTACCCATTTCCCTGACATTCCAGGAGCAGATATTAAGAGTTTTAGCCTGCATCTAAAACCAAAGGGGGTATAAAAATCAATTGAAAATGAAAAATTAATAAATTCATGTGAGATTCAAAACTTCTCTGTTTCTTCCATTAATTCCAAGTGCATTATATTGTAACCTCTGTGTAAATTTCTCTAATATATTATTTTCAAGTGTATATTTCATTGTTAGTGTCACTTTCAATTTACAGTCCTCTTCTATTTGTGAGTAAATTCCTCTATACCCACCCCCCCTTCTTCTGCCGCCCCCTCTCACGGACCCTCCCTCCCCTCTCCCCCCCCCCGCCCTCCACCTATCGAGGAGTACCCTATGGGGCTTTTTTGTGACCGGTTCCCACTCCACATATTCCTCATATCTTTTTATCTTTTCAGTGCAACACCCAACATACTTTCCTATTTCTCCCCTACTCCCTTTCCCTATCAACATCAAACAAAACAATAATATAGGATTGTTTAAACATACATCCCTCTCTTCCATGTAATAAAACCAAACCCATTCGTCATGTGTGTGTGTGTCCCTCCCCCCCCCGGTCATTCAGTCCGTATCTCCATTCAATGGGAGAGAAGGAGGGATAAGGAAGAGAAAAAAAGATACCTAATCAAACCACATAGATTTCTCTTCCCCTCCCCTCACCCCTCCTCCCATTCATTTTATATACAATTTTTCCTTATTGTCCTCCAACCACTTTGATGCTCCAGTCGGGGTAGCAGTGCTGGATCAAGCAGTGCATATGTTATCCTGAATTTTTGTAAAGAACACTTTATCTCAATAAAACCTGCTCTGCGCTTCTGCAGGTCAGGCGAGTAGAACAAGACTTTAGTTCCCTTATAGGAAATATTCCCCTCTTCCCTTGCCTTCCGTAGGAGTGTCACTTTGTCTTCATAATTTAGGAATTTCATCAGTATTGGTCTTGGATAACCTTCTGGTGGTGGGGCTCTAAAAGGGACTCTGTGAGCTCTCTCGATTGAGAACAACGGTGAGAATGACTCTTTTCCAAATACTTCTATAAACCATTTTTCTAAAAAGTCTAAAGGGGCAGAACCCTCACTTCTTTCTGGCAGCCCCGCCAGTCTCACATTATCTCTTTGGAGCCTATTCTCCATCTCATCCATTTTTGAAACGTATGTACTCATCTGATCTTTCATATTTTTAACATCATGTTTTAATGGGTACATATCATCTTCTATTTGACTTATCCTTCCTTCCAAGACTGTTGTTCTTTCTGTCGTTTTTTGAAGATCTTGTCTAACCAGTATCAAATCCTCCTTTACCCCCCTTCATTTGGTCGCATAATTCCTTTAATGAGAATTTACATGCGTTTACAGCCTGGAATACATCCTTCAATGACGGTTCTTTCTCAAGGATAGGACTAGGGTCAGAAAGTATCTCTTCATGTTGCTCTGTCCGGCCTGTACTCTTACTGCTCACCATTTTTGTTGTTCAGACAGCTGATGCTAGGGCTGATGAATGGCCCTGACTTGTTCTGTCCGCTGGTGTCTACCCCGGGGTATGGACAAACCTTTCTAATTTTGCTGCAGCCGTTACAGCTGAAGTCACCTGCTGAGAATTTTTTTCCTTTGAGGAACGCAATTGTTGTGTCCCCACATTGTCTGGCTGCATTTGCTCTTCTCCTCTTCTTCTCGTTGTTGCTATTTCTATTTTTATGAGCCACAGTTCTATCAGAGCCCAATACCTAGGCTTATTCACAGATAGTTAAATTGTCACAGTGCCTGGACTTATTCACAGTTCAAATAGTTAATTTATTGGAGCACAGTACATGTGTTCATTCATAGTTCAGATAATTCATCTATCAGAGTACGGTGCATGGACTTATCCTTAGTTCAAAAAATTAATTTATCGAACGCAATGTATGAACTTATTCACAATTCAAGTAGTTCATGGAGTGTAATGCATGGAATCACTCGCAGTTCAGATAGTTCATTCTTCAAAGCACAGTGCATGAATTTATTCACATTGCAGATAATTCATTTATCAGAGCACAGTGCATGGACTTATTCACAGTTCAGGTAATTCTTTTATAAGAACACGGTGCATGGATCCATTCACAACTCAAGTAGTTCATTTAACAAAGCACAGTGCGTGAGCTAGTTTATTTATCAAAACACAGTGCATAGACTTATTCACAGTTCAAACAGCCCGCCTATCAGAACGCAGTACATGAACTTATTCACAGTTCAGCTTGTTCAGTTATCAGGATGCAGTACACAGAATCACTCACAGTGCAGATAATTAATTTTTCAGAGCACAGTGCAAGGATCAGACAGTTAATTTATCAAAACCATAGGCGTGCACACAGGGTGTGTCAGGTGTGCCAGGGCACACCCTAATCATCCCGTGTGGTGCATATTTCCAATGTTTAGACCCCTGATATTTCACCAAATAAATAAAAAAATCTGATTTTTTTCTCCTAAAAAATTCCAAAAAAATAATTAAAATAGTATTGTAACTGCCCCAATGATACCACCAGTATCTGCCCTTATGACACCATTCACTGCTCTCCTGACACCTTCCGTATATATACACACACATGCATATGTGTTTGAGCTTTGGGGTGCAACACCCTAATGCAATAGGCTGCGCACACCTATGATCAAAACGCAGTGCATAAACTTATTCACTGTTCAGACAGTTCATTTATCAGAGTACAGTGCATGAACTAATTCAGTGCATGGACTTATTCACAGTTCAGATGGTTCATTTATCAGATCACAGTGGATGGACTTATTCACAGTTCAGTTGGTTCATTTATCAGAGCGCAGTGCGTGGGCCAAGCAGTTCATTTATCAGAGCGCAGTGCATGGGCTTATTCACAATCTCGATAAATAAATTTATCAGAGCGCAGTGCATGGACTTGTTCACAGTTCAGACGTTGATTTTTCAGAGCGCAGTGCATGAACCAGACACTTCATTTATCAGAGCGCAGTGCATGGACCAGACACTTCATTTATCAGAGCGCAGTGCATGGACCAGACACTTCATTTATCAAAACGCAGTGCATAGACTTATTCACAGTTCAGATAATTCATTTATCAGAGTGCAGTGCATGAATTTTATTCACAGGTCAAACAGTTCTTTTATCAGAGCGCAGTGCATGGACTAGACAGTTCATTTATCAGAACACAGTACATGGACTTATTCACAGTTCAAATAGTTCATTTATCAAAGCACCATGCATGGACTTATTCACAGTTCAGGTAGTTCATTTATCAGAGCCCAATGCATACATTTATTCACAGTTCAGATTATTCAATTATCAGAGCACAGTGTATAAGCCCATTCACACTTCAAATATCTCCTTTCCAGTTCATCCAACGTCCAGCAAGGGGATTTATTCATATGAAAAAGCCATTTACCATCTGGGTCAGTTCCAGCCCTCTAAGGGGGGGGGACATCCCTTATACCTCTCTGGTCCCTCTCACAGCTCCCAGCTCAGCTCAAGTACCCACGCTCACTCAGTGCCTCTCACGGTGTAGCTGGATATTTTCCTCCTCCCATTCATAGGGTTTTCCGAGGTCTTGAGGCTTACATGCCGCCTCTCAGCTGTTCGGCGTCTCTCGAGTTTGACCGAAGCTATGCACCACCTTCTCTCCCGCCTCTGACCGGAGCCTTGGTCAGGCGGCCAGAGCAATCTGAGCGCTCCTCACACACTGGTCCTGTTACAGAAATCCAGCAGCTCCAGCCGCTCAGTGTCTCCACACACCGATGTGCTACTTCACTTTAGGGGGAAAGGTAGGAGAGAGCACACACGTCTCCACACTCTCACTCCATACTCTCGCTCCTCTCACATCCGGTCATGCCCCCCCCCCCACTGTCCTGGCTAAATGTTAGAAGATCCACTAACTTTTCCCTAAGTCTGGGTTTTCTGCACTTCTCTCTTCTGTCACTGGGTGGCACTGTTGCCGGCAACATAGGATTGACAAGGGCATAGTGAAGCCAGACTATGAGTTGATGGGTTGTCTCAGCCAATTGGCAGGGGTCTTTAGCCCCTTGGCCTGCTGGGAGAGCCTATTTATTTGGGAGGAGTCAGGTGATCACTGTTCTGTGCCACCTGGACCGCTGTCTGGGTGGACATGTGTTACAATGCTCCAGGTTGCTAGGTCAGAAGCCTGAGGCTTATCCCGGGAGTCCCTGGCTGCTAGGCTGTCTGAGGCCTATCCAGGAGTAGGAGAAGCAGCGCGAGGTTGGGACTTCAGGCCTGGAGTCCAACCAAGATGCAGAGGTTCAGCCGGACCGGGAACCAAGTTGTTGCCATTGGGAACAATCATTCTGGTTGCCAGCGGCAATCACATATCAAGGCCAGAGGTAAAAGGGAAGCAGTCTCCACTAAGGGACCATTCCTCCTGTTATCAGAGGCCAGTTTATGGAAGCCTGAAAGAAGTACCAGAGCAGCCTTTTTCACTGGGGGGGGGGGGGGGCAGTGAAGAAGTGGGAAAGCTAAGTGCCAAGCCAGGGACCCAGCAGGTTAGCGGGGGTGACGCTTGAGGAGTATACAGCGGGATAGCTGTGGAAGAGGTCAGAGGATCCAGTGACAACTGGGATCTTGAAATCTAGTGAGAGACTGGGAGCTCAGTGAGTGAATATCTACAGTGGGACACTGTGAGATGTAAGAGAAGATTAATACCAAGTTACTGTGAGTTACGTTTAAGGATCTCTATTGACTGTTGCAAGTTCAGTTGCCATAGGAGACAGCAGTTCTACAAATACAGTGGTCATATCCGCAACCTGTATAGCTGTCTGCCTATTAATTTGTCTCGGAGTCTGCCCAATACCATTGCATCTGCTTAAGGGTGTCCTGGCCCTAACCCTCTCTCTTCCAGTTCTTGTTAAGAGACAATAAATCTGTTCTGTTTGCATCCAAAAGTGACTGGCGTCCAATTATTCCATCTTTCATTACACCCACTATGCCTAGTAACCCATTCTACAAAGAAGGATGTCAGCTCTCCCTGATTCTGGAGGTCACCATTAGGCCTTTGGAGTGGAGGTCAGGGCCAGTGCTACATGTGTAATATGGAAAAAAAACAACACAATGACAAGAGAAAATGAAGTTGGTGTGGAAATACAATGAATGGTAGGTATCTTGTGAGTCTCATTGTGGTTCCCTAGTCTCAAACAATAAACTGGTAATAATACATCTAATTTGTTTCTAAGGAAGTGCCCAGCAGAAGAATGTAATAATGAAAAACGGCAGCTGACACTTCGCTTTATAAGGAAGTTATGAAATCTTTAACACATTTTAGCTAGTATGACACAATCATGGTTATTTGTGCAAGTCCTTAAAACATTAGCAACCAATCAACATTTTTTACTTATAGCTCTGATAGCTGATAATTAATGAAGGGGGAAATGCTCCAGAGACCATAGATGTAATGTGAAGAAAGGTCACAGATTTGATATTTACATTACATGTTTTAAAATAAAAAATTAAGAAAAAAAAATTATCATAGAGTCATAGAAGCTGCAAATGCTGACCTCTCCTGAAAGTTCTAGTTGCCCAGCTGTCATCCTGACCCTCTGACTTCAATACTTTGGGGCACTGAAAGAGAAAAGGAATACAAATTTCTGATATAGTTTTTGTTTTTCCAGATCTGTAGACAATTTTGGAGCTTGTGGGTCACAATGTCTGCCAGGCAGTTACCCCTTCACTGGACAGAAGTTTTCTGCCTGACATATCCACCAGTCAGCCACAGACCACAGAAGTCTCACCATCCCTGTAGGAAGACTCTCTATTTGCAGGTCCTAAAAAAATGAACCGCTAGTTGACAGCTGCTCTTTCTCTAAATAAAGGAATTAATTCTTTAGTTCCGTAACAAGCGTCGTCAGGGGAACAGAGCCTCTGTTCCCCTGATGATGCTTGTTACCGAGAAACGCATTGGGCGGAGCTACACACGTGACTCCATTCCAAGCGCCGGTGGTGTTTGATTGTCATATGCTGTTTGAATCTGAAGCCTCTTGTAATTGCATTTTAATCATTTTAATGGAATGAGCGTACTTGGGACCAGAGAGCTGGCTATGAAACCAGAGCTTAAGTGGCTGCACAACAGCGAGGCATTTTTGGATCTCGCTGTGAGATCTATTGTTCTGGTAGGGAGCCTATTAACCCCTTAATGGTGGAGCAGTTCTGTGGCATATCTCTTCTTTGTTGGTGGTGTTACTCACTTGATAGTTCTGTGCAGAAGTTTATCAGTGTGGTGAATTACACATTTTTCACTTATTTGGACTTTCTTCCTTTTTTCACGTTTTGAAATATATTAACGTATGGACTTACATCTGAGAAGCACTTTATATCTGAGAAAGCATTTTATGAATTGATTATTATTGTTATGTATTTATGAATTGCTTAGTGTATTTATCTTTGGTATTGTTTTAGTGTTGTTGGATTTAAAGGAACAGCGCACCTTTAAACAGTTTTTTCACAATTTCTATTTTTTATTTTTGTAATAACAAGTAGTATGCCCAAATACCTGTTCCAGTTCCTAGTTTGGGCATCCCACGCACCTGCATCTCTCCAGGTGATCCCTATGTGTATTTGGAACTTGAGTCAGATTGTCCATGTGGGTGGTCCTTTGTGCAATCCTTTGATTGGATTTTTACCCCTATATATATGGACAGTCAGATCATGTTTTAGTAGCTATGACTAAGCACCCACCAGTGGTGTGAAACGTGTCAGCCACTTTGTTCCTGTACCTCTGTAATCTTTGTGACTACATGGATTTTAATTGTTTTCAATAAAGGTGTTCCAAAGGAGTGCGGCCGTCCAGCTATTCTTTGTTCTCTAGTATGCCCAAAGAGTTTAAAAGCTGCAGATGCAAATGTCCGGATGGGCGGGATATCAACTGCTAATGGTTCTGGGGAAGCCCACATTTTTTCTGCACCAGTTCTAAATTCTTGTGGATTGGGTGGCCTTACAGTATAATATAATATGGGAGCAGAGAATCCAATGCCGTCTATCATTTTCAAGAGAGTAAGTGCTTGGTGGTCGAGATGATGTAATCTAGATTCCCAGATGAAATTAAGAAATTCTCAATGTAGGGCCAATATGTATTGTTTAGGTTTATAAGAGGTGAGGATATATATTCATTTTTAAAATATTGCTTCTGCCATACCACAAGTAGTATTTACCCCAACATTGAAGGTCAGTGTGTATGTTGGTTAAGAGATTTGGAAAGTTAGCTCTGAACCTTTAAGGTACAGAAGAGGTAACATGGATGCCTAGGTAAGAAATGAATGAATTAAACTATAAGCCACTGTAGCAGTAAGGAAAGATGGGGGCTAGCAGGAGGCAGCGGCGTGTACAATGTTCAGCACTCTGTTAATGTTATTTTTGGCCTCATTTGTAGGAAAGAAACCCTTAATTTAGATCAATTGGTATGAAAGGAGGGCAATGAGCCCATTATAGAGTATCTTAATAAAGATTTTAAAGTCTCTCAATAGAGAGATCAGCCTGTAGCTTGAACATTGGGCGAGATCCTTTCCAACCTTGGGCATGACTGATATGTGTACATGTAAGGTACAAACATGTAAATTGAACATTTTATAATCACTTGAGGCTTTGTTAGTTTTCAAGAAGGACAAGATATCAAGAAAGTTGTCTGCCATGGCAAGGCAGGGACTTTTTTAATGAGTGAGAAAAATTAGGAGACCTCAGATAATGCAAGCTTAGGTCAGCAGCAGGACAGATTTAATCAGGGATAATAGTCCTAACAGGTGTATGACTAAATTTGCACAGGTGTATGCCTAAATTTTGCACATACATTTGCTACAACTGTGAATCCTGAACACGCAGGATTGAACCAATAGTATTTGCAAACCTGAGCCTTATTCCTTTTTGTGCAGTCCTTGAGGCCACTGCAGACAGTAGTCTGTGTTTCCTTACTTAGGTGCTTACTCAGGTCAGTGAAGAAAAATATTCTTTAGACTAGCTGTTAAATGGTTTGGTTTATTTCTTTCATACTATTTTACTTTTTTTCGTACTATCCATCAATTTTCTAATTTTTTTTCCTCCAATATTTTATAATGGCTCTTGCCCTTGAAGGCTAGCAGTCTCATTTAATGTGTCTTCAATCTCCTGAAACATATCTCCTGTCTTCAACATCTCCTATTATCATGTCTTCACTCTCTAACCATCCCTTGTATCATATTTTCTATAGCAATATGTTCAATGAACATTATGGATGGCCCTTTGCTGATATCACGGGGTCACACTTGAGGTCATTATATAAAAAAAAAAAAAATGACCACCACTGGTCTAACATCATATTCCAAGCGAACAAGACAATTTGTGACACAAGAACAAATACAGGATAGTTGAATTAGAAGTTCCAATATGTAAATAATTCTTAGTTGACAACAGTAGTTGAAAGGAGCTTACCTATCCATTATCATTTAAAACCTATTGTACTGTTAAAAACCACCAATCTCTACTCTTTAGAAATAGTCATATAGATTACATTTCCATTGCAAAACAGAAAAATTCTTGAGATTTATCATTTTTTCATCTGTGATTATAGATGTAACTGTCTATCCAATGGATACCACACACATTTTATCCACTTTATTTTTCTAAGCTTGTCCAAGGGACTTATGTTACTAAAAGTAGGAGACAAGTGAACATGTGTGGCTCATATTGAAATTAAATGTTCTACAGCTGTATGTCTGTCAGTGAGATTCATGTTCCACCTTCTACTTATACATTGTTATTATTACTGATACCTGTCAATGATGTCATTAGTTGCCCCTTACGCCCAACTCTGTAATTCCCAGACAGTGAGTGAGAGGTGTAATGGAACATGTCGGGGTACTAATGTGAAATTCAGTAGTTCATCATTTGACAAATATTAGCAAAAATAGATTAAAGGAGGTGTCAATGAAGAATTTTTAAAATGAAATATTTTAGTATTTTTGAGAGAGAAATGTATAGACTTTACTGTATCAACAATAATGCTGGAAATACTGTGTTACATTTAGGAAGAATTTTGGTCCACATTTTGAGTTATTATTTTTCTAAAAAATAGACCTAAACCTAATGACAGTGAATGACATCCAGTTTGTGCCCTGTGTCTCTAAAAACAGTTGCCTTTTGAAAAATAAAGTACTTTTTAAATCTTCCTTCATTGTATGTCAGTCCTGCTGATCTCCAGCAGTCTCTTCCTGCCCACATGCACGCTAGCGATGAATGTATGAAATTTTTCATTGCAGCTTTCCTGATGGTGACAACAGTGTACTGGGCCTGCCTAATTTGTGTTGAAATGGTCACTTCTAGTCTCCTTTGGAAGCTCATGGGGCAGGGCAACAATGCAGCAGAACAATTGGAAGGAAGATGCCACCTCTATAACAGGATATGCCTGAACAAGGACCTTAATTGCCTAATAAATCAGGTATTATTTTAATGAAAGCTGCTGACTCAAAAACAATAACAGTGTATAAATAGCCACTTTATTATAATTTTGAATAAGGTAGGGAATGAGTAAAACACTTGCCAAATTATTGATTGATTTATTACTGCCTGTGTCCCACTGGGGAGATTGCCCTTCAGTTCCTGTTATGGATACCCAACAGAAATTGAGAGTAAATCTCTGTAAAGTGAGGGGAGGTTCCCTCGTTGCAACGTTTAGTTCCATCTTTTGTTCTGGTGACTATAACATTTTAGATTTCACTTTCTTTTTTGTCTCACTGACAATAACCACAAGGACAAATGGAAGGCATGAATCTTCACAACAGGGATCCAGAGTGCAATTACAACTTTACCCAGAAAGTGAGGCCCAGAGTAAAGGAGAGAAAAGACATGGGCGAAGGGCCGGCATGACAGGGTTTAAAGGGGTTAGGGTCTAGCAGGGGTTTTAGCCTAGTCTGATAGTCAATATAGGTTGTGGGACTCACTTGATTGGTGTCTAGACCTGGAATAAGTGGGGCTGCAGGGAGTGGTCAAGTTAGGGGTCTTAGGAGATCTTCAGTCGGAGGCAAGTTGCGTTGGGGAAAACTTCCCACCCTTCCTCCCCTTTCTTGTTTCTGGATATTGGTTCTGGGGTCCACCCCCCTCCTTTTTGTTTTTTAAGGAAGTTTTCTTGTTGTGATGTGGTTCATTGTCACGGCAGCAAGCGGTGTACAAGGTCCACTTAGGTTAGTACGGGGCAAACATATACTTGGTAGGGACCCGTCTGAGGTACAGCTCCCAGTAATTGGTATGTTGGTATCTGCGACTGGTTGTCTCCGAGTAGGAGGTGTAGTGGCTGGAGGCCTAATTAAGTTGGACGCAGGTAATTTCTTCTTTGATGCCTACTAGGACCTTGAGGCCCCAGTTAAACTGGCTTTAATATGTTATTTATCTGTTATGTATACAATTTGTTAATAAAAGGCTGCTATGGCCATTTAACTCCAGCTTTTGGTCATGTGGTTATTTAAAAGGGATAAAGGGAGTGATGGTCAGAGCAGAATGGAGACAAATCATCTTTTATACCCTAGTCAAGAACAAAAAAAGAAAATAACAGAATTTGGTCTATACACACACTTTACTATGTTAAAGCTTATTTGTAATTTTAGATATTGGATTTACATATTTTTTCATCCATCCACTCTTCCTTCATTCATATATTCAATTTCATTCATTCAAGCTATAGTATGGTTTTCATGAATGGAGGAGATGGGCAGAAAGGGCGGGCATAGCTGGGCACTCCTAATGAGTGCCTACCACAGCTCCAGGGGTTATATTATCCTCCACCGCACCGTAAGATTGAGATGGAGAGGGTAGAGGGGAAATTGATGGAGAAGGATTTCTGCCAATAGAGGAACCAATAGCACAAGGGACACATCCTACTGTAAGTAATGTTCCTTGTGCTTTTTTTTGTGGGCTTTAATTATCCTTCTCACCTATTAAGGTGGAACACTACTGTATCCAAACACCACAAACTGAAAATGCTATTTAATTCATTTTTAATATTCAAAGCAAGCTCACCTATCCATCCATGTCTCCATACTTTATTTTGTTGAAAAAAATTAGAAAACACCCCCACCAATATTTCTAGCCATGGACATCTTGAATAAGTGCAAATAATTAATGTAGCATTTACTTCCTGGAATCGGTCTGCTTTTAGGTCAGACATGCAAGCAGGAAGAAGTGAGAAAACCCCTCCCTCCCCTCCTGATAAAAGAAATAAAGGCCTATGAAGACTCCTGGCCTAGGCCAGAAACCAGGAAGTAGCTGAAGAAATGTAAAAGAAAAATCTGAAAACAGGAAAAAATAATATACCTTTTCATCTACTTATTAATGCTAGCAGCAATGGAATTAAAAATGTGTAAGCCGGTACCCAAGTTTCACAGTGAAGCCTCAGAAGGATGATCAGAAACTTGGAGATGATATCTTTCCAATATGTTTAAATGGAAGTCCATTATGTGAAGAAAACTGTATGGGATCCAATTTAGGCCAAGGCTTATTCTGTTTTATATATATATATATATGGCAGTTGGTGGCATATACACTATAGGTCCCAGCTATACATTCTACATGATATTTGTTTAATTTACTATTTGGACATTTATTTTCTTACATTTTGGACTTATATTGATTTAAGCCTTTGTTTTTATGGTTTATGGATTAATAAAGTATTAATAAAGCCAACTTGATGTGCCCTGTTTGGAATTTTGTAAGTGTTTCTGAAATAGTTCAGAGTTGCATAGTTGCGGTCAAAACTAGGAGTTTTATTGTAGTTTGTGTTATGTAATTTTTCCTTAATACTACAAATTGTCTACATTGCGTGTACTAGATAGCTTTAGGATTCTCTTTTTTCTAGTTTGATTAAAATTGTTAATGTTGATTGAGAGAGTTTAGTTCCACTTTAACTAGCTGCATTTATTAAAACAAGTAACAAATGTCTGATTAAAGCGCCAAGAGTAAGAGAGGATAAGGGTGGAAGTAGAACCAAAAGTCCACAATGATCAGCACTTTCTTGGTAGGCTAAAATTAACCCTGAATTTTAATCCATTGAATCATCGATCCCAACCAATGCATAACACTATCATATGCATCTGGATTAATGTTTTTATGGATTAAAGCTGAATTCCGGATATGGAAATGTTTGCAAAGTTACATTGGTTCAGCTTTGACCAAGTAAGTATATACCTGGATGATCCCCCTGAAAATCACTTTGGTAGGCACCCCTACTACAGTCATTGCCACTGACTTCTGGTTTTCCATTCCAAGCAGCTTCCCTGCTGCATTTCTTCATGCTGAAGGTTAGTTGCTGGGCACAGGCGCCTTTGAGAGAATGCTTTACATTTTTTTAATAAATGCAAAATGATTGGACAAGGTAGAGATTGTGATGTTGTGATGTCACTGCCTTGAATTCTCTCACTTGATATTCTTTATTAGTATGAAGGATAAATATGCATGTCCCACCTTCCCACTCTATCCTAAACTCCCTGACCCACATCTTCAACCTCTCCCTCTCCTTCAGCACTTTTCCTTCCCTGCTCAAACATGCACTGGTTACCCCCATACTTAAAAAACCCTCACTAGATCCCACCTGTTTGAAAAAACTTAAGACCTATCTCCCTGCTCCTGTTTGCCACCAAGCTCATCGAACACCTTGTCCATGACCGAATAAGTCACTACCTCATGGACAACAACCTTCTCGACCCCCTACAGTCCGGCTTCCGTCCACAACATTCCACTGAAACTGTCCTACTAAAACTCACAAATGACCTACTAACTGCTAAAATCAATGGTCATTACGCTATACTCACACTCTTAGACCTCTCTGCTGTCTTCGACACAGTTGACCACCTGCTCCTCCTCAGCAAACTACACTCCCTTTGCCTCTGTGATTCTGCTTCATCCTGGTTCTCCTCCTACCTATCTCAGTGCACTTTCAGTGTCACTTACAACTCCATCTCCTCCGCTCCTCTTCCTCTCTCTGTTGGGGTACCCCAAGGCTCCGTCCTTGGGCCCCTCCTATTCTCGCTCTATACCTTTTCCCTGGGCCAGTTGATAACCTCCCATGGCTTCCAATACCACCTCTACACCGATGACACTCAGATCTATCTCTCCACTCCTCAACTCACCCCCTTGATCTCCTATTTTCACTTATACACGTCTGGGTTTCCTCTGTTGCAGTCCACACAGTTCTGGTCTTATCTGGTACATGACATCCTCCTTCCCGGTCCCCCCTCATGACTTTACCATTAAGATCAACAGCACAACCATTGGTCCCTCCACACATGCCAGCAGGGTGCTGGGTGTAATCCTTGACTCTGACCTCTCCTTCAGCCCCCAAAACTCACTTATTCAGGGAAGCCTATCCCACACCCACCCAACAACTGTCCCTGAGCCACCCCATCAAATCATTTCCCGCATCTATTACCTTTTGTACCACTACCCATTCCCTTTAGAATGTAAGCTCTATGAGCAAGGCCCTCCTGTCCCTTCTGTGTTAAACTGTACTGTAATTGTGCTGCCCCCCCTCTACATTGTAAAGTGCTGCGTAAACTGTTGGCGCTATATAAATCATTTATTATAATAATAATATTAATAATAACTAGAAAAGCTACAATTTCTGGGGAAATTGTGAAAGTGTTCTTGCCTCTACAACTGGAGTGGGCGGAGTAACTGGGTGGGGTGGAGTGGCTTGAGTAACTGTGAAAAGTGTTAAAAAGCTTAATATTTTAAAAAGTATAAATAGTAGTAAAAAAGTTCCATCATTCGCTGAAAGAGCTGAACATTTTTTTCAAAAGTAATTTTTTTTTTCAAAAATGAATTTTTTTTAATCAAAAATGATTTTTTTTTCTTCAAAAATGATTTTTTTTTTCAAAAGTAATTTTTTTTTTCAAAGGTAATTTTTTTTTTTCAAAAATGAATTTTTTTATTTCAAAAATATTTTTTTTTTCAAATATATTTTTTTTTCAAAAATAATTTTTTTTTTAAAAGAAATTTTTTTTTCAAAAATATTTTTTTTTTTCAAAAATATTTTTTTTTTCAAAAATATATTTTTTTTTTTTCAAAAATGATTTTTTTTTTTCCAAAAATTATTTTTTTACTTTTTTCAAAATTTTTTTTTTTTCAAAAATATTTTTTTTTTTTACATGGGGCGGTCATAATGTTTTGGCTGATCATGGGGTGATCATAATGTTTTGGCTGATCATGGGGTTGTCAGCTTTTGTCACTTCCCACTCTAGTTTTGAACATTTCGCCATTCATTCCTATGGGACCAATTTCGCCGCAAAAACGTCATTTCGTGGACCATTCGGCAAAACATTCCACAAAGTAATAACACACCAATCGGGAACAATCTGCTCGTTTCGGTATATTACTTGTCTCTGTAGTGTGAAAACTGTGGGAGGAGTCTACAAGCATTATCAAGTCTAGCAGATGAAGTCACATGCATTTGGAGTGTCTCAGCATCTTGTGTTTACAACCACTGTTTCCTAGCAACGCTCATGCCCTGTTTATGCTTCCCAAATACTGCTTCATCAAAACTGCCCCATCAGAATTACCCCATCAAAACTGCCCCATCATATTCCTCTATTATAAATCAGTACATGGTGTGTCTGTCCCCTCCCCCGGGCTCTGTAATCAGCTGAGATGCTCCAGCCACCTCCCCCCCTGTGTATAACAGAAGCTTTGGTAACCATGGCAACAAAACAAACACTAACAGTACACTCTGATTAATGGCTAAAATTTCCTGAAATGACCTCTAAACAAATGGCCGTATTTTAAAAACTATACATCCTACAGCGAAGATCTTTATATTGTGAGAATCACAAGACCCAGACCTAGATTTTGATGTATAGTATGTCTCTGAAATATTAAAAATGAAGGCACAGTCGCAGTTTAGAAATTGCCCTTCAAATTTGGAGGGGGCTAGAGTGTAGTTTCAATGAATGTCAATGGACGGCGTGAGTTGCAAACAAATGGTCATATTGTGAAAACTATCAGGACTATGGCTTAGCCGTGGACATGTTTAGTGGCAGCAGGGATAGCTGAACGTTTTGATATAAGATTTGTGTAGGTGGGCTTGAAAATGAGGGAGTGGCGGCAGTTTAGAAATCATGTTCTGATTTTCCAGGTTTTGTCATCTCCCACTCTAGTTTCCCCATTCATTCCTATGGGACCAATTTCGCCGCAAAAACGACGATATTTCGTGAACCATTCGGCGAAACGTTCCACAAAGTAATAGCACACCATTCGGGAACAATCCGCACGTTTCGGTATATTACTTGTCTATGTAGTGTAAAAACTGTGGGAGGAGTTAGGGTGGTAAATTTGGCTATAATAATAAGAATAATATATATGTGAGATAACAGTAAGTGGTCTTGCTATGCAAGAACACTTAATAATGTCCCCACTTACACTCACAGAGAGAATAAACCTTTATTTCTTTTCATTTTCAAGGAAGCAATGAAAGGTAAACTTTTGCTTTGCTAATTCTTATCAGTACCAAATGTAGAAACTATAAATTTTATGGACCAATGCATTGCCAGCAATCAGATATCACATCAACAGAATGAAACACCCCATAAATCTATATATTTATATAGATAAAACAATATAATTGCTGTTTTGTTGTTGGCCTTCCTACTTTTCCTCTGTGTGCACTATTCATCTAGAACATTTTGGTTCCTGAGATATTTTGTGCTTGGATGATGGTAAGGATCATGTCCAGAAATCCTTGCAGTAGGTTGAAGATCTAAGCTAGTAATTGTTCAGACCTTTGGCCTTGATCTAAGTCTTATGTTTGGATGATGACTTTAGCTAAACCCTGCCAGAGAGTATATTCCCGGAATATCTCTCCTATTGCTCATTTCTGTCAACTAATACAAAAGAGTGTGTGTTTAATACGCCAGTCACATGAATCACTGCTTTCTGTTGCAATACTAAAGAAGAATGGGCAATACTCCCCTGTTAGCGGTCTAGTCCAACTCTCTGATTTGGATATAGAAGCCAGTTTCAATTGGAAATGATGTTTTATGTGACAACATTGAAGAAATGACACTTTGCTACAATGGAAAATAGTGAGTGTGCAGCTTGAATAACAGTGTAAATTTGCTGTCCCCTCAAAATATCTCAACACACAGCCATTAATGTCTAAACCACTGGCAACAAAAGTGAGTACACCCCTAAGTGAAAATGTCCTAACTGGGCCCAAAGTGTCAATATTTTGTGTGGCTACCATTATTTTCCAGCAATGCCTTAACACTCTTGGGAATGGAGTTCACCAGAGCTTCACAGGTTGCCACTGGAGTCCTCTACCACTCCTCCATGACGACATCACAGAGCTGGTGGATGTTAGAGACCTTGCGCTCCTCCACCTTCCCTTTGAGGATGCCCCACAGATGCTCAATAGAGTTTAGGTCTGGAGACATGCTTGGCCAGTCCATCACCTTTACCCTCAGCTTATTTAGCAAGGCAGTGGTCGTCTTGGAGGTGTTTTTGGGGTCGTTATCATGTTGGAATGCTGCCCTGCGGCCCAGTCTCTGAAGGGAGGGGACTATGCTCTGCTTCAGTATGTCACAGTACATGTTGGCATTCATGTTTCCCTCAATGAACTGTAGCTCCCCAGTGTCTGCAGCACTCATTGACTGTAGACAAGACACACGTCGCGACACACGCTTGTCACCATCTAAACCAAATAAGTTTATCTTGCTCTCATCAGACCACGGGACATGATTCCAGTAATTCATGTCCTCAGGGCTTTTTTTCAGGTGGAACTTGGTGGAACTCAGTTCCACCACCTCTGGCTCAGACCCTTTGGTGCCTGCTCACTACAATCACTTGTAAACACAGAAGTCTGGTTTCTGTGTTTACGAGTGACAGCTCTGTACTCTGTGTGTAACCCCCCTGAACTCTGCACTTTCTATGTAATGCAATCCTGGTATAAAATGCCCCTTAAGACCCTCCTACTGTTTGTGAAATTTGACTGACCACACCCACTATTTGATGTGATTTGGAAGATGCGTGTAGGGGGAGGGGATTTGGGGGGTCATGGTTGAGTTCCAGCACCTATTGTTTGAAAAAAAAAGCCCTGCATATCCTTAGTCTGCTTGTCTTCAGCAAACTGTTTGTGGGCTTTCTTGTGCATCATCTTTAGAAGAAACTTCCTTCTGGGACAACAGTCATGCAGACCAATTTGATGCAGTGTGCGGCGTATGGTCTGAGCACTTACAGGTTGACCCCCCACCCTTAAACCTCTGCAGCAATGCTGGCAGCACTCATACATCTATTCCTCAAAGACAACCTCTGGATATGACGCTGAGCATGTGTACTCAACTCCTTTGGTCGACCATGGCGATGCCTGTTCTGAGTGGAACCTTTCCTGTTAAACGGCTATATGGTCTTGGCCACTATGCTGCAGCTCAGTTTCAGTGTCTTGGCAATCTTCTTATAGCCTAGCCCATCTTTATGTAGAGCAACAATTCTTTTTTTCAGATCCCCAGAGAGGTCTTTGCCATGAGGTGCCACGTTGAACTTCCAGTGACCAGTATGAAATATTGAGAGTGATAATAACCAAATTTAACACACCTGTTCCCCATTCACACCTGAGACCTTGTAACACTAACAAGTCACATGACACCGGGGAGGGAAAATGGCTAATTGGGTCCAATTTGGACATTTTCACTTAGAGGTGTACTCACTTTTGTTGCAGCGGTTTAGACATTAATGGCTGTGTGTTTAGTTATTTTGAGGGGACAGCAAATTTACACTGTTATGCAAGCTGTACACTCACTACTTTACATTGTAGCAAACTGTCATTTCATCGGGTGATGTTGACCCTGCCCCCTTATGACATCACAGTCCCAACAAGCCCTGCGACTGTGACGTCATAAGGGGGCGGGGTCACAGCCTATATAAGTCATTGTGGAGCGCTCACACAGCATTACAGTGGGAGAGAGAGTCGTGTCAACATCGGAAGAAGAGAAGAGGGAAGAAGACGATCCATAAGTCCGGGCCACAGATAGCAAAAGAGCGGCAGAAGATAGCGGAGGAGCCCGCAGAAGAATCTTGACACCGGGAGAAGAGTTTGAACACCGGGAGAAGAGGCTGGAGAGCGGGAGAAGAACCGGACACCGGGAGAAGAGGCGAAGTCAGAAGAAGACCCCGAAGTCGGAAGAAGACCCCCGGAGCTGTCTAATAAATTACTTTAAAAACCTGTGCAGTGTGTTTTTTTATTGACACTTTTTTCCTAGGTGAATGGGTAGGGGTACGATGTACCCCATACTCATTCACATAGGGTGGGGGGGCCTGGATCTGGGGGCCCCCTTATTAAAGGGGGCTCCCGGATTCCGATAAGCCCCCCGCCTGCAGACCCCGACAACCAACGGCCAGGGTTGTCGGGAAAAGGCCCTTGTCCTCATCAACATGGGGACAAGGTGCTTTGGGGTGAGGGGGCAGCAGGGGCCCCCCTTCCCCAAAGCAGCAACCACCCCATGTTGAGGGCATGCAGCCTGGTAAGGTTCAGGGGGGGCACTCGCTCATCCCCACCTCCTATCCTGACCGGCCGGGCTGCTTGTTCAGATAGGGGTCTGGTATGGATTTTGGGGGGACCCCACAACGTTTTTTTGACTTAGGGGGTTCCCCTTAAAATCCACACCAGACCTAAGGGACACCGGATGTAAGGGACATTGGGGGGGCAACTTAAATCTGGGAGGGCAAAGCCATGTGACACAAAATCAGGAGCCTGCAACCCCTCAGAAGGTGAGATTTGTTTTAGCAATTTCTGAAGGGTTCTCTGTCAGTGTTGGCAGGTGTTGGGGGAAGGTCACCTCCCGGAGATGTGTGTCTTCTCCCCAGTTGTCAGGGAAGTGGGGTAAGTAGACATCCCCGGGTGGGGGGGCTACAGAGAATCCCAGCTGGTGACTAGGAGACACTGAACAGTGTCAGACCTCACCAGTGACATTGGTCACATCATGGCTACATGACGGCACTCTCCTCTTCTTGCCTCGCTGAGCTCGGTTACCATACCATGTTGCCAGCACACAGCACAGACACTTCCCCACCCTGGTCTGTTCTCACCTCGTGCTCCTCTCCATTCAGGAAATGGCTCACAGCTTCTCCCCAGCCAATGAGAACAGAGGGGTGTGGACTGTGGAAGGCAAAATAGAAGCCCAGTACTGGAGCGTGGCTGTGGGGCCCTAGGGAAGATCGGAACTGGATTTTGTGAAGGATATGCTAATATTATAGGGAGGCTGCAGGGGTCCCCTGAAGCTAGGGGTGGGGTTGCGATTGTGACCCCTGCAACCCCTTATGCTATGCCCATGGTCCACAGTCCATCTCGGAAGTGAGCAAGAGAGGGTGGCTACATTCCTACATACAGTGGGACCATGGAGAACAAATAATATAGGAAAAGTAGAAGATGTGTTTGAGACTTTAAATACACCTCAGTGTACATTCTAGTAAAAAAAATGAAACCAGGCCCAACAAAGTATAGTGCAATAGAAGAACCTATTGATAATAATAAAAACAAATCTACAAAGAAAGAAGGAAAACATCAATAAAGTATTTATATACAGATATTATATATTATTCATATATTGGTATGGGTCAGATTATGATATTATAGCATAATACATCCATATAGATATTAGTACATGTATGGTAGTATAGAAGAAAAATAAGAATATTTCTGATATTTTACCCAGATGGGGTAGAAAGATCTACCACTTGAATATTAAGAACATTTACTCACCACGGTAGGTACTTTTCATTCTTTTTCCCCCTTCATTTCTATTTGAAACAAGCAGTGCATGTTAGTTGGGGTCATGTGTTCTGTTATATGCACATTACAAATCCCATAGTCCACAGTCCATCTCGGAAGTGAGCAAGAAGGGGTGGCTACATTTTCCTACATACAGTGGGACCATGGAGAACAAATGTAGCCACCCTCTAACAGGAAGCTGTATAACAACATCAACAACATAAAGAATCTTGAGACTTGAAGGAGCATGGGAGCAAAGAAGGGTCTTTCTTGAGTTAAGAATACATACTTGAATTCAGCACGGGAAAGACACATATAAGGAGAGGTAGTAGTGCTGCGCACCCCGGATAACATGTTATGGGAAAGTTCCCCCAGAGGGGTTTTTTAGCAGAGAAGTAAATAAATAGCAGATGTAATTGGAAAAATATGTTCTTTATTAATAATTAATAGCATACAGTGTTTCCACAAAAGTTAAAATATGAGCTATAAAGGGGGCATGCCCCAAAGTTCAGAGAATGCAAACACTAATTTGTACATAATATTATATCACAACATGTCTAATGTAAGACAAAGGCTCACTGCTTGAATTCATTTTTTTTTTAAACCAGAGTTTAGTGTTACTTTAAAGCAATATACACTGAATTCAACTATTACTACAAATTTACTACCTCATTGATTTTGAAGAGATTTAAAAAACAAAATGCAAACCATTCAGTAATATTGGACATGGATTCAGCAAAAATAAAATTAAATAAATAAATAAACAAGGTCATGAGACCAAAAATTAAACTTTTTGGTCTAAAAGTAAAATGCTATATGTGGCAGAAAACTAACACTGTACATCACTCTAAACACACCATTCCCACCGTGAAACATGGTGGTGGCAGCATCATGTTGGGGGAATGCTTTTCTACAGCAGGGACAGGGAAGCTGGTCAGAGTTGATGGGAAGACGCATGAAGCCAAATACAGGGCAATCCTAGAAGAAAACCTATTAGAGTCTGCAAAAGACTTGAGACTGGGGTGGAGGTTCACCTTCCAGCAGGACAATCATCCTAAACATACAACCGGAGCTACAATGGAATTGTTTAGATCAAAGTATATTCATGTGTTAGAATGGCCCTGTCAGAGAGGTTACCTGGTTGGGCGCCGGTGTGCGCCTGTGCGCGGCGTTCTTGCGCCAATCGGCCTGTTTAGGCCTGCTTCACACTCTGCTCGGTGCTGCCTGATCAACAGCTCTTCCGTGCCTTGTTCCTGTTTCCTGTATCTGTGCTTTGATCTCCTGACAACCCGGCTTGTTTCCTGGATTCCTCTGAACTCTGCCCGCACCTGACTTCTGCCTGCTCCATTGTACCTCGTTGCCTGCCTGTTGCAGAACCCAGCTTGTACCCGGACTTCCCTGCTCTGCTCCTGCTCAGCACCTGTTGCCAGTGTTCCCGATTTCTGCCTGCTCTTTGAAGTTCACTTCTCTTCCGGCATCTGGACTCCTGCACCAGGCTCCCATACCACTCCGCACTCCTGTGCTTCCTGTATACTCTACCAGGGGGCGCGAGTCGGACGCGTAAGGGAGTCTACCCTCCGCCCAAGCGAACTCACCGGTCTGGTAAGCAGAGGTCTGATAGGCCCAGTCAAAGTCCAGACCTAAATCCAATTGACAATCTGTGGCAAGACTTGAAAATTGCTGTTGACAGACGCTCTCCATCCAATCTGACAGAGCTTGAGCTATTTTGCAGAGAAGAATGAGGCACACATGTCACTCTCTAGATGTGCAAAGCTGATAGAGACATTCACAAAAAGACTTGCAGCTGTAATTGCAGCGAAAGGTGGTTCTAAAAAGTATTGACTCAGGGGGGGCTGAATACAAATGTACACCACACTTTTCACATATTTATTTGTAAAAAAATTTGAAAACCATTTATCATTTTCCTTCCACTTCACAATTATGTGCCACTTTGTGTTGGTCCATAACATAAAATCCCAATAAAATACATTTACGTTTTTGGTTGTAACATGACAAAATGTGGAAAATTTCAAAGGATATGATTACTTTTTCAAGGCACTGCATTTGAAGTTTCATTTTTCATAAAAGATAAACATACCTCTAAGTTAAGCATGAAATGAATGAGACAACAAGTGAATACATCACAAGGCCAAAAGTATGTGGAAGGAAAATGGAGGGGGGACGAAAGAGCGGCTTATCGGAATCTGGAGGCCCCTTTAACAAGGGGACACCCAGATTCAGGCCCCCCCTATGTGAATGGGTATCGGGTACATTGTACCCATACTCATTCACCAAAAAAAGTGTCAAAAATAGTAAAAATGACAGTAGACAATTTGGGACAAGTCCTTTATTAAAAAAAACCAAAAAACTGTCCTGCGATGTCTATTCATCTGTGATCATGCCGCCCGATGAACCTCGAAAAAAAAAATCGCAAAAACTTCTCCTCCATGGGAGGCTCCTGCCGACTGAATCCTCTTCGCAATTACAGCTGTAATGTCACGTGACATCAGAGGAAGGCGGGGTCATCCGTTTACATCACCGTGTGGCCACGCCCTCAGCTATATAACAGCTGCCATCGCGAAGAGGATTCAGTCGGGCGGCGTGATAGAAGATGAATAATTGACATGGTGGGACAGTTTTTTAATTAAATAAAGGACTTGTCCCAAATTGTCTACTGTCATTTTTACTATTTTTGACACTTTTTTTGGTGAATGAGTAAGGGTACAATGTACCCGATGCCCATTCACATAAGGGGGCCGGGATCCCCTTGTTAACGGGGGCTTCCAGATTCCGATAAGCCCCCTGCCCGCAGACCCCCACAACCACCGCAAGAGTTGTGGGGATGAGGCCCTTGCCCCCATCAACATGGGGACAAGGTATTTTGGGGTGACCCCAAAACACCCTCCCCATGTTGAGGGCATGTGGCTTGGTACAGTTAAGGATGGGGGGCGCTGAAGGGCCTGGTATAGATTTTGGGGGGACCCCTACGCCATTTTTTAAAAATTTGGCACAGGGTTCCCCTTAACCTCCCTGGCGGTATGATTATGTCAGATTTTTGCGTCTCAAAGCGGTACAATTGTTTTTCATAGAAATTTGGCGTTTTATATTGTAGGCCTGTAATTCTTAGCAATAACACTCTTAAATCTGTCCAAACAAGAGTCTAGTAGACATCCCGGGTATGATAAAGTTTGAAACACAAAATCATAAATTAAAATATATTAAATAACTATAAATAATTATAAAAAATAATAATATAATAATAATAATAAAATGAATTTCCCCACGATTCACTATCGCTCAATTCTGCAAGTGTTCTAATTTACTATCGCTGTTTTCTAGCTGGTCTAGAACCACTTTTGATGTAAAGGGACATTTTTTGGTTGCTATGGACAATCTCAAGTTTCCAGGCAGAAAGGACAGTATATAAAAAAAAAAAACTGCATGCAGGGCATTGGACAAAGCACTAGGGACAAAAGGGTTGTGAAATAATTCCATACAGTAATGTAATCTGTAAGATTACAGTGTACTGTATGTATTATGAATTTTCAATTTTTTGAATTTGCCGCCAGGCTTCGCCCCTGTGCATCGCAACGCTCGTCTGGAACGGATCGCGGCACACAGAGGCATTGGGTGGAGGACAGAGCCCACGGACACAGTGGGGGGACATCGCAGGAACCTGGGGAAAAGGTAAGTAACCTGCACCAGGATCCTGCAATGCAATCCCGGCTCGAGGTTACCGCTAATGGTACTGAAATTTAACCCTGAGCCACATGCAGGAAAACTGCCAAGGTGGTTAATATCTATACCAAACCTTAAGGGCCTGGTATGAACTTTGGGGGGACCCCCACGCAATATTTTTTTACTTTTCCTGTGGGGTTCCCCTTAATATTCATACCAGACCCAAAGGGCCTGGTAATGGACTGGGGGGGGGGGGGGCATGCCATTTTTTTCAATGATTTTTGTCTATATTGCTGGGATCCAACAATTCATTACAGCCGTGAGCAGTTTTAAATTACTTTTTTTCCTTTAGAAATGTAATTTTGCTATGGTATTGTTCAAAACACGGGAAAGATGCGCTACTTTACAGGCATACTTAAGGACACCCCCAGGCACAGTATTTAAAAGAATATTTCATTTTTATTGTTTCACTTTAAGCATTATTAAAATCATTGCTCCTGGAAAAATGGCAGTTTTTAAAACTTTTTTTGTGTCCAACATATTTTTATTATTTTTAGTATATTTTACACAAACAACAAAACACATATACATACACAAATTAAATAAAGTCACTCAGAATACATATTTAACCTTGATATTCATTAAAGTTATAGTTATTAAATCATAAACATAAAGGAAAAAAAAAAGGGGATAAACAAAAAACATAATAGGTGGTGTTTCACATGAAATCATAGTATCCCTTTTCAAACTTTCAAGTTATTTTAATCAAGTAGAGTATATATACTCCAACAGTGCTACATTTTTGAAACTGATAAATTTCCAAATGAATATTTAAATGTTATCCAGGTCTGCCACACCCTATTACACTTCTGTATAGTATCCTTATTTTCAGCTACCAGTTTCTCCATATGCATAATACTATTAAGAGTCTCAAGCCACTCTGGGATTGTAGGGACTATAGGGGATTTCCAATATCTTGGTATTAATTGTATAACTGCTGATAAGAAAAAACAAAGAAGGGATTTTTTGGCTTTAGGTAATAGTTGAGGTAGGAAAGAAAAAAGAGCCAGTTCGGCAGAATTATTAATCAATTCACCCACAACAACATTATATAGATTAATTACTTGATCCCATAATTTATAAATAGGAGGGCAAGCCCACTATAAATGGGATAAATTACCTATAGCAACATTACAAGGCCAACATCAATCTGATTGCGCTGGGAACATTCGGTTTAAATTGACCGGAGTTTGATACCATCTAGAAAGCAATTTAAGATTGCGCTCTTGGGTATCACAAGCTATTGAAAATGTATGAGTATTATTGAAAATTTGATCCCATTCTTCCTCTTGTATTAACCGGCTCAATTCCGGCTCCCATTTGATCGCATATGGTGGTAAACCCAGTGACTTGAGAGTAGATAGTAGCATATATATCTTAGATATAGTGTGTGTTGGTGGATCTAAAGATAAACATAACTGCTCGAAATCTGTAAGCGGTCGATGGATAGAGTGTTTCGGGGTCAAAGAGGAGTAAAAGCTTCGCAGTTGCAAGTAAACAAACCATATACCTTTCCTCTGATCATGTAAAGTTTGAAAATTTACGAATGGCATAAAGATACCCTCCAAAATCGTATGTCTAATCTGGGGCCAATAAAATTTGTCCCAGCTTAAGATAGCATTTGAATGCATACCAATAGGAAGAGAAGGATTATCTATTAAAGGATAAGTGGAGCTGGGATGGAAGACAGAGGAAATGTTTTTAAAATATGATGCCAACACTCCAAAACCGTATAGGTAAGTAAAGGCCAAGAGGAACGTGAACCTATATCTTTAGAACAAAGCCATAAAGCAGCTTTAGGATTCAATGGAGAAGAACCTATTTAAAACTTTTTTTGCATTGATACATGTCCCCTGGGGCAGGACCCGGGTCCCCATACACTTTATGGCAATAACTTGCATATAAGCCTTTAAATTGAGCACTTTTGATTTTTCATGTTTGTGTCCCATAGACTTTAACGGTGTTTGCTTGTTCGTACTAATTTTTTCACATGTTCTGGTGCAAACCAAACCGAGGGGGGGAGGGGGGGGGGGGTTCGGCTCATCCCTAGTGGACACCCCTTCAAATTATCGAGCCCAGATGTTTCCAGTGAAAGGTGCTGTTAATGCTTCAGCATACATTACAAGGACATTTTAGACAATTATATTCTTCTCATTTTCTGGCAGCAGTTTGGGGAAAGGCCCTTTCCTGTTCCAGCATGACTGTTTCCTGTGCACCAAACCAGCTCCATAAAAACATGGTTTGATCAGTTTGGTGTCGAGGAGCTCAAGCGGCTTGCACAAAGCCCTGACCTCAACCTTACTGAACACTTTGGGATGTATAAGAACGCTGATTGTGAGCCAGGTCTCTCCACCCAACACCAGTGCCTAATCTCTCAAATTAATTTTGGCTGGCTGAATGGGTAAAAATTCCCCCAAGCGCTGTATTTTGTCATAAAATATCAGCATTATAGATAGAATAAAAATCTCTACCCTGCCAGCCAGTGAAGAACCTCACTTGGTAGAGGATTAAAGGGGACTAAGCCAAATGAGAAATATGGTGCATGTCACTGCTGTCTTCCTTCAGAAAATAATAGTTGCTTCGGCGGTTATACCAATGTCTGACATTAAAGCCCATTTCCCAGCCAAAACATGTAAAAAGCCATCTGAAGCCATTCTTACCATTCATATCTGACTCTGTATTCAATGGCCCCACTGCATCACCTCTGGTTCTAGACTTCTGATTCGGAACTGCAGTCCTGGCCCTTCACTGACTGGTCTTGTCACCATCCCTCATCATGATGCCACCATGCCACTGCTAGAGTCCTCAGGACCTGTTAGGTCTACACTGTTGGACAGCCAATCGGAAGAGTCCAGATCACAAGGCAATGGCGTAAGCACTCTCCCAATGTGCAGTCCAGAAAAAAGAAGACACGGAGCAACACATGCAGAGCCAATCCGCCTTATACGCTTACTACGCAAGCTGCGTAGGGCCCCGCCGCTGTGTGGGGGCCCCCAAGACCAGGGGCGGGCTGGGCCGGGGGACAGGGTGGCAATCTCCCCCCAGGCCGCTCTGATGCTTTGTAAAAGGCTACACTCATGTCTGGGTAATGAGGGGCCAGTGACACTATGCAAAGCCACCGGCCGCCGCTTCCAAATGCTGTGTTTGCAGAGCTGCAGCGGAGCGGTAGGAATATGCCTGCTAGAGATGGCTGCATGGCTGAGCTGTGTGTCTCTCACACTTAGCTCAGCCTCAGAGCACACCAGCACTGACAATAACATCCCTCCTCTCTCTGCACGGACGTGAGAAGAGATAGAGCTCATCAGCTTCTACTCCTCCTGGGTCTGCCCCACCCACACTTCCAGTTCCCAAGCATGTTTGAACCCAGAAAATAAAATCTGCAGACAATCTGCGCCTCAGCCTCCATCCTGGGGTGAGTAAGCTCACCCTCTCTCCTGCCTGTCCCAGTGTATAAAATAATTTTAAGGGGTGCTCCGTGGACTTTGATAAGTGAGGGGAGGGGGGCAGGCTTTGGTGAGCAGAGACCCTCTTTACACCAGAGTCACAGCATTCCCCCTTAAATCAAGGTTCCCAGAACACCCCTTACATCAGATCCCCCCTTAAATCAGGATTCCCCTTTACATTAGAGTCCACAGAGCTCCCCCTTACAGTGTAAGTGGAGACTCTGTGCAGACTTTGATGTAAGGGGGGGGGCTCTGTGCAGACTCTGGTTTAAGTAGGACCTCTGTGTGGACTCTAATGTAAGAGGGGCCTCTGTGCAGACTCTGATGTAAGGGGGGGCCTCTGTGTGGATACTGATGTAAGTAAGGCCTCTGTGCGGACTCTGATGTAAGGTGGACCTCTGTGCAGACTTTGATGTAAGGGGGAACCTCTGTGCGGTCTCTGATGTAAGGGGGGCTTCTGTGCGGACTCTGATGTAAGGGGGACCTTTGTGCGGACTCTGATGTAAGGGGGACCTCTGTGCGGACTCTGATGTAAGGGGGAACCTCTGTGTGGACTCTGATGTAAGGGGGACCTCTGTGTGGACTCTGATGTAAGGGGGGGGCTCTCTGGGGACCTAATGTAGGGGGAGGCTCTCTGGGGACCCTAATGTAGGAGGAGGCTCTTTGGGGATCCTGATGTAAGGGGAGACTCTCTAGGGACCCTGATGTAAGGGGGGACTCACTGGGGACCCTGATGTGAGTAGGGAGGCTCTCTGGGGACCTATGCTCATGGCATCAAGGGTCAGCTAGAGGGCCCCTTAGCAGAATTTTGCTTGGGGCCCCAGGGAGGTCAGGATCGGCACTGATCACATGTCCAAAATTTTGGTGAGGGAGCTGGTAACAGTACAGTTTAATATTTTCTATGTTCCAGACTCAGTCCTTACAATTAGGTACCAAAATTTTGCTGAATATACTGGGACCAAGCAAGGTCTGAAAACCTTCAAGCATGGGATATATAAAGCTGGCTCCCTTGCAGCAGTAAAGTCTCTGTTGATTATTATTATTGTTGCCTTCATTTTTATTATATCATTTTAAAAGAGAAGATGTCAAATTGATTACATCAGGCACATCACTTCAAAAGAAAATTCAAACAAGCAACAGTCTGCATTGTCAGTAACAGTTTTTTGTCAGCATTGGAGCCACGGTTCATGAAATGTTATCAGTCATCCAATGCTGAGTCAAAAGTATGGCAGAAATTTAGATGGAACCATCTCCAAGCAATATTAGGGAGAAAATGTTTCCAATAAAATGTGTGAGTACTGGACTTCTAAGATGAACCGGTACTGCCAAAGCCATGGTGCAGACATTTGAATTCTGACATATTATCCAGTAAAACATACTATGGCTAACACAATTAAGACCTATTTTATGTATTCTGAATGAAAACCAGAGAGATTGCAAAACGGAATTGGCCATCCTATTCACCATCTGTGAGGAAATGTTCTGTTTGTAAGCTTGAAGCCAACAGACATTCTAAATTCTAAAGTCTAATTTACATTTGGATTTAATGATTGCAAACATGCTGAAGATCAACTTTCTCTTGTGAAAATATGGACACCCGTAACAAATAATGACAGCTGGGACTGGGTCAGGTGAATAGCCGGATTGTCTCTCCAATGGAAAGTTGAAAGCTGAACATGTAAAACCTCCTAATGATCAATGATACTATATTTGTTTCCTCCTACTTACCACCAACACTAGGGCATTATTCTTCCCACTGGCCACCAACGATGGCGCATTCTTTTTTCCAATGATCACCAATACTGGGTTGTTCTTCTTCTCACTGACCACCAAAACGGATGAATTCTTCCTCCCCTTACCATCAGCCCTGGAGCATTCTTCCTCCCACTGACCAACAAAAATGGGGCATTCTTCCTGGCACTGACCACCCACAAGGGAGCATTCTTCTTCCCAATGACCACCAATACTGGGTCATTCTTCTTTCCACTGGCCAGAAAAGTTTGTGCATTCTTCCTCCCCTGACCCACCAACCCTGGGGCGTTGTTCCTCCCATTGACCGCCAACACTGGGGCGCTCTTCCTCCCATTGACCACCAACACTCAGGTGTTGTTTCTTTCACTTACCACAAACCTTTAAAACAAGAAGATTTTGTTTTTCAGACTGACCACCAATGCTGGAACATCTTACCTCTTACTGGCCACCAATGCCAGACCATTTTTTTTCATGACAGATTTAATTTTATCTAAAGTAACCAAAACTTGTGTTATAGTGATGTTTGCCACAACCACTTTTTCTGAATCTTGCCTAGGTCCCTGTGTTTTCTTTGGCTCTGCATGTAGATGAGAATGGCTAGAAAAGGCTGTAGGAGATGAGCAGCATAGAGATGCAAAGAAGGATGAGAAAGGGTCGAAACAGTATTTTTTATCAAAAATAAAATAATAGCAATTGCTTATGATACACAATACTTCAGAAAACTAAATGTTATTCATACAGGGGTTCCATCTACTTTATTTTTGAGTATTTTTTTATGTGCCTTAAGTGCGGCTTCACATGCAAAATTTTTTTGCTTGATTGGAGAGCCCCTTTAAGTTTTTCTCACCCACTGGTATTCCGCAACTCTCTAATGATAATGCAGTCAATGCAATAAACAGTCTATTCTATAATGTCTACTGTGTCTGTGTTCCCACTCTCCGCTCAGACAACCGAATCTGTGAAATACACAGACATGGGTGGAGCCCCTTATTGTTGGAAGATATTGCGCTATAACTTATCAAAAGGTTAAGCTGACTCAGCTTTATTCCAAGAGCTGTTAAATCAGCTTTATAAGTATATAAAACTTTACGAAGTGTCTCAAATTCCTTATGTTACTTTTTCCATGCCTCTGTAAATCCAAAACTGAAAATCCGAATCTTGTCTCTACCAGTAGTTATATGGCTGAATGTAGAATCAATTCCCTAACAGGGAGGTAGCTGCTAAAGTTGGTTAGGAGTCAGGAAAAAATTGATTAAAGCTGAACTTTAGACAGTGAGAAAATACAGCAGTTAATTCAGTTATGTATTTATTTAAAATTATTTTAAATGTATTAAAAAACAGCTAGTGTAAATGCCTGAATTTGACTTCATATAGCAGATCCTGCAATGCCCTGTACAGCAACATTCATAATGTGAAAGGGGGGGCCAGTGCTACAAGCTAATAATAAGGCTTCTCTGCGGTGCACATGTGCTGAAAGTGCTACCTGGAGGAGAGAGAATGATGCCTCATTAGTGTGCTGCTGCTGTTACTTGGTTGACCACCGACTGTTTTTACCCCATTTTTGCTGCAACGCATTGTTGGGCATTTGCAGCGCTTCCCAATTGACTTGCGCGAGTAATGTTTGGCGGCCTTGCTGTCCGCTGATCACTACTTGCCGGTTCAACTTAGCCGTGGCTGCGAAGTGAAGTATTGTGGCTGCGACATATAAACATACCCCTCTATAATAAATAAAATAAGTGCGCCTGCAATTAAATGATCATATAAACTAAATTCATATACTGCTTGCATAAATATATGAGTGCATATATATTGTGCATAGTTAGTGAATCACATAACACAATGAAAAAATGCTTGAAATTGGGTAAATAAACAATAAAACATGTGTATAGACATACACATGTCAAAATATTCTAAGTGACAAAATATCCTGAGTGACAAAAGTGAAAAAAATTTAGAAAAGTGAAGTTCATCCATAAGCAATTCAATAAAGATGCATCAGTCCCCTTTGAAGACGTCATCAAAGGGGCCCCTTTGAAGACGTCATCTATGATGAAACATGTAGGGCGTGGCTACGCACTATACGCCATCATGCCATCCACCCCATGTTTGCATGGGTGTTCGCTTTTTATGCAATGTATTTATCTGCTTGCCTAATGTTTTGTGTTAAAATGATTGTAAAACTTTTAAAATGTAACACATTCATATGTAACTATTTATTGGTATGTTTGGCATCATGTCTCACTATATACAGTTTTGACAGTTTCCTGTGACTCTATTGCACAGTTTCTCCCCTAGAAATCCAGGGACAACAATTCAAGTTGCAGAATGACAACACTAATCCAATGCCTTGCAATTAGCAGCAGTGTTGTCATCCTCCCATGTGAGCGTCTTTAGTTGGCCATTGGGCTGCCTGATAAGCAACCCAATGGCTAACTTAGGACATATAAAGAGTATCTGAAACTTTTTTTTTTTGCTGTCTGTGTATTTGCTGTCTGTTTCTCTAGGGCAGAAAGTTATGGGATACCCCACATTTGTAACTGTCACCGGAAAAGAAAATCTTTCATTGAGGTTTCTGTTGAAACCTCTCTAATTAGATAAAGACAAAAAATGTGCCCCCTTGTATTCATGGTCAGAAAAAAGCATACCTCCCAACCATCCCAGATTCTGTGGGACTGTCCCAGGATTTCAGCACAATCCTGGTGTCTTGCAGATCCAAGTCCAAGTGCTCTATGCAGAATCTGTGTGGCAGTATGCTCCACTGCATGACTTCATAGTCCCACAGTATGAATAAATGAATGAATAACTTATATAGCGCTACATATGCAAACTAAATCACCTCAAGGCGCTTTTGCCACCAGTGTCCATCTGGGTCTTCAGAAGAGATGGGTCTTGAGCTTCTTCTTGAAGACCAGATGGTTTTCTTCCAAGCGGATGTCCGCAGGTAGAGCGTTCCATAGCCGTGGTCCTCGGACTGCGAACCTTCATTCGCCTTTTAATTTATAACGGGTCTTGGGGATGTGGATGTCTATGTAAGGTAAGTATTCTTCTGTTCTCCTCTGACATCAATGTTTAGTTTCCATCTCCCAATGGGCACTAATTTCCTCTCCAGCTCCAGCGGGGCACCACTGTTTACCCCATCCCTGGTCGGCACTATTTTCCCCCTCACCACCCACTGGGCACTATTATTCTCCCCCACTGCTGCCAAGCAAAATGTTTCTCCCTCAATTTCCTCACTTCCCCCTACTATTGTTCTCTACACCCCCAATTGACAATGCTGCTTTTCTGGACTTTTACTGGGTACTTTTACCCCCATCCTCCATTGGGCATAGTTTTGCTCCCCAGAACCCTTTCAGCAGTGTTGTCCCCTGCAACTCACCCTCGACACTATTCTTTTCCCTCACAACCTGCTGGCTGCCATTGTTTCCTTGCACTCCACCCTGGGAATTGCTTGTTCCCTCACCCCCTGCTGGGCACTATTGTTGTTCCCTACCCCTTGCTGGGTTGCTGGGCATTATCCCCCCCCCCCACCAATCTGTTCAGCACAATTGTTTCCCTCACCCGTTGCTGTGCACCAATGTCCCCCTTCCGACCATGAGCATCAATGTTGCCTTCTTACCCTCCACTGAGCACCAATACCCCACTGACAGAGTAAATCTTTTTTTTTTTTTTTTTCCCTCCCACTGATTACCAACATCAAGGCATTCCTATTCACACAGACAGTAACACTGGAGATTGTTTCTTCCCATTGACTACTGACACCAGACATTTTTTCCTCTCACTAACCATCTACGAAGGACTTTTTATTCCTCCCACTACATCGGGCATTTTTTTCCCCCTGAACACCAACACTGGGTGTTTTTTCCTCCTACTAATCCCTGCCCATTTTTTTATCCCAGGAACCATTGACTACAGGGCACTCCCCCCAACCCCCACTTGACCACAGGATCTATTATACCATGCTTCATTAACCACTTGGCCTATAGCAGTTTTACTGCTACAGGACGGCAACTGTGCTTGGGATCACGTATATATATATATATATATATATATATATATATATATATATATATACACGTGACCCTGCACTACCGGAAAGGGGGCACGAATGCGCGCTGCCAGCAACTTGCGCTCGCTGTGATTATATGCAGCGGGAGATGATCGGCGGGTACTGTGGACTCGATGTCTGCTGGCACCTGCCCATCATCAGCCAGAGAGACAGAACTGCAATGTGCCTATGTAAACAAGGCAGATTGCCTTTCTGACAGGAGGGAAGGCATAGATCCTGTGTCTTTGCAAAGCAGGGACTAAGATCCATCTCTTCTCCTAGTAAAAGCACCTCCCAAAGTTTAATAAAGCACTGGCTAGGCACACAGAAAACCCTTTAATCGGCCCTGATGTTAACCCTATCCCAGCCAGTGTCATTAGTCTAGTGACAGTGCATATTTTTGGCACTGATCACTGTATTAGTGTCACTGGTTCCCACAAAGTGTCAAAAGTGTCAGTTGGGGTCAATGTCCACCGCAATATCGCAGTCCTGCTATAAGTCGTGGATCGCTGCCACCAATACTAGTAAAAAATAAATAAATACCAAATATCCATAGTTTGTAGATGCTATAATGATTTTTTTTTTTTTTTTTTTTTTTATTGGATATGTTTTATAGCAGAAAGAAAAAAAATCATGATCAAATATCACCAAAAGAAAGCTCTGTGGGGAAAATAAGGACCTAATTTTTTGGGGGTACAGTGTTGTACCGCGCAATTGTCAGCTAAAGTAACACAGTGCCATATCGCAAAAAATTACCTGGTCATGAAAGTAGGTCCAGTGGTTAAGCCACACCCAATATTCTGTGCAATTTAGCCATGCCCACGTGTTTTCTATCCCAAGATGTGCTTCTGTCTCTGGTTCCAAAGTTGGAAGGTATGGAAAAGTTCACATTATGTTGGTAGTCAACAGAGAATCACCCACTTACCCACCCTCTTTGACAGAATCCCTACCTTGCATTTAGGCTATCTAGCAGAGCAAGAGGTGAGCATGTGTCAGTAACTCATTTGTTACACCTTGTTGTCACCTTGCAGCAGAGGAAGGCTTCCGCTACGCACTTCCTTTGTGGTGCTCATGTGATCTGTTGGTGCCGCCTCAGGAAATGAGTAAGGTAAGATTTCCTCTGCTGGCTCTTTTTTTAAAAAATGACAGCGGGGAGCGAGTGAGCTGCTCGGGACTGTTACTTTTTTGGGTGGGAGGGGGTGCTTTGGGGCACCTGCCCCCCATGTCAAGTCTGCTTTTTTGGGTGGGCAGGAGTACTTTGGTGGTGCTAGGAGAATTCTTGCTGATGTTTTGGCACCATCCTTGCGCTGCCCCTGACCAACATGAATTTGATAAAATTTTTAGCAGATAATTTGAATTTTGGAAATCTGGGTCAAATTCATCTTTACCCTGAATGTAAATCTCACTGCTAGCAGTGGGCTCTTGTACATGCTAGCTATCAAACAGGGAACAGAATCTAATGTGCACTTAGCATGGGGCGTCATGCTGAAAAACACTAATATACAAAGTATTTTCAGGAAGCAGTTAAATATCCTTCAAAAGAAATGAATGCTGCTGTGATACACAGCCATATTTTTCTGGGTTATTGGGTGCTGGAAACAAAGAGTGGAGAAGAAAATTGTCTCTACTATTGAACAAAAATATTATCTCCCATACTTTTTTTGTGTTGATGTGTATTATAAAGCAACAAAAGTTAGTTTATGGAACATGTTTATTAAATGGTCACTGGTGAACATTTTCTAGAACATTCTTTGGCTGAAAATTCACTGGCATTCAATGTATACATTCCAGCCAAATTCACTGAGTTCAGATTATGCCAGTAATGCTTAGCTTCTGGGATCCAGCAAAGCCCCCATTGGTCCACATCATGACTCCTCTGACAAAATCCTGAACAAATCTTCCATCTTCTTCTTTCATTCTTTGGCTAAGAAGTGGGAGGATTCTGGCACCATGATGGTTTCTAGGGAGGAGGTCGCTCTGGGGAGGTCACTGTGACATCACTGTATAATCTTCATATAAGTCCTAATATGATCAATGATGTAACAATGTAAACTATTAATTTTTTTTCTCGTCACTAAAACATATATATTTTTTATATATAGTTTGTGTGATATTTTTTCATCATTCCTACTTTCCCTTTCCTTTTCTTCCTTTTCTTTCTCTCCTTTCTTTTATATCTTTTGGTGATAAGGAATACGACCTGGAAATTTAATTTTTTATTAGGTAATGAGAAGGCTGACATGGCTGGGTCTTGCAAAAGAGGCAGGGTGATAATCATTTTGTTTAGTTTTAAATAGGGAGAAAAGGCACCTACCTGATTGGAAGGGTGGAACTGGGAGTCATCGGGGGAGATTGGAAGGGTGGGAGTCATGGGGGAGGGGGAGGTGGATCAGTGGATCCAGGTGGTTGGGAGCAGGGAGGTCACTGCTGAAGATCAGCCATATCAGTCATGGCACCAGACAGGTTTCTCCCACCTTCCCTCTCCTGAGCCTCCTCCTTTTGTCTCCTCCCAACTTCCTTATTTTCATAGCTGGGCTTTTTGGGACTGATTTCAGGATATCAAATGGAACATTGGTCTGTTGCATTCATTTGTTTAACTTAACTGTCATAGTAGCAGGCAGGGGTCCCCGCTGTAGCTGGGGTAATTTGATGCTTAATTGTTCACAAGGTAGCCTTGATAGGAGTTTTGAGGCAAATACAGATAGGTTTTTCAAATATGTGCCTTCAAAGACATAAGACCAGGTAGGAGGTCAGTTTTGTCATACATTACTTTTTCTGTGTTTTTGACTCTTGTAATTATAATCTGTTTTGTTTCATGTATACAATAAAATTACTTCTATGGCCATCGGACACTGAAAGAAAGAATGGTTGTCTTATGGTCAATTTGGGGGTTGGGGTTTATGTTGCTAATTACAGGCTTTGAGTGGAAGTTGGGGGCCTCAAGATCAGCAGTCCCACAGTCATGTGCATGTAGGAACCATGTCAAGTTTTCCATGCCATCTGACAAGTTAAAAAAAAAAATTATGTTTTGACAAAGTGTGTGTAATTCTCAAAATTGTCCATGAGGTGGCCTTGATAGGAGTTTTGAGGCAAATACAGAGGGTTTTTCGAATGATATGTGCCTTCAAAGACCTTAGACTGGGTAGGAGGTCAGTTTTGTCATATATCACTAGTTCTGTGTTTTTGATTCTTGTAATAAAAATGTGTTTTGTTTTGTATTTGCAATAAAATGGCTGCTGTGCCCATTGGACCCCGAAAGGAAGAATGGGGGTCCTATGATCAATTTGGGGTGAAGGTTTATGTTGGTAATTATGGGCTTTAATTGAAGGTTGGAAGCCTCAAGATCTGCAGTCCCGCATGGGCATGTAGGAACTATGTCAAGCTTTCCACGCTATCTGACAAGTTATTAGAGCTGCACGATTCTGGCTAAAATGAGAATCACAATTTTTTTTTTGCTTAGAATGAAGATCACGATTCTCTGACGATTCTCGCGGCGTAACATCATCTTTCACATTATACAATAAAAAAATTAGGCTAACTTTACTGTTTAGATTTTTTTAAATTCATTAAAGTGGAATTTCAGTCATTTTTTCTTTTCATCTTTCCATCTATTAAATCTTCTGCTCTTGTTGTTTTAACTTTGGATAGTAAAACTTTTTTTTCTGCCAGTAAATACCTTATACTGCCCACTTCCTGTTTCTTGTCTGGTAAAAAGCAGAGGCTTAGGATATCATGCACAGCTCTCTGGCTCATTCTTGTGAGAGTTTGCCAGGAAGGGAGGGGTGATGAGGGCCAATGAGAGCTGCTGTGCTGGAGGTGTGCCTCTGTGTCTCTGTGTAAATCCAGGAAGTGATCAGGCAGCAGCTTCAGCTGCCCACAGTTAAAATGGTTGCAGCCAGACTCAGTGGAGGGAGATTTCTGACACATATTTGGCAAGTACAGAATCACAGTATATATAAAATAATATGCAAAGTGGTTGGAGGGAAGTTTCAGAATGGCAAAGATGTTTTTATTAAAAATTATGTGAGCAGACTGCAGTTCCACTTTAAAGTGTATTTTTTTCCTTAAAAAAATTGTATTTAAAAGACTGCTGCGCAAATACAGTGTGACATAAAATATTGCAACAACCGCCATTCATTTTCTGCTAAAATAAATATATATAATGTTTGGGGGTTCCGAGTAATTTTCTAGCAAAAAATACAGGTTTTAACTTGAAAGCAACAAGTGTCAGAAAAAGGCTTAGAGCCGGTTCACACGGGGGCGACTTGTCAGGCGACCTAGCCGCCTGACAAGTCGCCTCCCGTTCTGTACAATGGAACCGTTCTAATCGGAGCGACGCAAGTCGCTCCGACTTAGAAGAAAGGTTCCTGTACTACTTTGGGGGCGACTTGCATAGACTTCTATACAGAAGTCGTCTTGCAAGTCGCCGCGGCAGTCGTGTGCAGGTCGCCTCGGTGAGGCGACCTGCAAGTCGTGCCGCTTCTAATGTGAACCGGCGCTAAGTCTTTAAGTGGTTAAACTGCCCTTATTTACAGACCAAAGTTCATTCCTTTGAGCTAAAAAATTACACGTTACAATGTTTCTCTTTATCTCTGATGTTGCGATAAACTTGGCAGGCTGCCTGGATTTTTAATTTTTTGTCAGCTGTCAGAAGTGAGCAGAGTTGTCTTTGTACCTTGCATATCTTTCAATAAATTCCGTTAAAAAAAAAAAAAAAGAAATGTTGGTATGTATTACTAAATTGACATACATACAGTACATGCAAAGCGTTTGTCTGCATTGCACAGTTTATGTGTTTAATATTATTTGTTGTACACACAATTGCAACATAATAAATGGTTTTTACAAAGAAAAAATATAAACCATTCACCAATTTTCATACAATACATTAAAAAAGGGCTTGCACTAGACACTGTTAAAAGTAAGCTACAGGCAAGTCATATATAGTGCTAGATGTTCCCTAAGATATAGAGGACTATATAACGTTCCCCAAAACATACCAAAGAGTGTTCTAACCTAGTGTTCACCTCTTATGTGTTAAGGAGAATATGTCAGTGCAGTTAATAAAAATAAAAAATAAAAAATTCTCACCACAAAAGGAAACAAATACAATCAGCTACAAATGTGTTGTGTCTAAAGTGTTAAATAGCAAAACTGTTCATTTTATAATTGTAAATATTAGCTTATATTCTTCCAAATATGCACGTAGGTGCACATGTTACATTCCCAGAATGCACATTCTTTTTTTTAGATATAATGGTTTCTAGGCTTGTGCGATTCGTTTCGTAATGAATCGAAATTCGGCCAAATTTTGCATCTTTCAGACATTCGGATGCATCCGAATGTCCGAATAAAAAAAATAACAAATTTCAACGAACACAAAAGAAATTATAGCGGATATAACAAATGAATTCGATATGATTCGATAATTCATTAAAGATCTAATGAAACAAAAGGTCAACTCAAAGTAAATCTTACAGTCCAATCAGCTGATTCATTTTGTGCTGGAGGTTGGAGTACTGCCAAAGTGCATTCCTTAGAACTCAGTGAGAAGGGTGTTGTATTGTATTTGAGCAGAGGAGAAGAGATATTGTCATTGTGTGTGTTAATAGTGTCAATAAACAAACGACTTTCCAAACTACGAATCATTATCACGAATATATATACATACATAAATATCGAATTTCAATGAATACGAACAAAATTACAGCGCATATAACGAATGAATTCGACATGATTCGAGATTCAGTATAACGAATATCGACACTCTACAGAAATGACGAATCATCCGAAAACGTATTAACGTAACATAACGAATATAACAGAACGAAATGATGTATTTTACGAATGACAACGAACCGAAACTAAACGAAATTTCCCGTTGTGCACAAGTCTAATAGTTTCTGACTATTGTTTAAAAAAATCAGCGCAACAAGGACCTCCTTTTCCTTGAAAAACATTTATAAATGGCTGTTATTATGAAAAAAAAAAAATGTAAAATCAATGTGATGGCTCTTCCATCACACTATTGTCTTTGTACCTGACGTATCTTTCAAAAAATTCTGTTAAAAAAAAAGGGAGCAGAGAGCTCTCTGCACTTGTTACATAGAATCGGGAAATGCTGTTTTAAGATCGTGAGTAGAGTTGAATCACGATTTCGATTATTTAATGATTAATCTTGCAGCTCTACAAGTTATTCAAAATTTTGTTTTGACAAAGCTTATGGATTTCTCAAAACTTTTTTTGTAACTTGCAGTAAATGATGAGAAAATATACATGATTATCTAGAAATGGTATGCATTTAGGTCATTGTAGGTACATTTGCTAATGCTAACCTATCATGGTTTTTTAACAATAAAACAGGTTTCCTCGGTAACAGGAAGATGCATGAATGTTTTCTATATGTTTTGATGTCTTGTAGGAAGTTTTTGGAATGAGTCAAGGGTGCTCTAAAGTTTAGGTTTGGTGTGCCATCCTTCCTATGAATAATGGTCCTAAAAATGGCGCATGTGTATTCAACCTCAACACGTAACTTAATACCAATATAAAAGAAACTGATTAATGCAGCTCAATATTCTTAATAGATATTAGATAATTAAGTTTTTTAAACTCTATGCAAATAAATTTTCATATTTTTACTCTAAAAACATGTGCCTACAAAGTCCATCTTTGTAAATTTCCAAATACATTCTTTTTCTATTCTTAATAGATGTCTAAATGAACACAGGGCTATGACCTCAAACTAGCAGGAGGAATGTTTGAGACACATCTTAGGCTTGGTTCACACCTATGCAGTTTGCTTTTGATTCGTTTCTGCGGTGCTTTTTGCGTTTTTGCACACACATTTTTTTTGCGCGATTTTTGATGCATTCTGCATTTTGCATTTTGTATGCATTTTTTTTTTTTTTTTTTGGAAAATTTTTGTTGGGTGGAGTAAAAACCGCAAAACGCAAACTGCAACCAAATAGCTGTAAAAATCACGAATAAAGCCTAGTTGTGAATGTATCCCATAGGAAACCTTATAAATGGACTGTAGTGCATTTCTGCAAAAAGCGTTAAAAAAAAACATATAGGTGTGAACCGCGCCTTAGAAAGTATTATTTTACCAAAAGAGTCGTTGATGTTTGAAGTAGACTTGCAGCAGAGGTAATGAGTCAATAAACAGTAAGTGGATTCAAACCTGCTTCCCCTTCTCCTTTCATTGTCCAGAAATCGGGTGCTTGGGGGGGGGGGGCTCTGAGTGTTACTGTACAACAGCAGAGGCTCCCACCTCCGGCCAATCAGGGCTGTACTGTGTGATAGAGTTGTGTAAATCTCAGAACTGGATGGACAGCAACACAAATTCTTTGGAAGATAGGTGAGCTCCCTTATAACTACTTCATTTGTGTATTTAGCTGTATTCCTTAAATTTAGCTTATCCTCTGGACCTCATAAAATTTTCATACACACTATATAGAACTCTGTCTCCACTCTGTGCAAGAAATGGTTTGGTACCCTTGAGAAGGTTTGTAAGGACGCAACATATCAGTGGGAGGAGCCTGTGTAGAGATATAACATTTCCAGAAATTTTGAAGTCAACATAAAAAAAAAAGTTTTTTCCCCATACTTTTTCAGAACAAATGGAAATTTTTGCGAAAATAAATAAATATATATATAAAAAAAAAAAAAAAAGAAAGAAAACCATATTTCTCTTTTAAGGTCTTCATGTTATTTTGTTTGAATACCATGTCATAGATATATTATTTATCATTGTAAAAGAACACATTCCACACTAATTTTTTTTCAATTTAAAAAAAAAAAAAACAAACAAAAAGCTATTGGAAAAAAACAAAAACAAAAATAAAACTAAATAAAAATGTTTTTCCCAATATTTTCTTTTTTTTCCCAAGGCCTTCCTACGTCTAATGCCACGTACACACGATCGGAAATTCGGCCAGCAAAAGACCGATGAGAGCTTTTGGTTGGGAAATGCGACCGTGTGTATGCTCCATCGGACTTTTGCTGGCGGAATACCAGCCAGCAAAAGATTGAGAGCAGGTTCTCAATTTTTGTGGTTGGAAAAAGCTCCTATCTGAAAATGCGATCGTCTGTACAAATTCCGCCGCGCAAAATTCCTATGCATGCTCGGAAGCATTGAACTTCATTTTCTGGGCTCGTCGTAGTTTTGTACGTGACGTGTTCTTGACGGTCGAAAGTTCAGAGAACTTTTGTGTGACCGTGTGTATGCAAGGCAAGCTTAAGTGGAATTTCGTCGGAAAAACCATCCGTTTTTTCCGACGGAAAATCCGCTCGTGTGTACGCAGCATAAGTCTATGACAGCATCAAGCTAGACCTGCTGTTGGGGAGGATCAGGCTTACAGTTTCATAACCAAGAGGGTCTCCTTTGATGTGCTATTTTTTATCCTTTGTAAATGTGAGTGCGTGTTATGGGGTTTTTATTAAAATAAGCAACCAGTGAGCACTATATACAGTAGCTTTTTCATTTCCTATGAGTATATGGGACTGTGAGTCCCATATACAAGCAGACCCTGACTGTGAAAAGGACCTGAAAAGGTTATTAAATAATGCTGCTCATGGCTTCTTTCTAATAAATGGGGGCCATCAAATAAGGGATTGATTGAGTCTCAGCATTGAAGAATTTGTAATTCATGCACTGTTTGATTCTATGACCAACCACCATAACTCATTGAGGTATGGGCTCCGCTAGACCTCTGAAGGTACATGGTGGTCAGTAGCAGATCCTTTAAGTCTTTTAAGATGTGAGGTGAGGCCTCCATAGATCGGACTTGTTTTTCCAGCACTTTCCACAGGTGCTTGATTAGATTGAGGTCTGGAGATTTAGGAGGCTAAATCAACACCTCAAGCTTGTTGTAATGGCTAGATAACTGGCTATGCATGACCGTGTGCATCAATGAGCCCATGACCCTGTCTCCAGTTTACCAGTTTTCCTTAATTGGACCACTTTTGGTAGGCCCTGACCAGGAACACAAGCGCAGCAGTTTTGAAGTTGCTCTGACCCAAGTCATCTAGCCAATACAATTTGGTCCATGTCAAAGTTGCTCACACTTGCCAGTTTTTGTCTGCTTTAACACATCATCTTCAGGGACATTGTGATCACTTGCTGCCTAGTATATCCCACCCACTTTCAGATGCCTTTGTAACGAGATAATCAATCTTATTCAACCTTATTCATTTTACCAGTCAGTGGTCATAATGTTATGGCTGATCATGTGGACAGCTCCAGCAGGTAAAAATAGTTATGTTGTTAAAAAAACAAAAAAAACACACTGTATATACATGAACAACAACTTAATGCATTTAGGCATCTAGATGCGGTGAAGACGACTTGCTGAAGTTCAAACCGAGCAACAGAATGGGGTATTTAAAGTGACACAAGGTTCAGGTTAGGATGCATTAAGGTGAAAAAACATGAACCTTTACAACTCCTTTAAGTGACTTTGAACGTGGCATGGTTGTTGGTGCCAGATGGGCTGTTCTGAATATTTCAAAAACTGCCGATCTACTGGGATTTTCACACACAACCATCTCTAGTGTTTACAGAGATGGTTTGAAAAAGAGAAAATATCCAGTGAGTGGCAGTTGTGTGGAGGAAAATGCCTTGTTGATATCAAAGGTCAGAGGAGAATGGTTTGAGATGATAGAAAGGCAACAGTAACTCAAATAACCACTCGTGCCACTCCTGTCAGCTAAGAACAGGAAACTGAGGCTACAATTCACACAGGCTCACCAAAATTGGACAATAGAAGATTAGAAAAAAGTTGCCTGGTCTGATGAGTCTTGATTTCAGCTGCAACATTCGGTTTGTAGGGTCAGAATTTGGTGTAAACAACATAAAGACATGGATCCATCCTGCCTTGTATCAACGGTTCAGGCTGGTGGTGGTGGTGTAATGATGTGGGGGATATTTTCTTGGCGCACTTTGGGCTCCTTAGTACCAACTGAGCATCATTTAAACACCACGGCCTACCTGAGTATTGTTGCTGACCATGTCCATCCCTTTATGACTACAGTGTGCCCATCTTCTGATGGCTCCTTCCAGCAGGATAATGCACCATGTCACAAAGCTCCAATCATCTCACCACTGGTTTCTTGAACATGACAATGAGGTCACTGTACTCCAATGGCATCCACACTCACCAGATCTCAATCCAATAGAACACCTTTGGGATGTGGTGGAGATTGGCATCATGGATGTGGAGCCGACAAATCTTCAGCAACTGCGTGATGCTATCATGTCACTATGGACCAAAATCCCTGAGGAATGTTTCCAACAACTTTTTGAATCTATGCCACAAAGAATTAACCACTAGCCTGTAGGCACGCAAGACCCCCTTTGTCATAAGGCAAAGGAATCTAACCTATCTGGTGAGTTTGGATTTCTACACCACACCCAGGAGGTGGATACAACACTGCTGGGACACGGAGCACTTTAGCACTTCTTTGCCCTAAAGTCAAGGACTGTTTTTACCTGCATGATTACCACGTTATGCACTTTAAATAATGTCACTTAATATTGTTTACTACCATGTGTCATTTGGTTCACTATTACTATGTATGTATGTAAGCAATGACTTGGTTACCATGATACATAGCTACATGCTATTCTAAGGAAGATCTACACAGGTATATTCATTAGAGGAATTAATGCTAAGGAGGAGCAAGTGCTGTCTATTCACTATAAATGTGTATATATATATATATATATATATATATATATATATATATATATATATATATATATATATATATCAAACTGAAGAGCTTTCTCAAAAGACCATTACATGAGTAAGAATGTGTAAGAAGAGTAATTTTCTATGTAAATAGTTGAATGTTTCACAAGCCCGGTGAAAGTAAGTAGTGTTCTCCTCCCCGTCAGACAGAGGGAGACCCTTATTTCAGTAATTGAGCAAGATTAATGACATCACAGACTTTCAGGAAATTATATCCATTAAGGGAGGAGAAGCCTGTAGAGAGCAGCCCTGACCATCGGACGGATTTTTGGCTGGAGGTGGGTGCCAGAAAAAAAAAAGAGAGATCTCACAAGTGGGAGAAGAAAACAGCCTTGTAAGTGGCAGTGAAAGTGAAAAGCACTTAACCTGACACTGGGATGAAAGTTGCACTTGAGAGAACAAAACATAGTAACGGTGTTGAATTTACAGGATAATAAATACATGATTCATGAAACAGATCTGTATTGAATCATTAATGATTCACCAGAATCTGAACAGTAACCAGATTGCCGGGTGCCCCAGGAAATGTCTTTACATTCTCTAGACTTTGAATCACAGTATACTATTGTGAAAAGAAATATAGAGAATTTTAATATATCATCCTAGCTTTACGTAGGTTGAAACCCCAGAAGGCAATTTATTATCAGGAATGAAATGCTTTTGCGTTAAGATTATAATCTTTATTAAAGTGCAACCTTCTGCCTATTTAACATCTTTTTTTTTCTTAAGTCCATTTTTACATAAAGTGGTATGTAGCCCCAAAAAGATTTACCCCCTTCCTGACCAGAGCACTTTTTACAATTTGGCACTGCGTTGTTTTAACTGCTAATTGCGCGGTCATGCAATGCTGTACCCAAACGAAATTTGCGTCCTTTTCTTCCCACAAATAGAGCTTTCTTTTGATGGTATTTGATCACCTCTGCCGTTTTTATTTTTTGCGCTATAAACGGAAAAAGACCGAAAATTTTGAAAAAAAATGATATTTTCTACTTTTTGTTATAAAAAAAAATCCAATAAACTCAATTTTAGTCATACATTTAGGCCAAAATGTATTCGGCCACATGTCTTTGGTAAAAAAAATGTCAATAAGCGTATATTTATTGGTTTGCACAAAAGTTATAGTGTCTACAAACTAGGGTACATTTTCTGGAATTTACACAGCTTTTAGTTTTAGTAATTTCTTGAGGTGCTAAAATGGCAGGGCAGTACAACCCCCCCCCGAAATGACCCCATTTTGGAAAGTAGACACCCCAAGGAAATTGCTGAGATGCATGTTGAGCCCATCGAACATTCATTTTTTTTGTCCCAAGTGATTGAATAATGACAAAAAAAAATACAAAAAGTTGTCACTAAATGATATATTGCTCACACAGGCCATGGGCATATGTGGAATTGCACCTCAAAATACATTTAGCTGCTTCTACTGAGTACGGGAATACCACATGTGTGGGACTTTTTGGGAGCCTAGCCGCGTACGGGGCCCCGAAAACCAATCACTGCCTTCAGGATTTCTAAGGGCGTAAATTTTTGATTTCACTCTTCACTACCTATAACAGTTTTGAAGGCCATAAAATGCCCAGATGGCACAACCCCCCCCCCCAAATGACCCCATTTTGGAAAGTAGACACCCCAAGCTATTTGCTGAGAGGCATGTTGAGTCCATGGAATATTTTATTTTTTGACACAAGTTGCGGGAAAGTGACAAATTTTTTTTTTTTTGCATAATGTTGTCACTAAATGATATATTGCTCACACAGGCTATGGGCATATGTGGAATTGCACCCCAAAATACATTTAGCTGCTTCTACTGAGTATGGGGATACCACATGTGTGGGACTTTTTGGGAGCCTAGCCGCATACGGGGCCCTGAAAACCAAGCACCGCCTTCAGGATTTCTAAGGGCGTAAAGTTGTGATTTCACTCCTCACTGCCTATCACAGTTTTGAAGGCCATAAAAAGCCCAGATGGCACAAAACCCCCCCAAATGACCCCATTTTGGAAAGTAGACACCCCAAGCTATTTGCTGAGAGGCATGTTGAGTCCATGGAATATTTTATATTTTGACACAAGTTGCGGGAAAGTGACAATTTTTTTTTTTTTGCACAAAGTTGTCACTAAATGATATATTGCTCAAACATGCCATGGGCATATGTGGAATTACACCCCAAAATATATTCTGCTGCTTCTCCTGAGTACGGGGATACCACATGTGTGGGACTTTTTGGGAGCCTAGCCGCATACGGGGCCCCGAAAACTAAGCACCGGCTTCAGGATTTCTAAGGGCATAACTTTTTTATTTCACTCTTCACTACCTATCACAGATTTGAAGGCCATAAAAAGCCAATATGGCACAACCCCCCCCCCCCCAAATGACTCCATTTTGAAAAGTGGACACCCCAAGCTATTTGCTGAGAGGCATGGTGAGTATTAAGCAGCTCTCATTTGTTTTTGAAAATGAAGAAAAACAAGAAAAAAAGTTTTTTTTCTTTTTTCAATTTTCAAAACTTTGTGAAAAAAAGTGTGGTCTGCAAAATACTCACTATACCTCTCAGCAAATAGCTTGGGGTGTCTACTTTCCAAAATAGGGTCATTTGGGGGGGGGGGGGGTTGTGCCACCTGGGCATTCCATGGCCTCTGAAACTGTGATAGGCAGTGAAGAGTGAAATCAAAAATTTACGCCCTTAGAAAGCTTGAAGGCGGTGCTTGGTTTTCAGGGTACGCGGCTAGGCTCCCAAAAAGTCTCACACATGTGGTATCCCCGTACTCAGGAGAAGCAACAGAATGTATTTTGGGGTGTAATTCCACGTATGCCCATGGCATGTTTGAGCAATATATCATTTAGTGACAACTTTGTGCAAAAAAAAAAAAATTTGTCTTTTTCCCGTAACTTGTGTCACAATATAAAATATACCATGGACTCCACATGCCTCTCAGCAAATAGCTTGGGGTGTCTACTTTCCAAAATGGGGTCATTTGGGGGGGGATTGAACTGTCCTGGCATTTTATGCACAACATTTAGAAGCTTATGTCACACATCACCCACTCTTCTAACCACTTGAAGACAAAGCCCTTTCTGACACTTTTTGTTTACATGAAAAAAAAAATTATTTTTTTTTTTGCAAGAAAATTACTTTGAACCCCCAAACATTATATATATTTTTTTAAGCAAATGCCCTACAGATTAAAATGGTGGGTGTTTCATTTTTTTTTCCACACAGTATTTGCGCAGCGATTTTTCAAACGCATTTTTTTTGGAAAAAACACACTTTTTTTAAATTTTAATGCACTAAAACACACTATATTGCCCAAATGTTTGATGATATAAAAAAGATGATCTTAGGCCTAGTACATGGATACCAAACATGACATGCTTTAAAATTGCGCACAAACGTGCAGTGGCGACAAACTAAATACATTTTTAAAAGCCTTTAAAAGCCTTTACAGGTTACCACTTTAGATTTACAGAGGAGGTCTACTGCTAAAATTACTGCCCTCGATCTGACCTTCGCGGTGATACCTCACATGCATGGTGCAATTGCTGTTTACATTTGATGCCAGACCGACGCTTGCGTTCGCCTTTGCGTGAGAGCAGGGGGGGACAGGGGTGCTTTTTTTTTTCTTTATTATTTTTTTGCTTTTTTATCTTATTTTTAAACTGTTCCGTTCATTTTTTATTTTTTTTAATCATTTTTATTGTTTTCTCAGGGAATGTAAATATCCCCTATGATAGCAATAGGTAGTGACAGGTACTCTTTTTTGAAAAAAATGAGGTCTATTAGACCCTAGATCTCTCCTCTGCCCTCAAAGCATCTGACCACACCAAGATCAGTGTGATAAAATGCTTTCCCAATTTCCCAATGGCGCTGTTTACATCCGGCAAAATCTAAGTCATGAAATGTTCATAGCTTCCGGTTTCTTAGGCCATAGAGATGATTGGAGCCATTCTGGTCTCTGATCAGCTCTATGGTCAACTGGCCGAATCACCGGCTGCATTCTCGGGTTCCCTGTTGGGACAGGAGAGCCAGAGAAAAACATGGAAGACGGTGGGGGGGGCCATTCCCTCCCACTGCTTGTAAAAGCAGTCTAGAGGCTAATTAGCCGCTAGGATTGCTTTTACATGAAAGCCGACCGCTGGCTGAAAAGAATGATACCAAGATGATACCTAAACCTGCAGGCATCATTCTGGTATAACCACTCAAAATCCATCAACATACCAGTACGTTGCTGGTCCTTGTTGGGCATATATTGTAAACTTTTTTTTCATGCAGCCTGTGGGCTGAACGAAAAAAGATATTGATTGGTGGGTATGCCCACCATTAGAATACCTCCCTTCATCCACCCACTTCTAATGATGGGCATACATGCACCGTTTATATATGCCGAAGCATGGGGGCATCCTCCCGCAAAAGGTAGGAGCAAATCGCTCCTCCACCCACTGCTGCCCCCACGCTTCGGCATATATGCTGAAGTATGTAACTGTGGTGGTGAAATCACCTCCGACAGCGCTGGAGTCACGGCTTTATGTATCGTGGGAGCAAACGCTGTTGCTGTCAAGATAAATAAGTCCGCTCTGCAGCTGAATGGTGTACCTGCTAAGCAAATGATGGTTAACAATAAAACAAAGTAACATTACAGTATAACAGTAAGACTTACCATACCTGCAAAGCAAATACAAAAAAAAATAGTAAAAAATAAAACATTTAAACGCAACCTGTGCCTAAAATATATATATGCTGAAGCATGGGGGCATCCTCCTGCAAAAGGCAGGAGCAAATCGCTCCTCCACCCACTGCTGCCCCCACGCTTCGGCATATATGCTGAAGTATGTAACTGTGGTGGTGAAATCACCTCCGACAGCGCTGGAGTCACGGCTTTATATATCGTGGGAGCAAACGCTGTTGCTGTCAAGATAAATAAATCCGCTCTGCAGCTGAATGGCGTACCTGAAAACAAAAAAATGGTTACCAAACATGATAAAAATATAACAACAATAAAACATTGCAGAATAGAATACAGTAAAAAAGAGCAGAACAATAGAGAGAGAATAGAGAGAGAGAACAATAAAACGACAACTAATTTTGGTTTTATTATTTTTTTGTGTTTTTTTTTTTTTTTTTTTTACTTTTTTTTTGTTTTTTGTTTTTTTTTTACACTTTTTTTTGTAACTTTAACTTTTGTAACTGGTACCAGGTTTGGGTCTTTCAAAATGCGATGGCATCTTGGGAGACCCTGTGAAAGTGTGTCCTAGTCTGTGCAGTGCTGTACCCTACGTTAATACTCAACTAGTGTATGGTAGCGTTCAAAACATTCACCAATGCATAGACCAGGATTGTCAGGACAGGAAGGACAATAACACCGGGTGTCACGCCTAAATCCGCGCTTGCTTCAGACACAACATCTTTTTTGGGGGGCTCGTTGGGTAGGGGTACTCAGGAGGACATAAAGAAAATGCCTCTCATGCAGCCGGCTTACTGCATTTGGTTGGGAAAGGTGAGGAAGGATCCAGTCCGTCCTGAAGCTCTGTATAGCACATGAGCGTTCAGCAAAGCCAATTAAAATAAATAAACAGACACTTTTTTCTACCAGCGTCTGGCCTTACGGGCAACTAGGTACGGCGCCAACAACTGGTCGTTGAGGTCCACCCCTCCCATATTTTGGTTATATTCGTGGACACAGAGGGGTTTCTCCACAACACCAGTCGCCGTAGTAATTTGGACCGTCGTGTCTGCATGAAGGGAGGTAAGAACGAAAACATTCTTATTATCCCTCCACTTCATAGCGAGCAAATTATTGCACTGCAAGCAGGCTCTCTCCCCCAGCCTAAGACGGGAATCTACAAGCCGCTGGGGAAAGCCCCGGCGATTAGGTTGCACGGTGCCATATGCTCCAATCTGATGATCAAAAAGGTAACTAAAAAGTGGCACGCTCGTGTAATAATTGTCCACGTACAAGTGGTACCCCTTTCCGAATAAGGGTGACACCAAGTCCCACACTATCTTGCCAGAGCTTCCTATGTAGTCAGGGCAGTTTGTCAGCTCTACGTGACTATCTTTGCCCTCGTAAACCATAAAACTACATGTATAGCCTGTGGCCCTGTCACAGAGCTTATACATCTTGACCCCGTATCTGGCATGCTTGCTGGGAAGGTACTGTTTGAATGACAAGTGGCCAGAAAATGTAATCAGGGACTCATCAACGCAGACAACTTGATGGGGAATAAACAAGTCCGCAAAACGTTGGTTGAAGTGGTTTACGAGGGGCCGAATTTTGTAGAGCCGATCGTATCCAGGGTCTCCACAAGGACGACAGAGTTCATTGTTGTTGAAGTGCATGAACCGCAAAATCTGCTTGTATCGTGCCCTGGCCATGGAAGCAGAGAACACGAGCATATGGTG